>NC_134708.1:136182022-136482022 GCF_043290135.1 Rhipicephalus microplus
CTCACCACCATCAGAACATATCTTCAAAATTATGAGCCCAAAGAAAAAAAAGCGCCGCACCACCGCAGGGTGGGCTCGAAACTCCAACCTTGCGGTTAACAGCCGAGCGCGCTAGCCAATTGCGCCACGGAGACAGTCCTGCTCCAATCTCACCACCATCAGAACATATCTTCAAAGCTATCAGCCCAAAGAAAAAAAAGTGCCGCACCAACACCGGGTGGGCTCGAACCTCCAACCTTTCGGTTAAGAGCCGATGCCGCTAGCCATTTGCGCCACGGAGACAGTCGTGCTCCACTCTCACCACCATCAGAACATTTCTTTAGAGCTATCAGCCCAAAGAAAAAAAAGCGCCGCACCACCACCGGGTGGGCGCGAACCTCCAACCTTTCGGATACCAGCCGATCGCGCTAGCCTATTGCACCACGGAGACAGTACCGCTCCACTCTCACCACCATCAGAACATATGTTCAAAGCTATCAGCCCAAGGAAAAAAAAGCGCCGCACCAACACCGGGTGGGCTCGAACCTCCAACCTTTCGGTTAAGAGCCGATGCCGCTAGCCATTTGCGCCACGGAGACAGTCTTGCTCCACTCTCACCACCATCAGAACATTTCTTTAGAGCTATCAGCCCAAAGAAAAAAAAGCGCCGCACCACCACCGGGTGGGCTCGAACCTCCAACCTTTCGGTTAAGAGCCGATGCCGCTAGCCATTTGTGCCACGGAGACAGTCGTGCTCTACTCTCACCACCGTCAGAACATTTCTTCAGAGCTATCAGCCCAAAGAAAAAAAGCGCCACACCACCACCGGGTGGGCTCGAACCTCCAACCTTTCGGTTAACAGCCATTCGCGCTAGCCAACTGCGCCACAGAGACAGTCGTGCTCGACTCTCACCACGATCAGCACATATCTTCAAAGCTATCAGCCCACAGAAAAAGAAGCGCCGCACACCCACCGGGTGGGCTCGAACCTCCAACCTTTCGGTAACAGCCGATCGCGCTAGCAAATTGCGCCACGGAGACAGTCGTGCTTCACTCTCACCACCGTCAGAACATATCTTCAAAGCTATCAGCCCAAAGAAAAAAAAGCGCCGTACCACCACCGTGTGGGCTCGAACCTCCAACCTTTCGGTTAACAGCCGATCGCGCTAGCCAATTGCACCACGCAGACAGTCGTGCTCCACTCTCACCACCATCAGAACATATCTTCAAAGCTATCAGCGCAAAGAAAAAAAAGCGCCGCCCCACCACTGGGTGGGCTCGAACCTCAAACTTTTCGGTTAACAGCCGAACGCGCTAGCCAATTGCGGCACAGAGACAGTCCTGCACCACTCTCATCACCATCAGAACATATCTTCAAAGCTATCAGCCCAAAGAAAAAAAGCACCGCACCACCACCGGGTGGGCTCGAACCTCCAACCTTTCGGTTACCAGCCGATCGCGCTAGCATATTGCGCCACGGAGACAGTACTGCTCCACTCTCACCACCATCAGAACATATCTTCAAAGCTATCAGCCCAAAGAAAAAAAAGCGCCGCACCACCACCGGGTGGGCTCGAACCTTCAACCTTTCGGTTAAGAGCCGATGCCGCTAGCCATTTGTGCCACGGAGAGAGTCGTGCTCCACTCTCACCACCGTCAGAACATTTCTTCAGAGCTATCAGCCCAAAGAAAAAAAAGCGCCACACCACCACCGGGTGGGCTCGAACCTCCAACCTTTCGGTTATAGGTCAACCGCGCTAGCCAACTGCGCCACGGAGACAGTCGTGTTCCACTTTCACCACCACCAGAACATATCTTCAAAGCTTTCAGCGAAAGAAAAAAGCAACACACCACTCCCGTGAGGGCTCGAAACTCCCACCTTTCGCTTAACAGCCGATCGCGCTAGCCAATTGCGCCACGGAGACAGTCGTGCTCCACTTTCACCACCATCAGAGCATAACTTCAAAGCTATCAGCCCAAAGAAAAAAAGCGCTGCACCACCACCGGGTGGGCTCGAAACTCTAACCTTTCGGTTAACAGCCGATCGCGCTAGCCAATTATGCCACGGAGACAGTTCTGCTTCACTCTCACCACCATCAGAACATATCTTCAAAGCTATCAGCCCAAAGAAAAAAAAGCGCCGCACCACCACCGGGTGGGCTCGAACCTCCAAGCTTTCGGTTAACAGCCGATCGCGCTAGCCAACTGCGCCACGGAGACAGTCGTACTTCACTCTCACCACCATCAGAACTTATCTTCAAAGCTATCAGCGCAAAGAAAAAAGCAACACACCACTCCCGGGAGGGCTCGAAACTCGAAACTTTCGGTTAACAGCCGATCGCGCTAGCCAATTGCGCCACGGAGACAGTCTTGCTCTACTCTCACCACCATCAGAACATATCTTCGAAGCTATCAGCCCAAAGAAAAAAAAGCGCCGCAGCACCACGGGGTGGGCTCGAAACTCCAACCTTTCGGTTAACTGCCGATCGCGCTAGCCAATTGCGCCACGGAGACAGTTCTGCTCCACTCTCACCACCATCAGAACATGTCTTCAAAGCTATCAGCCCAAAGAAAAAAAAAGCGCCGCACCACCATCGGGTGGGCTCGAACCTCCGACCTTTCAGTTAACAGCCGATCGCGCTAGCCAACTGCGCCACGGAGACAGTCGTTCTCTACTCTCACCACCATCAGAACTTATCTTCAAAGCTATCAGCGCAAAGAAAAAGCAACACACCACTCCCGGGAGGGCTCGAAACTCCAACCTTTCGGTTAACAGCCGATCGCGCTAGCCAATTGCGCCACGGAGACAGTCCTGCTTCACTCTCACCACCATCAGAACATATCTTCAAAGCTATCAGCGCAAAGAAAAAAGCAACACACCACTCCCGGGAGGGCTCAAACCTCCAATTTTTTGGTTAACAGCCGAACGTGCTAGCCAATTGCGCCACGGAGACAGTCGTGCTACACTCTCACCACCGTCAGAACAATTCTTCAGAGCTATCAGCCCAAAGAAAAAAAAGCGTCGCACCACCACCGCGTGGGCTCGAACCTCCAAATTTTCGGTTAACAGCCGATCGCGCTAGCCGATTGCGCCACGGAGACAGTCCTGCTCCACTCTCACCACCATCAGAACATATCTTCAAAGCCCAAAGAAACAAAAGTGCCGCACCACCACCGGGTGGGCTCGAAACTCCAATCTTTCGTTAACAGCCGATCGCTCTAGCCAATTGCGCCACGGAGACAGTCTTGCTCCACTCTAGCCACCATCAGAACATAGCTTCAAAGCGATCAGCCCAAAGAAAAAAAAGCGCCACACCACCACCGGGTAGGCTCGAACCTCCAGCCTTTCGATGAACAGCCGATCGCGCTAGCCAATTGTGCCACGGAGACAGTCGTGTTCCACTCTCACCACCATCAGAACATGTCATCAAAGCTATCAGCCCAAAGAAAAAAAAGCGCCGCACCACCATCGGGTGGGCTCGAACCTCCGAGCTTTCGGTTAACAGCCGATCGCGCTAGCCAACTGCGCCACGAAGACGGTCGTTCTCCACTCTCACCACCATCAAAACTTATCTTCAAAGCTATCAGCGCAAAGAAAAAGCAACACACCACTCCCGGGAGGGCTCGAAACTCCAACCTTTTGGTTAACAGCCGATCGCGCTAGCCAACTGCGCCACGGAGACAGTCGTGCTCCACTCTCACCACCATCAGAACATATCTTCAAAGCCATTGGCGCAAAGAAAAAAGCAACACACCACTCCTGGGAGGGCTCGAACCTCCAAATTTTTGGTTAACAGCCGATCGCGCTAGCCAATTGCGCCACGGAGACAGTCCTGCTCCACTCTCACCACCATCAGAACATATCTTCAAATTATGAAATGGAAGCGCACAACGTTGAAGCAGACGGAAAGACAGGGACAAGCGCTATCCATCCTCCATTTTGACATATCTTCAAAGCCCCAAAAAACAAAAGTGCCGCACCACCACCGGGTGGGCTCGAAACTCCAACCTTTCGGTTAACAGCCGATCGCTCTAGCCAATTGCGTCACAGAGACAGTCTTGCTCCACTCTAGCCACCATCAGAACATAGCTTCAAAGCTATCAGTCCAAAGAAAAAAAAAGCGCCACACCACCACCGGGTAGGCTCGAACCTCCAACCTTTCGGTTATAGGTCAACCGCGCTAGCCAACTGCGCCACGGAGACATTCGTGTTCCACTTTCACCACCATCAGAACATATCTTCAAAGCTTTCAGCGCAAAGAAAAAAGCAACACACCACTCCCGGGAGGGCTCGAAACTCCAACCTTTCTGTTAACAGCCGATCGCGCTAACCAATTGCGCCACGGAGACAGTCCTGCTCCACTTTCACCACCATCAGAACATAACTTCAAAGCTATCAGCCCAAAGAAAAAAAAGCGCCGCACCACCACCGGGTGGGCTCGAAACTTTAACCTTTCGGTTAACAGCCGATCGCGCTAGCCAATTGCGCCAAGGAGGCAGTCCTGCTCCACTCTCACCACCATCACAACATATCTTCAAAGCTATGAGCCCAAAGAAAAAAAAGCGCCGTACCACCACCGGGTGGGCTCGAACCTCCAACCTTTCGGTTAACAGCCGATCGCGCTAGCCAATTGCACCACGCAGACAGTCGTGCTCCACTCTCACCACCATCAGAACATATCTTCAAAGCTATCAGCGCAAAGAAAATAAAGCGCCGCACCACCACTGGGTGGGCTCGAACCTCCCACTTTTCGGTTAACAGCCGATCGCGCTAGCCAATTGCGGCACGGAGACAGTCCTGCTCCACTCTCACCACCATCAGAACATATCTTCAAAGCTATCAGCCCAAAGAAAAAAAAGCACCGCACCACCACCGGGTGGGCGCGAACCTCCAACCTTTCGGTTACCAGCCGATCGCGCTAGCCTATTGCGCCACGGAGACAGTACTGCTCCACTCTCACCACCATCAGAACATATCTTCAAAGCTATCAGCCCAAAGAAAAAAAAGCGCCGCACCACCACCGGGTGGGCTCGAAACTAAATCCCTTCAGTTAACAGCCGAGCGCGCTAGCCAATTGCGCCACGGACACAGTCCTGCTCCACTCTCACCACCATCATAACATAACTTCAAAGCTATCAGCCCAAAGAAAAAAAAGCGCCGCACCACCACAGGGTGGGCTCGAACCTCCAAACTTTCGGATAAGAGCCGATGCAGCTAGCCATTTGCGCCACGGAGACAGTCGTGCTCCACTCTCACCACCGTCAGAACATTTCTTCAAAGCTATCAGCCCAAAAAAGAAAGCGCCGCACCAACACCGGGTGGGTTCGAACCTCCAACCTTTTGGTTGACAGCCCATCGCGCTAGCCAATAGCGTCACGGAGACAGTCGTGCCCCACTTTCACCACCATCAGAATATATCTTCAAAGCTATCAGCGCAAAGAAAAAAGCAACACACCACTCCCGGGAGGGCTCGATACTCCACCCTTTCGGTTAACAGCCGATCGCGCTAGCCAATTGCACCACGGAGATTGTCCTGCTCCACTCTCACCACCATCAGGACATATCTTCAAAGCTATCAGCGCAAAGAAAAAAGCAACGCACCACTCCCGTGAGGGCTCGAAACTCCAACCTTTCGGTTAACAGCCAATCGCGCTAGCCAATTGCGCCACGGAGACAGTCCTGCTCCACTCTCACCACCATCAGAACATATCTTCAAAATTATGAGCCCAAAGAAAAAAAAGCGCCGCACCACCGCAGGGTGGGCTCGAAACTCCAACCTTGCGGTTAACAGCCGAGCGCGCTAGCCAATTGCGCCACGGAGACAGTCCTGCTCCAATCTCACCACCATCAGAACATATCTTCAAAGCTATCAGCCCAAAGAAAAAAAAGTGCCGCACCAACACCGGGTGGGCTCGAACCTCCAACCTTTCGGTTAAGAGCCGATGCCGCTAGCCATTTGCGCCACGGAGACAGTCGTGCTCCACTCTCACCACCATCAGAACATTTCTTTAGAGCTATCAGCCCAAAGAAAAAAAAGCGCCGCACCACCACCGGGTGGGCTCGAACCTCCAACCTTTCGGTTACAGGCCAACTGCGCTAGCCAATTGCGCCACGGAGACAGTCGTGCTCCACTCTCACCACCATCAGAACTTATCTTTAAAGCTATCAGCCCACAGAAAAAAAAGTGCCGCACCCCCACCGGGTGGGCTCGAACCTCCAACCTTTCGGTAACAGCCGATCGCGCTAGCAAATTGCGCCACGGAGACAGTCGTGCTCCACTCTCACCACCGTCAGAACATATCTTCAAAGCTATCAGCGCAAAAAATGCAACACACCACTCCCGGGAGGGCTCGAAACTCCAACCTTTCGGTTAACAGCCGATCGCGCTAGCCAATTGCGCCACGGAGACAGTCGTGCCCCACTTTCACCACCATCAGAACATATCTTCAAAGCTATCAGCGCAAAGAAAAAAGCAACACACCACTCCCGGGTGGGCTCGAAACTCCAACCTTTCGGTTAACAGCCATTCGCGCTAGCCAACTGCGCCACAGAGACAGTCGTGCTCGACTCTCACCACGATCAGCACATATCTTCAAAGCTATCAGCCCACAGAAAAAGAAGCGCCGCACACCCACCGGGTGGGCTCGAACCTCCAACCTTTCGGTAACAGCCGATCGCGCTAGCAAATTGCGCCACGGAGACAGTCGTGCTTCACTCTCACCACCGTCAGAACATATCTTCAAAGCTATCAGCCCAAAGAAAAAAAAGCGCCGTACCACCACCGTGTGGGCTCGAACCTCCAACCTTTCGGTTAACAGCCGATCGCGCTAGCCAATTGCACCACGCAGACAGTCGTGCTCCACTCTCACCACCATCAGAACATATCTTCAAAGCTATCAGCGCAAAGAAAAAAAAGCGCCGCCCCACCACTGGGTGGGCTCGAACCTCAAACTTTTCGGTTAACAGCCGAACGCGCTAGCCAATTGCGGCACAGAGACAGTCCTGCACCACTCTCATCACCATCAGAACATATCTTCAAAGCTATCAGCCCAAAGAAAAAAAGCACCGCACCACCACCGGGTGGGCTCGAACCTCCAACCTTTCGGTTACCAGCCGATCGCGCTAGCATATTGCGCCACGGAGACAGTACTGCTCCACTCTCACCACCATCAGAACATATCTTCAAAGCTATCAGCCCAAAGAAAAAAAAGCGCCGCACCACCACCGGGTGGGCTCGAACCTTCAACCTTTCGGTTAAGAGCCGATGCCGCTAGCCATTTGTGCCACGGAGAGAGTCGTGCTCCACTCTCACCACCGTCAGAACATTTCTTCAGAGCTATCAGCCCAAAGAAAAAAAAGCGCCACACCACCACCGGGTGGGCTCGAACCTCCAACCTTTCGGTTATAGGTCAACCGCGCTAGCCAACTGCGCCACGGAGACAGTCGTGTTCCACTTTCACCACCACCAGAACATATCTTCAAAGCTTTCAGCGAAAGAAAAAAGCAACACACCACTCCCGTGAGGGCTCGAAACTCCCACCTTTCGCTTAACAGCCGATCGCGCTAGCCAATTGCGCCACGGAGACAGTCGTGCTCCACTTTCACCACCATCAGAGCATAACTTCAAAGCTATCAGCCCAAAGAAAAAAAGCGCTGCACCACCACCGGGTGGGCTCGAAACTCTAACCTTTCGGTTAACAGCCGATCGCGCTAGCCAATTATGCCACGGAGACAGTTCTGCTTCACTCTCACCACCATCAGAACATATCTTCAAAGCTATCAGCCCAAAGAAAAAAAAGCGCCGCACCACCACCGGGTGGGCTCGAACCTCCAAGCTTTCGGTTAACAGCCGATCGCGCTAGCCAACTGCGCCACGGAGACAGTCGTACTTCACTCTCACCACCATCAGAACTTATCTTCAAAGCTATCAGCGCAAAGAAAAAAGCAACACACCACTCCCGGGAGGGCTCGAAACTCGAAACTTTCGGTTAACAGCCGATCGCGCTAGCCAATTGCGCCACGGAGACAGTCTTGCTCTACTCTCACCACCATCAGAACATATCTTCGAAGCTATCAGCCCAAAGAAAAAAAAGCGCCGCAGCACCACGGGGTGGGCTCGAAACTCCAACCTTTCGGTTAACTGCCGATCGCGCTAGCCAATTGCGCCACGGAGACAGTTCTGCTCCACTCTCACCACCATCAGAACATGTCTTCAAAGCTATCAGCCCAAAGAAAAAAAAGCGCCGCACCACCATCGGGTGGGCTCGAACCTCCGACCTTTCAGTTAACAGCCGATCGCGCTAGCCAACTGCGCCACGGAGACAGTCGTTCTCTACTCTCACCACCATCAGAACTTATCTTCAAAGCTATCAGCGCAAAGAAAAAGCAACACACCACTCCCGGGAGGGCTCGAAACTCCAACCTTTCGGTTAACAGCCGATCGCGCTAGCCAATTGCGCCACGGAGACAGTCCTGCTTCACTCTCACCACCATCAGAACATATCTTCAAAGCTATCAGCGCAAAGAAAAAAGCAACACACCACTCCCGGGAGGGCTCAAACCTCCAATTTTTTGGTTAACAGCCGAACGTGCTAGCCAATTGCGCCACGGAGACAGTCGTGCTACACTCTCACCACCGTCAGAACAATTCTTCAGAGCTATCAGCCCAAAGAAAAAAAAGCGTCGCACCACCACCGCGTGGGCTCGAACCTCCAAATTTTCGGTTAACAGCCGATCGCGCTAGCCGATTGCGCCACGGAGACAGTCCTGCTCCACTCTCACCACCATCAGAACATATCTTCAAAGCCCAAAGAAACAAAAGTGCCGCACCACCACCGGGTGGGCTCGAAACTCCAATCTTTCGTTAACAGCCGATCGCTCTAGCCAATTGCGCCACGGAGACAGTCTTGCTCCACTCTAGCCACCATCAGAACATAGCTTCAAAGCGATCAGCCCAAAGAA
The DNA here is from genome assembly GCF_043290135.1 of Rhipicephalus microplus. NCBI lineage: Eukaryota > Metazoa > Arthropoda > Arachnida > Ixodida > Ixodidae > Rhipicephalus > Rhipicephalus microplus. The sequence goes on from NC_134708.1 coordinate 136,190,964, forward strand.
AAAAAAGCGCCACACCACCACCGGGTAGGCTCGAACCTCCAGCCTTTCGATGAACAGCCGATCGCGCTAGCCAATTGTGCCACGGAGACAGTCGTGTTCCACTCTCACCACCATCAGAACATGTCATCAAAGCTATCAGCCCAAAGAAAAAAAAGCGCCGCACCACCATCGGGTGGGCTCGAACCTCCGAGCTTTCGGTTAACAGCCGATCGCGCTAGCCAACTGCGCCACGAAGACGGTCGTTCTCCACTCTCACCACCATCAAAACTTATCTTCAAAGCTATCAGCGCAAAGAAAAAGCAACACACCACTCCCGGGAGGGCTCGAAACTCCAACCTTTTGGTTAACAGCCGATCGCGCTAGCCAACTGCGCCACGGAGACAGTCGTGCTCCACTCTCACCACCATCAGAACATATCTTCAAAGCCATTGGCGCAAAGAAAAAAGCAACACACCACTCCTGGGAGGGCTCGAACCTCCAAATTTTTGGTTAACAGCCGATCGCGCTAGCCAATTGCGCCACGGAGACAGTCCTGCTCCACTCTCACCACCATCAGAACATATCTTCAAAGCCCCAAAAAACAAAAGTGCCGCACCACCACCGGGTGGGCTCGAAACTCCAACCTTTCGGTTAACAGCCGATCGCTCTAGCCAATTGCGTCACAGAGACAGTCTTGCTCCACTCTAGCCACCATCAGAACATAGCTTCAAAGCTATCAGTCCAAAGAAAAAAAAAGCGCCACACCACCACCGGGTAGGCTCGAACCTCCAACCTTTCGGTTATAGGTCAACCGCGCTAGCCAACTGCGCCACGGAGACATTCGTGTTCCACTTTCACCACCATCAGAACATATCTTCAAAGCTTTCAGCGCAAAGAAAAAAGCAACACACCACTCCCGGGAGGGCTCGAAACTCCAACCTTTCTGTTAACAGCCGATCGCGCTAGCCAATTGCGCCACGGAGACAGTCCTGCTCCACTTTCACCACCATCAGAACATAACTTCAAAGCTATCAGCCCAAAGAAAAAAAAGCGCCGCACCACCACCGGGTGGGCTCGAAACTTTAACCTTTCGGTTAACAGCCGATCGCGCTAGCCAATTGCGCCAAGGAGGCAGTCCTGCTCCACTCTCACCACCATCACAACATATCTTCAAAGCTATGAGCCCAAAGAAAAAAAAGCGCCGTACCACCACCGGGTGGGCTCGAACCTCCAACCTTTCGGTTAACAGCCGATCGCGCTAGCCAATTGCACCACGCAGACAGTCGTGCTCCACTCTCACCACCATCAGAACATATCTTCAAAGCTATCAGCGCAAAGAAAATAAAGCGCCGCACCACCACTGGGTGGGCTCGAACCTCCCACTTTTCGGTTAACAGCCGATCGCGCTAGCCAATTGCGGCACGGAGACAGTCCTGCTCCACTCTCACCACCATCAGAACATATCTTCAAAGCTATCAGCCCAAAGAAAAAAAAGCACCGCACCACCACCGGGTGGGCGCGAACCTCCAACCTTTCGGTTACCAGCCGATCGCGCTAGCCTATTGCGCCACGGAGACAGTACTGCTCCACTCTCACCACCATCAGAACATATCTTCAAAGCTATCAGCCCAAAGAAAAAAAAGCGCCGCACCACCACCGGGTGGGCTCGAAACTAAATCCCTTCAGTTAACAGCCGAGCGCGCTAGCCAATTGCGCCACGGACACAGTCCTGCTCCACTCTCACCACCATCATAACATAACTTCAAAGCTATCAGCCCAAAGAAAAAAAAGCGCCGCACCACCACAGGGTGGGCTCGAACCTCCAAACTTTCGGATAAGAGCCGATGCAGCTAGCCATTTGCGCCACGGAGACAGTCGTGCTCCACTCTCACCACCGTCAGAACATTTCTTCAAAGCTATCAGCCCAAAAAAGAAAGCGCCGCACCAACACCGGGTGGGTTCGAACCTCCAACCTTTTGGTTGACAGCCCATCGCGCTAGCCAATAGCGTCACGGAGACAGTCGTGCCCCACTTTCACCACCATCAGAATATATCTTCAAAGCTATCAGCGCAAAGAAAAAAGCAACACACCACTCCCGGGAGGGCTCGATACTCCACCCTTTCGGTTAACAGCCGATCGCGCTAGCCAATTGCACCACGGAGATTGTCCTGCTCCACTCTCACCACCATCAGGACATATCTTCAAAGCTATCAGCGCAAAGAAAAAAGCAACGCACCACTCCCGTGAGGGCTCGAAACTCCAACCTTTCGGTTAACAGCCAATCGCGCTAGCCAATTGCGCCACGGAGACAGTCCTGCTCCACTCTCACCACCATCAGAACATATCTTCAAAATTATGAGCCCAAAGAAAAAAAAGCGCCGCACCACCGCAGGGTGGGCTCGAAACTCCAACCTTGCGGTTAACAGCCGAGCGCGCTAGCCAATTGCGCCACGGAGACAGTCCTGCTCCAATCTCACCACCATCAGAACATATCTTCAAAGCTATCAGCCCAAAGAAAAAAAAGTGCCGCACCAACACCGGGTGGGCTCGAACCTCCAACCTTTCGGTTAAGAGCCGATGCCGCTAGCCATTTGCGCCACGGAGACAGTCGTGCTCCACTCTCACCACCATCAGAACATTTCTTTAGAGCTATCAGCCCAAAGAAAAAAAAGCGCCGCACCACCACCGGGTGGGCTCGAACCTCCAACCTTTCGGTTACAGGCCAACTGCGCTAGCCAATTGCGCCACGGAGACAGTCGTGCTCCACTCTCACCACCATCAGAACTTATCTTTAAAGCTATCAGCCCACAGAAAAAAAAGTGCCGCACCCCCACCGGGTGGGCTCGAACCTCCAACCTTTCGGTAACAGCCGATCGCGCTAGCAAATTGCGCCACGGAGACAGTCGTGCTCCACTCTCACCACCGTCAGAACATATCTTCAAAGCTATCAGCGCAAAAAATGCAACACACCACTCCCGGGAGGGCTCGAAACTCCAACCTTTCGGTTAACAGCCGATCGCGCTAGCCAATTGCGCCACGGAGACAGTCGTGCCCCACTTTCACCACCATCAGAACATATCTTCAAAGCTATCAGCGCAAAGAAAAAAGCAACACACCACTCCCGGGTGGGCTCGAAACTCCAACCTTTCGGTTAACAGCCATTCGCGCTAGCCAACTGCGCCACAGAGACAGTCGTGCTCGACTCTCACCGCGATCAGCACATATCTTCAAAGCTATCAGCCCACAGAAAAAGAAGCGCCGCACACCCACCGGGTGGGCTCGAACCTCCAACCTTTCGGTAACAGCCGATCGCGCTAGCAAATTGCGCCACGGAGACAGTCGTGCTTCACTCTCACCACCGTCAGAACATATCTTCAAAGCTATCAGCCCAAAGAAAAAAAAGCGCCGTACCACCACCGTGTGGGCTCGAACCTCCAACCTTTCGGTTAACAGCCGATCGCGCTAGCCAATTGCACCACGCAGACAGTCGTGCTCCACTCTCACCACCATCAGAACATATCTTCAAAGCTATCAGCGCAAAGAAAAAAAAGCGCCGCCCCACCACTGGGTGGGCTCGAACCTCAAACTTTTCGGTTAACAGCCGAACGCGCTAGCCAATTGCGGCACAGAGACAGTCCTGCACCACTCTCATCACCATCAGAACATATCTTCAAAGCTATCAGCCCAAAGAAAAAAAGCACCGCACCACCACCGGGTGGGCTCGAACCTCCAACCTTTCGGTTACCAGCCGATCGCGCTAGCATATTGCGCCACGGAGACAGTACTGCTCCACTCTCACCACCATCAGAACATATCTTCAAAGCTATCAGCCCAAAGAAAAAAAAGCGCCGCACCACCACCGGGTGGGCTCGAACCTTCAACCTTTCGGTTAAGAGCCGATGCCGCTAGCCATTTGTGCCACGGAGAGAGTCGTGCTCCACTCTCACCACCGTCAGAACATTTCTTCAGAGCTATCAGCCCAAAGAAAAAAAAGCGCCACACCACCACCGGGTGGGCTCGAACCTCCAACCTTTCGGTTATAGGTCAACCGCGCTAGCCAACTGCGCCACGGAGACAGTCGTGTTCCACTTTCACCACCACCAGAACATATCTTCAAAGCTTTCAGCGAAAGAAAAAAGCAACACACCACTCCCGTGAGGGCTCGAAACTCCCACCTTTCGCTTAACAGCCGATCGCGCTAGCCAATTGCGCCACGGAGACAGTCGTGCTCCACTTTCACCACCATCAGAGCATAACTTCAAAGCTATCAGCCCAAAGAAAAAAAGCGCTGCACCACCACCGGGTGGGCTCGAAACTCTAACCTTTCGGTTAACAGCCGATCGCGCTAGCCAATTATGCCACGGAGACAGTTCTGCTTCACTCTCACCACCATCAGAACATATCTTCAAAGCTATCAGCCCAAAGAAAAAAAAGCGCCGCACCACCACCGGGTGGGCTCGAACCTCCAAGCTTTCGGTTAACAGCCGATCGCGCTAGCCAACTGCGCCACGGAGACAGTCGTACTTCACTCTCACCACCATCAGAACTTATCTTCAAAGCTATCAGCGCAAAGAAAAAAGCAACACACCACTCCCGGGAGGGCTCGAAACTCGAAACTTTCGGTTAACAGCCGATCGCGCTAGCCAATTGCGCCACGGAGACAGTCTTGCTCTACTCTCACCACCATCAGAACATATCTTCGAAGCTATCAGCCCAAAGAAAAAAAAGCGCCGCAGCACCACGGGGTGGGCTCGAAACTCCAACCTTTCGGTTAACTGCCGATCGCGCTAGCCAATTGCGCCACGGAGACAGTTCTGCTCCACTCTCACCACCATCAGAACATGTCTTCAAAGCTATCAGCCCAAAGAAAAAAAAGCGCCGCACCACCATCGGGTGGGCTCGAACCTCCGACCTTTCAGTTAACAGCCGATCGCGCTAGCCAACTGCGCCACGGAGACAGTCGTTCTCTACTCTCACCACCATCAGAACTTATCTTCAAAGCTATCAGCGCAAAGAAAAAGCAACACACCACTCCCGGGAGGGCTCGAAACTCCAACCTTTCGGTTAACAGCCGATCGCGCTAGCCAATTGCGCCACGGAGACAGTCCTGCTTCACTCTCACCACCATCAGAACATATCTTCAAAGCTATCAGCGCAAAGAAAAAAGCAACACACCACTCCCGGGAGGGCTCAAACCTCCAATTTTTTGGTTAACAGCCGAACGTGCTAGCCAATTGCGCCACGGAGACAGTCGTGCTACACTCTCACCACCGTCAGAACAATTCTTCAGAGCTATCAGCCCAAAGAAAAAAAAGCGTCGCACCACCACCGCGTGGGCTCGAACCTCCAAATTTTCGGTTAACAGCCGATCGCGCTAGCCGATTGCGCCACGGAGACAGTCCTGCTCCACTCTCACCACCATCAGAACATATCTTCAAAGCCCAAAGAAACAAAAGTGCCGCACCACCACCGGGTGGGCTCGAAACTCCAATCTTTCGTTAACAGCCGATCGCTCTAGCCAATTGCGCCACGGAGACAGTCTTGCTCCACTCTAGCCACCATCAGAACATAGCTTCAAAGCGATCAGCCCAAAGAAAAAAAAGCGCCACACCACCACCGGGTAGGCTCGAACCTCCAGCCTTTCGATGAACAGCCGATCGCGCTAGCCAATTGTGCCACGGAGACAGTCGTGTTCCACTCTCACCACCATCAGAACATGTCATCAAAGCTATCAGCCCAAAGAAAAAAAAGCGCCGCACCACCATCGGGTGGGCTCGAACCTCCGAGCTTTCGGTTAACAGCCGATCGCGCTAGCCAACTGCGCCACGAAGACGGTCGTTCTCCACTCTCACCACCATCAAAACTTATCTTCAAAGCTATCAGCGCAGAGAAAAAGCAACACACCACTCCCGGGAGGGCTCGAAACTCCAACCTTTTGGTTAACAGCCGATCGCGCTAGCCAACTGCGCCACGGAGACAGTCGTTCTCCACTCTCACCACCATCAGAACTTATTTTCAAAGCTATCAGCGCAAAGAAAAAGCAACACACCACTCCCGGGAGGGCTCGAAACTCCAACCTTTTGGTTAACAGCCGATCGCGCTAGCCAATTGCGCCACGGAGACAGTCGTGCTCCACTCTCACCACCATCAGAACATATCTTCAAAGCCATTGGCGCAAAGAAAAAAGCAACACACCACTCCTGGGAGGGCTCGAACCTCCAAATTTTTGGTTAACAGCCGATCGCGCTAGCCAATTGCGCCACGGAGACAGTCCTGCTCCACTCTCACCACCATCAGAACATATCTTCAAAGCCCCAAAAAACAAAAGTGCCGCACCACCACCGGGTGGGCTCGAAACTCCAACCTTTCGGTTAACAGCCGATCGCTCTAGCCAATTGCGTCACAGAGACAGTCTTGCTCCACTCTAGCCACCATCAGAACATAGCTTCAAAGCTATCAGTCCAAAGAAAAAAAAAGCGCCACACCACCACCGGGTAGGCTCGAACCTCCAGCCTTTCGATGAACAGCCGATCGCGCTAGCCAATTGTGCCACGGAGACAGTCGTGCTCCACTCTCACCACCATCAGAACATTTCTTTAGAGCTATCAGCCCAAAGAAAAAAAAGCGCCGCACCACCACCGGGTGGGCTCGAACCTCAAACCTTTCGGTTACAGGGCAACTGCGCTAGCCAATTGCGCCAAGGAGACAGTCGTGCTCCAGTCTCACCACCATCAGAACTTATCTTTAAAGCTATCAGCCCACAGAAAAAAAAGCGCCGCACCCCCACCGGGTGGGCTCGAACCTCCAACCTTTCGGTAACAGCCGATTGCGCTAGCGAATTGCGCCACGGAGACAGTCGTGCTCCACTCTCACCACCACCAGAACATATCTTCAAAGCTATCAGCGCAAAAAAAGCAACACACCACTCCCGGGAGGGCTCGAAACTCCAACCTTTCGGTTAACAGCCGGTCGCGCTAGCCAATTGCGCCACGGAGACAGTCCTGTTCCACTCTCACCGCCATCAGAACATATCTTCAAAGCTATCAGCGTAAAGAAAAAAAAGCGCCGAACCACCACCGGGTGGGCTCGAACCTCCAACCTTTCGGTTAGGAGCCGATGCCGCTAGCCATTTGTGTCCCGGAGACAGTCGTGCTCCGCTCTCACCACCGTCAGAACATTTCTTCAGAGCTATCAGCCCAAAGAAAAAAAAGCGCCACACCACCACCGGGTGGGCTTGAACCTCCAACCTTTCGGTTATAGGTCAACCGCGCTAGCCAACTGCGCCACGGAGACAGTCGTGTTCCACTTTCACCACCATCAGAACATATCTTCGAAGCTTTCAGCGCAAAGAAAAAAGCAACACACCACTCCCGGGAGGGCTCGAAACTCCAACCTTTCGGTTAACAGCCGATCGCGCTAGCCAATTGCGCCACGGATACAGTCCTGCTCCACTTTCACCGCCATCAGAACATAACTTCAAAGCTATCAGCCCAAAGAAAAAAAAGCGCCGCACCACCACCGGGTGGGCTCGAAACTCTCACCTTTCGGTTAACAGCCGATCGCGCTAGCCAATTATGCTACGGAGACAGTTCTGCTCCACCCTCACCACCATCAGAACATATCTTCAAAGCTATCAGCCCAAAGAAAAAAAAGCGCCGCACCACCACCGGGTGGGCTCGAACCTCCAAGATTTCGGTTAACAGCCGATCGCGCTAGCCAACTGCGCCACGGAGACGGTCGTACTCCACTCTCACCACCATCAGAACTTATCTTCAAAGCTATCAGCCCAAAGAAAAAAAAAGCGCCGCACCACCACCGGGTAGGCTCGAACCTCCAGCCTTTCGATGAACAGCCGATCGCGCTAGCCAATTGTGCCACGGAGACAGTCGTGCTCCACTCTCACCACCATCAGAACATATCTTCAAAGCTATCAGCCCAAAGAAAAAAGCAACACACCACTCTCGGGAGGGCTCGAAACTCCAACCTTTCGGTCAACAGCCGATCGCGCTAGCCAATTGCGCCACTGAGACAGTCCTGCTCCACTCTCACTACCATCAGAACATATCTTCAAAGCCCAAAGAAACAAAAGTGCCACACCACCACCGGGTGGGCTCGAAACTCCAACCTTTCGGTCGACAGCCAATCGTGCTACCCAATCGCGCCACGGAGCCAGTCCTGCTCCACTCTCACCACCATCAGAACATATCTTCAAAGCTATCAGCGCAAATTAAAAAGCAACACACCACTCCCGCGAGGGCTCGAAACTGCAAATTTTCGGTCAACAGTCGATCGCGCTAGCCGATTGCGCCACGGAGACAGTCGTGCTCCACTCTCACCACCATCAGAACATATCTTCAAAGCTATCAGCGCAAAAAAAAAGCAACACACCACTCCCGGGAGGGCTCGAAACTCCAACTTTTCGGTTAACAGCCGATCGCGCTGGCCAATTGCGCCACGGAGACAGCCTTTCTCCACTCTCTCCACCATCAGAACAAATCTTCAAAGCTATCAGCCCAAAGAATAAAAAGCACCGCACCACCACCGGGTGGGCGCGAACCTCCAACCTTTCGGATACCAGCCGATCGCGCTAGCCTATTGCACCACAGAGACAGTACCGCTCCACTCTCACCACCATCAGAACATATGTTCAAAGCTATCAGCCCAAGGAAAAAAAAGCGCCGCACCAACACCGGGTGGGCTCGAACCTCCAACCTTTCGGTTAAGAGCCGATGCCGCTAGCCATTTGCGCCACGGAGACAGTCGTGCTCCACTCTCACCACCATCAGAACATTTGTTTAGAGCTATCAGCCCAAAGAAAAAAAAGCGCCGCACCACCACCGGGTGGGCTCGAACCTCCAACCTTTCGGTTAAGAGCCGATGCCGCTAGCCATTTGTGCCACGGAGACAGTCGTGCTCTACTCTCACCACCGTCAGAACATTTCTTCAGAGCTATCAGCCCAAAGAAAAAAAGCGCCACACCACCACCGGGTGGGCTCGAACCTCCAACCTTTCGGTTATAGGTCAACCGCGCTAGCCAACTGCGCCACGGAGACAGTCGTGTTCCACTTTCACCACCATCAGAACATATCTTCAAAGCTTTCAGCGCAAAGAAAAAAGCAACACACCACTCCCGGGAGGGCTCGAAACTCCAACCTTTCTGTTAACAGCCGATCGCGCTAGCCAATTGCGCCACGGAGACAGTCCTGCTCCACTTTCACCACCATCAGAACATAACTTCAAAGCTATCAGCCCAAAGAAAAAAAAGCGCCGCACCACCACCGGGTGGGCTCGAAACTTTAACCTTTCGGTTAACAGCCGATCGCGCCAGCCAATTGCGCCAAGGAGGCAGTCCTGCTCCACTCTCACCACCATCACAACATATCTTCAAAGCTATGAGCCCAAAGAAAAAAAAGCGCCGTACCACCACCGGGTGGGCTCGAACCTCCAACCTTTCGGTTAACAGCCGATCGCGCTAGCCAATTGCACCACGCAGACAGTCGTGCTCCACTCTCACCACCATCAGAACATATCTTCAAAGCTATCAGCGCAAAGAAAATAAAGCGCCGCACCACCACTGGGTGGGCTCGAACCTCCCACTTTTCGGTTAACAGCCGATCGCGCTAGCCAATTGCGGCACGGAGACAGTCCTGCTCCACTCTCACCACCATCAGAACATATCTTCAAAGCTATCAGCCCAAAGAAAAAAAAGCACCGCACCACCACCGGGTGGGCGCGAACCTCCAACCTTTCGGTTACCAGCCGATCGCGCTAGCCTATTGTGCCACGGAGACAGTACTGCTCCACTCTCACCACCATCAGAACATATCTTCAAAGCTATCAGCCCAAAGAAAAAAAAGCGCCGCACCACCACCGGGTGGGCTCGAAACTAAATCCCTTCAGTTAACAGCCGAGCGCGCTAGCCAATTGCGCCACGGACACAGTCCTGCTCCACTCTCACCACCATCATAACATACCTTCAAAGCTATCAGCCCAAAGAAAAAAAAGCGCCGCACCACCACAGGGTGGGCTCGAACCTCCAAACTTTCGGATAAGAGCCGATGCAGCTAGCCATTTGCGCCACGGAGACAGTCGTGCTCCACTCTCACCACCGTCAGAACATTTCTTCAAAGCTATCAGCCCAAAAAAGTAAGCGCCGCACCAACACCGGGTGGGTTCGAACCTCCAACCTTTTGGTTGACAGCCCATCGCGCTAGCCAATAGCGTCACGGAGACAGTCGTGCCCCACTTTCACCACCATCAGAATATATCTTCAAAGCTATCAGCGCAAAGAAAAAAGCAACACACCACTCCCGGGAGGGCTCGATACTCCACCCTTTCGGTTAACAGCCGATCGCGCTAGCCAATTGCGCCACGGAGACTGTCCTGCTCCACTCTCACCACCATCAGGACATATCTTCAAAGCTATCAGCGCAAAGAAAAAAGCAACGCACCACTCCCGTGAGGGCTCGAAACTCCAACCTTTCGGTTAACAGCCAATCGCGCTAGCCAATTGCGCCACGGAGACAGTCCTGCTCCACTCTCACCACCATCAGAACATATCTTCAAAATTATCAGCCCAAAGAAAAAAAAGCGCCGCACCACCGCCGGGTGGGCTCGAAACTCCAACCTTGCGGTTAACAGCCGAGCGCGCTAGCCAATTGCGCCACGGAGACAGTCCTGCTCCAATCTCACCACCATCAGAACATATCTTCAAAGCTATCAGCCCAAAGAAAAAAAAGTGCCGCACCAACACTGGGTGGGCTCGAACCTCCAACCTTTCGGTTAAGAGCCGATGCCGCTAGCCATTTGCGCCACGGAGACAGTCGTGCTCCACTCTCACCACCATCAGAACATTTCTTTAGAGCTATCAGCCCAAAGAAAAAAAAGCGCCGCACCACCACCGGGTGGGCTCGAACCTCCAACCTTTCGGTTACAGGCCAACTGCGCTAGCCAATTGCGCCACGGAGACAGTCGTGCTCCACTCTCACCACCATCAGAACTTATCTTTAAAGCTATCAGCCCACAGAAAAAAAAGTGCCGCACCCCCACCGGGTGGGCTCGAACCTCCAACCTTTCGGTAACAGCCGATCGCGCTAGCAAATTGCGCCACGGAGACAGTTGTGCTCCACTCTCACCACCGTCAGAACATATCTTCAAAGCTATCAGCGCAAAAAATGCAACACACCACTCCCGGGAGGGCTCGAAACTCCAACCTTTCGGTTAACAGCCGATCGCGCTAGCCAATTGCGCCACGGAGACAGTCGTGCCCCACTTTCACCACCATCAGAACATATCTTCAAAGCTATCAGCGCAAAGAAAAAAGCAACACACCACTCCCGGGTGGGCTCGAAACTCCAACCTTTCGGTTAACAGCCATTCGCGCTAGCCAACTGCGCCACAGAGACAGTCGTGCTCGACTCTCACCACGATCAGCACATATCTTCAAAGCTATCAGCCCACAGAAAAAGAAGCGCCGCACACCCACCGGGTGGGCTCAAACCTCCAACCTTTCGGTAACAGCCGATCGCGCTAGCAAATTGCGCCACGGAGACAGTCGTGCTTCACTCTCACCACCGTCAGAACATATCTTCAAAGCTATCAGCCCAAAGAAAAAAAAGCGCCGTACCACCACCGGGTGGGCTCGAACCTCCAACCTTTCGGTTAACAGCCGATCGCGCTAGCCAATTGCACCACGCAGACAGTCGTGCTCCACTCTCACCACCATCAGAACATATCTTCAAAGCTATCAGCGCAAAGAAAAAAAAGCGCCGCCCCACCACTGGGTGGGCTCGAACCTCAAACTTTTCGGTTAACAGCCGAACGCGCTAGCCAATTGCGGCACAGAGACAGTCCTGCACCACTCTCATCACCATCAGAACATATCTTCAAAGCTATCAGCCCAAAGAAAAAAAGCACCGCACCACCACCGGGTGGGCGCGAACCTCCAACCTTTCGGTTACCAGCCGATCGCGCTAGCCTATTGCGCCACGGAGACAGTACTGCTCCACTCACCACCATCAGAACATATCTTCAAAGCTATCAGCCCAAAGAAAAAAAAGCGCCGCACCACCACCGGGTGGGCTCGAACCTTCAAACTTTCGGTTAAGAGCCGATGCCGCTAGCCATTTGTGCCACGGAGAGAGTCGTGCTCCACTCTCACCACCGTCAGAACATTTCTTCAGAGCTATCAGCCCAAAGAAAAAAAAGCGCCACACCACCACCGGGTGGGCTCGAACCTCCAACCTTTCGGTTATAGGTCAACCGCGCTAGCCAACTGCGCCACGGAGACAGGCGTGTTCCACTTTCACCACCATCAGAACATATCTTCAAAGCTTTCAGCGCAAGAAAAAAGCAACACACCACTCCCGTGAGGGCTCGAAACTCCCACCTTTCGGTTAACAGCCGATCGCGCTAGCCAATTGCGCCACGGAGACAGTCGTGCTCCACTTTCACCACCATCAGAGCATAACTTCAAAGCTATCAGCCCAAAGAAAAAAAGCGCTGCACCACCACCGGGTGGGCTCGAAACTCTAACCTTTCGGTTAACAGCCGATCGCGCTAGCCAATTATGCCACGGAGACAGTTCTGCTTCACTCTCACCACCATCAGAACATATCTTCAAAGCTATCAGCCCAAAGAAAAAAAAGCGCCGCACCACCACCGGGTGGGCTCGAACCTCCAAGCTTTCGGTTAACAGCCGATCGCGCTAGCCAACTGTGCCACGGAGACAGTCGTACTTCACTCTCACCACCATCAGAACTTATCTTCAAAGCTATCAGCGCAAAGAAAAAAGCAACACACCACTCCCGGGAGGGCTCGAAACTCGAAACTTTCGGTTAACAGCCGATCGCGCTAGCCAATTGCGCCACGGAGACAGTCTTGCTCTACTCTCACCACCATCAGAACATATCTTCGAAGCTATCAGCCCAAAGAAAAAAAAGCGCCGCACCACCACGGGGTGGGCTCGAAACTCCAACCTTTCGGTTAACTGCCGATCGCGCTAGCCAATTGCGCCACGGAGACAGTTCTGCTCCACTCTCACCACCATCAGAACATGTCTTCAAAGCTATCAGCCCAAAGAAAAAAAAGCGCCGCACCACCATCGGGTGGGCTCGAACCTCCGACCTTTCAGTTAACAGCCGATCGCGCTAGCCAACTGCGCCACGGAGACAGTCGTTCTCTACTCTCACCACCATCAGAACTTATCTTCAAAGCTATCAGCGCAAAGAAAAAGCAACACACCACTCCCGGGAGGGCTCGAAACTCCAACCTTTCGGTTAACAGCCGATCGCGCTAGCCAATTGCGCCACGGAGACAGTCCTGCTTCACTCTCACCACCATCAGAACATATCTTCAAAGCTATCAGCGCAAAGAAAAAAGCAACACACCACTCCCGGGAGGGCTCAAACCTCCAATTTTTTGGTTAACAGCCGAACGTGCTAGCCAATTGCGCCACGGAGACAGTCGTGCTACACTCTCACCACCGTCAGAACAATTCTTCAGAGCTATCAGCCCAAAGAAAAAAAAAGCGTCGCACCACCACCGGGTGGGCTCGAACCTCCAAATTTTCGGTTAACAGCCGATCGCGCTAGCCGATTGCGCCACGGAGACAGTCCTGCTCCACTCTCACCACCATCAGAACATATCTTCAAAGCCCAAAGAAACAAAAGTGCCGCACCACCACCGGGTGGGCTCGAAACTCCAATCTTTCGTTAACAGCCGATCGCTCTAGCCAATTGCGCCACGGAGACAGTCTTGCTCCACTCTAGCCACCATCAGAACATAGCTTCAAAGCGATCAGCCCAAAGAAAAAAAAGCGCCACACCACCACCGGGTAGGCTCGAACCTCCAGCCTTTCGATGAACAGCCGATCGCGCTAGCCAATTGTGCCACGGAGACAGTCGTGCTCCACTCTCACCACCATCAGAACATGTCATCAAAGCTATCAGCCCAAAGAAAAAAAAGCGCCGCACCACCATCGGGTGGGCTCGAACCTCCGAGCTTTCGGTTAACAGCCGATCGCGCTAGCCAACTGCGCCACGAAGACGGTCGTTCTCCACTCTCACCACCATCAAAACTTATCTTCAAAGCTATCAGCGCAAAGAAAAAGCAACACACCACTCCCGGGAGGGCTCGAAACTCCAACCTTTTGGTTAACAGCCGATCGCGCTAGCCAACTGCGCCACGGAGACAGTCGTTCTCCACTCTCACCACCATCAGAACTTATCTTCAAAGCTATCAGCGCAAAGAAAAAGCAACACACCACTCCCGGGAGGGCTCGAAACTCCAACCTTTTGGTTAACAGCCGATCGCGCTAGCCAATTGCGCCACGGAGACAGTCGTGCTCCACTCTCACCACCATCAGAACATATCTTCAAAGCCATCGGCGCAAAGAAAAAAGCAACACACCACTCCTGGGAGGGCTCGAACCTCCAAATTTTTGGTTAACAGCCGATCTCGCTAGCCAATTGCGCCACGGAGACAGTCCTGCTCCACTCTCACCACCATCAGAACATATCTTCAAAGCCCCAAAAAACAAAAGTGCCGCACCACCACCGGGTGGGCTCGAAACTCCAACCTTTCGGTTAACAGCCGATCGCTCTAGCCAATTGCGTCACGGAGACAGTCTTGCTCCACTCTAGCCACCATCAGAACATAGCTTCAAAGCTATCAGCCCAAAGAAAAAAAAAGCGCCACACCACCACCGGGTAGGCTCGAACCTCCAGCCTTTCGATGAACAGCCGATCGCGCTAGCCAATTGTGCCACGGAGACAGTCGTGCTCCACTCTCACCACCATCAGAACATATCTTTAAAGCTATCAGCCCAAAGAAAAAAGCAACACACCACTCTCGGGAGCGCTCGAAACTCCAACCTTTCGGTCAACAGCCGATCGCGCTAGCCAATTGCCCCACGGAGACAGTTCTGCTCCACTCTCACCACCATCAGAACATATCTTCAAAGCCCAAAGAAACAAAAGTGCCGCACCACCACCGGGTGGGCTCGAAACTCCAACCTTTCGGTTAACAGCCGATCGCGCTAGCCAATTGCGCCACGGAGACAGTCTTGCTCCACTCTAACCACCATCAGATCATATCTTTAAAGCTATCAGCCCAAAGGAAAAAGCAACACACCACTCCCGGGAGGGCTCGAAACTCCAACCTTCCGGTCGACAGCCAATCGCGCTAGCCAATTGCGCCACGGAGACAGTCCTGCTCCACTCTCACCACCATCAGAACATATCTTCAAAGCTATCAGCGCAAAATAAAAAGCAACACACCACTCCCGCGAGGGCTCGAAACTGCAAATTTTCGGTCAACAGCCGATCGCGCTAGCCGATTGCGCCACGGAGACAGTCGTGCTCCACTCTCACCACCATCAGAACATATCTTCAAAGATATCAGCGCAAAGAAAAAAGCAACACACCACTCCCGGGAGGGCTCGAACCACCAAATTTTCGGTTAACAGCCGATCGCGCTGGCCAATTGCGCCACGGAGTCAGTCCTGCTCCACTCTCTCCACCATCAGAACAAATCTTCAAAGCTATCAGCCCAAAGAAAAAAAAGCACCGCACCACCACCGGGTAGGCTCGAACCTCCAGCCTTTCAATGAACAGCCGATCGCGCTAGCCATTTGCGCCACGGAGACAGTCGTGCTCCACTCTTACCACCGTCAGAACATTTCTTCAGAGCTATCAGCCCAAAGAAAAAAAAGCGCCGCACCACCACCGGGTGGGCTCGAACCTCCAACCTTTCGGTTACAGGCCAACAGCGCTAGCCAATTGCGCCACGGAGACAGTCGTGCTCCACTCTCACCACCATCAGAACTTATCTTCAAAGCTTTCAGCGCAAAGAAAAAAGCAACACACCACTCCCGGGAGGGCTAGAAACTCCAACCTTTCGGTTAACAGCCGATCGCGCTAGCCAATTGCGCCACGAAGACAGTCGTGCTCTACCCTCACCACCATCAGAACATATATTCAAAGCTATCAGCCAAAAGAAAAAAAAGCGCCGCACCACCACCGGGTGGGCTCGAACCTCCAACCTTTCGGTTAACAGCCGATCGCGCTAGCCTATTGCGCCAAGGAGGCAGTCCTGCTCCACTCTCACCACCATCACAACATATCTTCAAAGCTATCAGCTCAAAGAAAAAAAAGCGCCGTACCACCACCGGGTGGGCTCGAACCTCCAACCTTTCGGTTAACAGCCGATCGCGCTAGCCAATTGCACCACGCAGACAGTCGTGCTCCACTCTCACCACCATCAGAACATATCTTCAAAGCTATCATTCTAAGAAAATAAAGCGCCGCACCACCACTGGGTGGGCTCGAACCTCCAACTTTTCGGTTAACAGCCGATCGCGCTAGCCAATTGCGGCACGGAGACAGTCCTGCTCCACTCTCACCACCATCAGAACATATCTTCAAAGCTATCAGCCCAAAGAAAAAAAAGCACCGCTCCACCACCGGGTGGGCGCGAACCTCCAACCTTTCGGTTACCAGCCGATCGCGCTAGCCTATTGCGCCACGGAGACAGTACTGCTCCACTCTCACCACCATCAGAACATATCTTCAAAGCTATCAGCCCAAAGAAAAAAAAGCGCCGCACCACCACCGGGTGGGCTCGAAACTCCAACCTTTCAGTTAACATCCGAGCGCGCTAGCCAATTGCGCCACGGACACAGTCCTGCTCCACTCTCACCACCATCATAACATAACTTCAAAGCTATCAGCCCAAAGAAAAAAAAAGCGCCGCACCACCACAGGGTGGGCTCGAACCTCCAAACTTTCGGTTAAGAGCCGATGCCGCTAGCCATTTGCGCCACGGAGACAGTCGTGCTCCACTCTCACCACCGTCAGAACATTTCTTCAAAGCTATCAGCCCAAAGAAAAAAAGCGCCGCACCAACACCGGGTGGGCTCGAACCTCCAACCTTTCGGTTGACAGCCGATCGCGCTAGCCAATAGCGTCACGGAGACAGTCGTGCCCCACTTTCACCACCATCAGAATATATCTTCAAAGCTATCAGCGCAAAGAAAAAAGCAACACACCACTCCCGGGAGGGCTCGATACTCCACCCTTTCGGTTAACAGGCGATCGCGCTAGCCAATTGCGCCACGGAGACAGTCCTGCTCCACTCTCACCACCATCAGAACATATCTTCAAAGCCCAAAGAAACAAAAGTGCCGCACCACCACCGGGTGGGCTCGAAACTCCAACCTTTCGGTTAACAGCCGATCGCGCTAGCCAATTGCGCCACGGAGACAGTCTTGCTCCACTCTAACCACCATCAGATCATATCTTTAAAGCTATCAGCCCAAAGGAAAAAGCAACACACCACTCCCGGGAGGGCTCGAAACTCCAACCTTTCGGTTAACAGCCGATCGCGCTAGCCAATTGCGCCACGGAGACAGTCCTGCTTCACTCTCACCACCATCAGAACATATCTTCAAAGCTATCAACGCAAAGAAAAAAGCAACAAACCACTCCCGGGAGGGCTCAAACCTCCAATTTTTTGGTTAACAGCCGAACGTGCTAGCCAATTGCGCCACGGAGACAGTCGTGCTACACTCTCACCACCGTCAGAACATTTCTTCAGAGCTCCAAGAAACAAAAGTGCCGCACCACCACCTGGTGGGCTCGAAACTCCAACCTTTCGGTTAACAGCCGATCGCTCTAGCCAATTGCGCCACGGAGACAGTCTTGCTCCACTCTAGCCACCATCAGAACATAGCTTCAAAGCTATCAGCCCAAAGAAAAAAAAGCGCCACACCACCACCGGGTAGGCTCGAACCTCCAGCCTTTCGATGAACAGCCGATCGCGCTAGCCAATTGTGCCATGGAGACAGTCGTGCTCCACTCTCACCACCATCAGAACATATCTTCAAAGCTATCAGCCCAAAGAAAAAAGCAACACACCACTCTCGGGAGGGCTCGAAACTCCAACCTTTCGGTCAACAGCCGATCGCGCTAGCCAATTGCCACACGGAGACAGTCCTGCTCCACTCTCACCACCATCAGAACATATCTTCAAAGCCCAAAGAAACAAAAGTGCCGCACCACCACCAGGTGGGCTCGAAACTCCAACCTTTCGGTTAACAGCCGATCGCGCTAGCCAATTGCGGCACGGAGACAGTCCTGCTCCACTCTCACCACCATCAGAACATATCTTCAAAGCTATCAGCCCAAAGAAAAAAAAGCACCGCACCACCACCGGGTGGGCGCGAACCTCCAACCTTTCGGTTACCAGCCGATCGCGCTAGCCTATTGCGCCACGGAGACAGTACTGCTCCACTCTCACCACCATCAGAACATATCTTCAAAGCTATCAGCCCAAAGAAAAAAAAGCGCCGAACCACCACCGGGTGGGCTCGAAACTCCAACCTTTCAGTTAACAGCCGAGCGCGCTAGCCAATTGCGCCACGGACACAGTCCTGCTCCACTCTCACCACCATCATAACATAACTTCAAAGCTATCAGCCCAAAGAAAAAAAAGCGCCGCACCACCACAGGGTGGGCTCGAACCTCCAAACTTTCGGTTAAGAGCCGATGCCGCTAGCCATTTGCGCCACGGAGACAGTCGTGCTCCACTCTCACCACCGTCAGAACATTTCTTCAAAGCTATCAGCCCAAAGAAAAAAAGCGCCGCACCAACACCGGGTGGGCTCGAACCTCAAACCTTTCGGTTGACAGCCGATCGCGCTAGCCAATAGCGTCACGGAGACAGTCGTGCCCCACTTTCACCACCATCAGAATATATCTTCAAAGCTATCAGCGCAAAGAAAAAAGCAACACACCACTCCCGTGAGGGCTCGAAACTCCAACCTTTCGGTTAACAGCCAATCGCGCTAGCCAATTGCGCCACGGAGACAGTCCTGCTCCACTCTCACCACCATCAGAACATATCTTCAAAATTATCAGCCCAAAGAGAAAAAAGCGCCGCACCACCGCCGGTTTGGCTCGAAACTCCAACCTTGCGGTTAACAGCCGAGCGCGCTAGCCAATTGCGCCACGGAGACAGTCGTGCCCCACTTTCACCACCATCAGAACATATCTTCAAAGCTATCAGCGCAAAGAAAAAAGCAACACACCACTCCCGGGTGGGCTCGAAACTCCAACCTTTCTGTTAACAGCCATTCGCGCTAGCCAACTGCGCCAAAGAGACAGTCGTGCTCGACTCTCACCACGATCAGAACATATCTTCAAAGCTATCAGCCCACAGAAAAAAAAGCGCCGCACCCCCACCGGGTAGGCTCGAACCTCCAACCTTTCGGTCAACAGCCGATCGCGCTAGCCAATTGCCACACGGAGACAGTCCTGCTCCACTCTCACCACCATCAGAACATATCTTCAAAGCCCAAAGAAACAAAAGGGCTGCACCACCACCGGGTGGGCTCGAAACTCCAACCTTTCGGTTAACAGCCGATCGCGCTAGCCAATTGCGGCACGGAGACAGTCCTGCTCCACTCTCACCACCATCAGAACATATCTTCAAAGCTATCAGCGCAAAGAAAAAAGCAACACACCACTCCCGTGAGGGCTCGAAACTCCAACCTTTCGGTTAACAGCCAATCGCGCTAGCCAATTGCGCCACGGAGACAGTCCTGCTCCACTCTCACCACCATCAGAACATATCTTCAAAATTATCAGCCCAAAGAGAAAAAAGCGCCGCACCACCGCCGGTTTGGCTCGAAACTCCAACCTTGCGGTTAACAGCCGAGCGCGCTAGCCAATTGCGCCACGGAGACAGTCCTGCTCCAATCTCACCACCATCAGAACATATCTTCAAAGCTATCAGCCCAAAGAAAAAAAAGCGCCGCACCACCACCGGGTGGCCTCGAACCTCCAACCTTTCGGTTAACAGCTGATCGCGCTAGCCAATTGCGCCACGGAGACAGTCGTGCCCCACTTTCACCACCATCAGAACATATCTTCAAAGCTATCAGCGCAAAGAAAAAAGCAACACACCACTCCCGGGTGGGCTCGAAACTCCAACCTTTCTGTTAACAGCCATTCGCGCTAGCCAACTGCGCCAAAGAGACAGTCGTGCTCGACTCTCACCACGATCAGAACATATCTTCAAAGCTATCAGCCCACAGAAAAAAAAGCGCCGCACCCCCACCGGGTGGGCTCGAACCTCCAACCTTTCGGTAACAGCCGATCGCGCTAGCAAATTGCGCCACGGAGACAGTCGTGCTTCACTCTCACCACCGTCAGAACATATCTTCAAAGCTATCAGCCCAAAGAAAAAAAAGCGCCGTACCACCACCGGGTGGGCTCGAACCTCCAACCTTTCGGTTAACAGCCGATCGCGCTAGCCAATTGCACCACGCAGACAGTCGTGCTCCACTCTCACCACCATCAGAACATATCTTCAAAGCTATCAGCCCAAAGAAAAAAAAGCACCGCACCACCACCGGGTGGGCGCGAACCTCCAACCTTTCGGTTACCAGCCGATCGCGCTAGCCTATTGCGCCACGGAGACAGTACTGCTCCACTCTCACCACCATCAGAACATATCTTCAAAGCTATCAGCCCAAAGAAAAAAAGCGCCGCACCACCACCGGGTGGGCTCGAACCTTCAACCTTTCGGTTAAGAGCCGATGCCGCTAGCCATTTGTGCCACGGAGAGAGTCATGCTCCACTCTCACCACCGTCAGAACATTTCTTCAGAGCTATCAGCCCAAAGAAAAAAAAGCGCCACACCACCACCGGGTGGGCTCGAACCTCCAACCTTTCGGTTATAGGTCAACCGCGCTAGCCAACTGCGCCACGGAGACAGTCGTGTTCCACTTTCACCACCATCAGAACATATCTTCAAAGCTTTCAGCGCAAAGAAAAAAGCAACACACCACTCCCGGGTGGGCTCGAAACTCCAACCTTTCTGTTAACAGCCATTCGCGCTAGCCAACTGCGCCAAAGAGACAGTCGTGCTCGACTCTCACCACGATCAGAACATATCTTCAAAGCTATCAGCCCACAGAAAAAAAAGCGCCGCACCCCCACCGGGTGGGCTCGAACCTCCAACCTTTCGGTAACAGCCGATCGCGCTAGCAAATTGCGCCACGGAGACAGTCGTGCTTCACTCTCACCACCGTCAGAACATATCTTCAAAGCTATCAGCCCAAAGAAAAAAAAGCGCCGTACCACCACCGGGTGGGCTCGAACCTCCAACCTTTCGGTTAACAGCCGATCGCGCTAGCCAATTGCACCACGCAGACAGTCCTGCTCCACTTTCACCACCATCAGAACATAACTTCAAAGCTATCAGCCCAAAGAAAAAAAGCGCTGCACCACCACCGGGTGGGCTCGAAACTCTAACCTTTCGGTTAACAGCCGATCGCACTAGCCAATTATGCCACGGAGACAGTTCTGCTCCACTCTCACCACCATCAGAACATATCTTCAAAGCTATTAGCCCAGAGAAAAAAAAGCGCCGCACCACCACCGGGTGGGCTCGAACCTCCAAATTTTCGGTTAACAGCCGATTGCGCTAGCCGATTGCGCCACGGAGACAGTCCTGCTCCACTCTCACCACCATCAGAACATATCTTCAAAGCTCCAAGAAACAAAAGTGCCGCACCACCACCGGGTGGGCTCGAAACTCTAACCTTTCGGTTAACAGCCAATCGCTCTAGCCAATTGCGCCACGGAGACAGTCTTGCTCCACTTTAGCCACCATCAGAACATAGCTTCAAAGCTATCAGCCCAAAGAAAAAAAAGCGCCACACCACCACCGGATAGGCTCGAACCTCCAGCCTTTCGATGAACAGCCGATCGCGGTAGCCAATTGTGCCACGGAGACAGTCGTGCTCCACTCTCACCACCATCAGAACATATCTTCAAAGCTATCAGCCCAAAGAAAAAAGCAACACACCACTCTCGGGAGGGCTCGAAACTCCAACCTTTCGGTCAACAGCCGATCGCGCTAGCCAATTGCCACACGGAGACAGTCCTGCTCCACTCTCACCACCATCAGAACATATCTTCAAAGCCCAAAGAAACAAAAGTGCCGCACCACCACCGGGTGGGCTCGAAACTCCAACCTTTCGGTTAACAGCCGATCGCGCTAGCCAATTGCGGCACGGAGACAGTCCTGCTCCACTCTCACCACCATCAGAACATATCTTCAAAGCTATCAGCCCAAAGAAAAAAAAGCACCGCACCACCACCGGGTGGGCGCGAACCTCCAACCTTTCGGTTACCAGCCGATCGCGCTAGCCTATTGCGCCACGGAGACAGTACTGCTCCACTCTCACCACCATCAGAACATATCTTCAAAGCTATCAGCCCAAAGAAAAAAAGCGCCGCACCACCACCGGGTGGGCTCGAACCTTCAACCTTTCGGTTAAGAGCCGATGTCGCTAGCCATTTGTGCCACGGAGAGAGTCGTGCTCCACTCTCACCACCGTCAGAACATTTCTTCAGAGCTATCAGCCCAAAGAAAAAAAAGCGCCACACCACCACCGGGTGGGCTCGAACCTCCAACCTTTCGGTTATAGGTCAACCGCGCTAGCCAACTGCGCCACGGAGACAGTCGTGTTCCACTTTCACCACCATCAGAACATATCTTCAAAGCTTTCAGCGCAAAGAAAAAAGCAACACACCACTCCCGGGTGGGCTCGAAACTCCAACCTTTCTGTTAACAGCCATTCGCGCTAGCCAACTGCGCCAAAGAGACAGTCGTGCTCGACTCTCACCACGATCAGAACATATCTTCAAAGCTATCAGCCCACAGAAAAAAAAGCGCCGCACCCCCACCGGGTGGGCTTGAACCTCCAACCTTTCGGTAACAGCCGATCGCGCTAGCAAATTGCGCCACGGAGACAGTCGTGCTTCACTCTCACCACCGTCAGAACATATCTTCAAAGCTATCAGCCCAAAGAAAAAAAAGCGCCGTACCACCACCGGGTGGGCTCGAACCTCCAACCTTTCGGTTAACAGCCGATCGCGCTAGCCAATTGCACCACGCAGACAGTCCTGCTCCACTTTCACCACCATCAGAACATAACTTCAAAGCTATCAGCCCAAAGAAAAAAAGCGCTGCACCACCACCGGGTGGGCTCGAAACTCTAACCTTTCGGTTAACAGCCGATCGCACTAGCCAATTATGCCACGGAGACAGTTCTGCTCCACTCTCACCACCATCAGAACATATCTTCAAAGCTATTAGCCCAGAGAAAAAAAAGCGCCGCACCACCACCGGGTGGGCTCGAACCTCCAAATTTTCGGTTAACAGCCGATTGCGCTAGCCGATTGCGCCACGGAGACAGTCCTGCTCCACTCTCACCACCATCAGAACATATCTTCAAAGCTCCAAGAAACAAAAGTGCCGCACCACCACCGGGTGGGCTCGAAACTCTAACCTTTCGGTTAACAGCCAATCGCTCTAGCCAATTGCGCCACGGAGACAGTCTTGCTCCACTCTAGCCACCATCAGAACATAGCTTCAAAGCTATCAGCCCAAAGAAAAAAAAGCGCCACACCACCACCGGATAGGCTCGAACCTCCAGCCTTTCGATGAACAGCCGATCGCGGTAGCCAATTGTGCCACGGAGACAGTCGTGCTCCACTCTCACCACCATCAGAACATATCTTCAAAGCTATCAGCCCAAAGAAAAAAGCAACACACCACTCTCGGGAGGGCTCGAAACTCCAACCTTTCGGTCAACAGCCGATCGCGCTAGCCAATTGCCACACGGAGACAGTCCTGCTCCACTCTCACCACCATCAGAACATATCTTCAAAGCCCAAAGAAACAAAAGTGCCGCACCACCACCGGGTGGGCTCGAAACTCCAACCTTTCGGTTAACAGCCGATCGCGCTAGCCAATTGCGGCACGGAGACAGTCCTGCTCCACTCTCACCACCATCAGAACTTATCTTCAAAGCTATCAGCCCAAAGAAAAAAAAGCACCGCACCACCACCGGGTGGGCGCGAACCTCCAACCTTTCGGTTACCAGCCGATCGCGCTAGCCTATTGCGCCACGGAGACAGTACTGCTCCACTCTCACCACTTCAGAACATATCTTCAAAGCTATCAGCCCAAAGAAAAAAAAAGCGCCGAACCACCACCGGGTGGGCTCGAAACTCCAACCTTTCAGTTAACAGCCGAGCGCGCTAGCCATTAGCGCCACGGAGACAGTCGTGCTCCACTCTCACCACCGTCAGAACATTTCTTCAAAGCTATCAGCCCAAAGAAAAAAAGCGCCACACCAACACCGGGTGGGCTCCAACCTCAAACCTTTCGGTTGACAGCCGATCGCGCTAGCCAATAGCGTCACGGAGACAGTCGTGCCCCACTTTCACCACCATCAGAATATATCTTCAAAGCTATCAGCGCAAAGAAAAAAGCAACACACCACTCCCGTGAGGGCTCGAAACTCCAACCTTTCGGTTAACAGCCAATCGCGCTAGCCAATTGCGCCACGGAGACAGTCCTGCTCCACTCTCACCACCATCAGAACATATCTTCAAAATTATCAGCCCAAAGAGAAAAAAGCGCCGCACCACCGCCGGTTTGGCTCGAAACTCCAACCTTGCGGTTAACAGCCGAGCGCGCTAGCCAATTGCGCCACGGAGACAGTCCTGCTATAATCTCACCACCATCAGAACATATCTTCAAAGCTATCAGCCCAAAGAAAAAAAAGCGCCGCACCACCACCGGGTGGCCTCGAACCTCCAACCTTTCGGTTAACAGCTGATCGCGCTAGCCAATTGCGCCACGGAGACAGTCGTGCCCCACTTTCACCACCATCAGAACATATCTTCAAAGCTATCAGCGCAAAGAAAAAAGCAACACACCACTCCCGGGTGGGCTCGAAACTCCAACCTTTCTGTTAACAGCCATTCGCGCTAGCCAACTGCGCCAAAGAGAAAGTCGTGCTCGACTCTCACCATGATCAGAACATATCTTCAAAGCTATCAGCCCACAGAAAAAAAAGCGCCGCACCCCCACCGGGTGGGCTCGAACCTCCAACCTTTCGGTAACAGCCGATCGCGCTAGCCAATTGCACCACGCAGACAGTCGTGCTCCACTCTCACCACCATCAGAACATATCTTCAAAGCTATCAGCCCAAAGAAAAAAAAGCACCGCACCACCACCGGGGGGGCGCGAACCTCCAACCTTTCGGTTAACAGCCGATCGCGCTAGCCAATTGCACCACGCAGACAGTCGTGCTCCACTCTCACCACCATCAGAACATATCTTCAAAGCTATCAGCCCAAAGAAAAAAAAGCACCGCACCACCACCGGGGGGGCGCGAACCTCCAACCTTTCGGTTACCAGCCGATCGCGCTAGCCTATTGCGCCACGGAGACAGTACTGCTCCACTCTCACCACCATCAGAACATATCTTCAAAGCTATCAGCCCAAAGAAAAAAAGCGCCGCACCACCACCGGGTGGGCTCGAACCTTCAACCTTTCGGTTAAGAGCCGATGCCGCTAGCCATTTGTGCCACGGAGAGAGTCGTGCTCCACTCTCACCACCGTCAGAACATTTCTTCAGAGCTATCAGCCCAAAGAAAAAAAAGCGCCACACCACCACCGGGTGGGCTCGAACCTCCAACCTTTCGGTTATAGGTCAACCGCGCTAGCCAACTGCGCCACGGAGACAGTCGTGTTCCACTTTCACCACCATCAGAACATATCTTCAAAGCTTTCAGCGCAAAGAAAAAAGCAACACACCACTCCCGGGAGGGCTCGAAACTCCAACCTTTCGGTTAACAGTCGATCGCGCTAGCCAATTTCGCCACGGAGACAGTCCTGCTCCACTTTCACCACCATCAGAACATAACTTCAAAGCTATCAGCCCAAAGAAAAAAAGCGCTGCACCACCACCGGGTGGGCTCGAAACTCTAACCTTTCGGTTAACAGCCGATCGCACTAGCCAATTATGCCACGGAGACAGTTCTGCTCCACTCTCACCACCATCAGAACATATCTTCAAAGCTATTAGCCCAGAGAAAAAAAAGCGCTGCACCACCACCGGGTGGGCTCGAACCTCCAAGCTTCCGGTTAACAGCCGATCGCGCTAGCCAACTGCGCCACGGAGACAGTCGTACTCCACTCTCACCACCATCAGAACTTATCTTCAAAGCTATCAGCGCAAAGAAAAAAGCAACACACCACTCCCGGGAGGGCTCGAAACTCGAACCTTTCGGTTAACAGCCGATCGCGCCAGCCAATTGCGCCACGGAGACAGTCTTGCTCTACTCTCACCACCATCAGAACATATCTTCGAAGCTATCAGCCCAAAGAAAAAAAAGCGCCGCACCACCACGGGGTGGGCTCGAAACTCCAAACTTTCGGTTAACTGCCGATCGCGCTAGCCAATTGCGCCACGGAGACAGTTCTGCTGCACTCTCACCACCATCAGAACATGTCTCCAAAGCTATCAGCCCAAAGAAAAAAAAGCGCCGCACCACCATCGGGTGGGCTCGAACCTCCGAGCTTTTAGTTAACAGCCGATCGCGCTAGCCAACTGCGCCACGGAGACAGTCGTTCTCCACTCTCACCACCATCAGAACTTATCTTCAAAGCTATCAGCGCAAAGAAAAAGCAACACACCACTCCCGGGAGGGCTCGAAACTCCAACCTTTCGGTTAACAGCCGATCGCGCTAGCCAATTGCGCCACGGAGACAGTCCTGCTTCACTCTCACCACCATCAGAACATATCTTCAAAGCTATCAACGCAAAGAAAAAAGCAACAAACCACTCCCGGGAGGGCTCAAAGCTCCAATTTTTTGGTTAACAGCCGAACGTGCTAGCCAATTGCGCCACGGAGACAGTCGTGCTACACTCTCACCACCGTCAGAACATTTCTTCAGAGCTATCAGCCCAAAGAAAAAAAAGCGTCGCACCACCACCGGGTGGGCTCGAACCTCCAAATGTTCGGTTAACAGCCGATCGCGCTAGCCGATTGCGCCACGGAGACAGTCCTGCTCCACTCTCACCACCATCAGAACATATCTTCAAAGCTCCAAGAAACAAAAGTGCCGCACCACCACCGGGTGGGCTCGAAACTCTAACCTTTCGGTTAACAGCCAATCGCTCTAGCCAATTGCGCCACGGAGACAGTCTTGCTCCACTCTAGCCACCATCAGAACATAGCTTCAAAGCTATCAGCCCAAAGAAAAAAAAGCGCCACACCACCACCGGGTGGGCTCGAAACTCCAACCTTTCTGTTAACAGCCATTCGCGCTAGCCAACTGCGCCAAAGAGAAAGTCGTGCTCGACTCTCACCATGATCAGAACATATCTTCAAAGCTATGAGCCCACAGAAAAAAAAGCGCCGCACCCCCACCGGGTGGGCTCGAACCTCCAACCTTTCGGTAACAGCCGATCGCGCTAGCAAATTGCGCCACGGAGACAGTCGTGCTTCACTCTCACCACCGTCAGAACATATCTTCAAAGCTATCAGCCCAAAGAAAAAAAAGCGCCGTACCACCACCGGGTGGGCTCGAACCTCCAACCTTTCGGTTAACAGCCGATCGCGCTAGCCAATTGCACCACGCAGACAGTCGTGCTCCACTCTCACCACCATCAGAACATATCTTCAAAGCTATCAGCCCAAAGAAAAAAAAGCACCGCACCACCACCGGGGGGGCGCGAACCTCCAACCTTTCGGTTACCAGCCGATCGCGCTAGCCTATTGCGCCACGGAGACAGTACTTCTCCACTCTCACCACCATCAGAACATATCTTCAAAGCTATCAGCCCAAAGAAAAAAAGCGCCGCACCACCACCGGGTGGGCTCGAACCTTCAACCTTTCGGTTAAGAGCCGATGCCGCTAGCCATTTGTGCCACGGAGAGAGTCGTGCTCCACTCTCACCACCGTCAGAACATTTCTTCAGAGCTATCCGCCCAAAGAAAAAAAAGCGCCACACCACCACCGGGTGGGCTCGAACCTCCAACCTTTCGGTTATAGGTCAACCGCGCTAGCCAACTGCGCCACGGAGACAGTCGTGTTCCACTTTCACCACCATCAGAACATATCTTCAAAGCTTTCAGCGCAAAGAAAAAAGCAACACACCACTCCCGGGAGGGCTCGAAACTCCAACCTTTCGGTTAACAGCCGATCGCGCTAGCCAATTTCGCCACGGAGACAGTCCTGCTCCACTTTCACCACCATCAGAACATAACTTCAAAGCTATCAGCCCAAAGAAAAAAAGCGCTGCACCACCACCGGGTGGGCTCGAAACTCTAACCTTTCGGTTAACAGCCGATCGCACTAGCCAATTATGCCACGGAGACAGTTCTGCTCCACTCTCACCACCATCAGAACATATCTTCAAAGCTATTAGCCCAGAGAAAAAAAAGCGCTGCACCACCACCGGGTGGGCTCGAACCTCCAAGCTTCCGGTTAACAGCCGATCGCGCTAGCCAACTGCGCCACGGAGACAGTCGTACTCCACTCTCACCACCATCAGAACTTATCTTCAAAGCTATCAGCGCAAAGAAAAAAGCAACACACCACTCCCGGGAGGGCTCGAAACTCGAACCTTTCGGTTAACAGCCGATCGCGCTAGCCAATTGCGCCACGGAGACAGTCTTGCTCTACTCTCACCACCATCAGAACATATCTTCGAAGCTATCAGCCCAAAGAAAAAAAAGCGCCGCACCACCACGGGGTGGGCTCGAAACTCCAAACTTTCGGTTAACTGCCGATCGCGCTAGCCAATTGCGCCACGGAGACAGTTCTGCTGCACTCTCACCACCATCAGAACATGTCTCCAAAGCTATCAGCCCAAAGAAAAAAAAGCGCCGCACCACCATCGGGTGGGCTCGAACCTCCGAGCTTTTAGTTAACAGCCGATCGCGCTAGCCAACTGCGCCACGGAGACAGTCGTTCTCCACTCTCACCACCATCAGAACTTATCTTCAAAGCTATCAGCACAAAGAAAAAGCAACACACCACTCCCGGGAGGGCTCGAAACTCCAACCTTTCGGTTAACAGCCGATCGCGCTAGCCAATTGCGCCACGGAGACAGTCCTGCTTCACTCTCACCACCATCAGAACATATCTTCAAAGCTATCAACGCAAAGAAAAAAGCAACAAACCACTCCCGGGAGGGCTCAAAGCTCCAATTTTTTGGTTAACAGCCGAACGTGCTAGCCAATTGCGCCACGGAGACAGTCGTGCTACACTCTCACCACCGTCAGAACATTTCTTCAGAGCTATCAGCCCAAAGAAAAAAAAAGCGTCGCACCACCACCGGGTGGGCTCGAACCTCCAAATTTTCGGTTAACAGCCGATCGCGCTAGCCGATTGCGCCACGGAGACAGCCCTGCTCCACTCTCACCACCATCAGAACATATCTTCAAAGCCCAAAGAAACAAAAGTGTCGCACCACCACCGGGTGGGCTCGAAACTCCAACCTTTCGGTTAACAGCCGATCGCTCTAGCCAATTGCGCCACGGAGACAGTCTTGCTCCACTCTAGCCACCATCAGAACATAGCTTCAAAGCTATCAGCCCAAAGAAAAAAAAAGCGCCGCACCACCACCGGGTGGGCTCGAAACTCAAACCTTTCGGTTAACAGCCGATCGCGCTAGCCAATTGCGGCACGGAGACAGTCCTGCTCCACTCTCACCACCATCAGAACATATCTTCAAAGCAATCAGCCCAAAGAAAAAAGCAACACACCACTCTCGGGAGGGCTCGAAACTCCAACCTTTCCTCAACAGCCGATCGCGCTAGCCAATTGCGCCACGGAGACAGTCCTGCTCCACTCTCACCACCATCAGAACACATCTTCAAAGCCCAAAGAAACAAAAGTGCCGCACCACCACCGGGTGGGCTCGAAACTCCAACCTTTCGGTTAACAGCGGATCGCGCTAGCCAATTGCGCCACGGAGACAGTCTTGCTCCACCCTAACCACCATCAGATCATATCTTTAAAGCTATCAGCCCAAAGAAAAAAGCAACACACCACTCCCGGGAGGGCTCGAAAGTCCAACCTTTTGGTCGACAGCCAATCGCGCTAGCCAATTGCGCCAAGGAGACAGTCCTGCTCCACTCTCACCACCATCAGAACATATCTTCAAAGCTATCAGCGCAAAGTAAAAAGCAACACACCACTCCCGCGAGGGCTCGAAACTGCAAATTTTCGGTCAACAGCCGATCGCGCTAGCCGATTGCGCCACGGAGACAGTCGTGCTCCACTCTCACCACCATCAGAACATATCTTCAAAGATATCAGCGCAAAGAAAAAAGCAACACACCACTCCCGGGAGGGCTCGAACCACCAACTTTTCGGTTAACAGCCGATCGCGCTGGCCAATTGCGCCACGGAGACAGTCCTGCTCCACTCTCTCCACCATCAGAACAAATCTTCAAAGCTATCAGCCCAAAGAAAAAAAAGCACCGCACCACCACCGGATGGGCGCGAACCTCCAACCTTTCGGATACCAGCCGATCGCTCTAGCCTATTGCACCACGGAGACAGTACTGCTCCACTCTCACCACCATTAGAACATATCTTCAAAGCTATCAGCCCAAGGAAAAAAAAGCGCCGCACCACCACCGGGTGGACTCGAACCTCCAACCTTTCGGTTAAGAGCCGATGCCGCTAGCCATTTGCGCCACGGAGACAGTCGTGCTCCACTCTTACCACTGTCAGAACATTTCTTCAGAGCTATCAGCCCAAAGGAAAAAAAAAGCGCCGCACCACCACCGGGTGGGCTCGAACCTCAAACCTTTCGGTTACAGGCCAACAGCGCTAGCCAATTGCGCCACGGAGACAGTCGTGCTCCACTCTCACCACCATCAGAACTTATCTTCAAAGCTTTCAGCGCAAAGAAAAAAGCAACACACCACTCCCGGGAGGGCTAGAAACTCCAACCTTTCGGTTAACAGCCGATCGCGCTAGCCAATTGCGCCACGGAGACAGTCGTGCTCTACTCTCACCACCATCAGAACATATCTTCAAAGCTATCAGCCAAAAGAAAAAAAAGCGCCGCACCACCACCGGGTGGGCTCGAACGTCCAACCTTTCTGTAACAGCCGATTGCGCAAGCAAATTGCGCCACGGAGACAGTCGTGCTCCACTCTCACCACCGTCAGAACATATTTTCAAAGCTATCAGCGCAAAAAAAAGCAACACACCACTCCCGGGAGGGCTCGAAACTCCAACCGTTCGGTTAACAGCCGATCGCGCTAGCCAATTGCGCCACGGACACAGTCCTGCTCCACTCTCACCACCATCAGAACATATCTTCAAAGCTATCAGCCCAAAGAAAAAAAAGCGCCGTACCACCACCGGGTGGGCTCGAACCTCCAACCTTTCGGTTAACAGCCGATCGCGCTAGCCAATTGCACCACGCAGACAGTCGTGCTCCACTCTCACCACCATCAGAACATATCTTCAAAGCTATCAGCGCAAAGAAAAAAAAGCGCCGCACCACCACCGGGTGGGCTCGAACCTCCAACTTTTCGGTTAACAGCCGATCGTGCTAGCCAATTGCGGCACGGAGACAGTCCTGCTCCACTCTCACCACCATCAGAACATATCTTCAAAGCTATCAGCCCAAAGAAAAAAAAGCACCGCACCACCACCGGGTGGGCGCGAACCTCCAACCTTTCGGTTACCAGCCGATCGCGCTAGCCTATTGCGCCACGGAGACAGTACTGCTCCACTCTCACCACCATCAGAACATATCTTCAAAGCTATCAGCCCAAAGAAAAAAAAGCGCCGCACCACCACCGGGTGAGCTCGAACCTCCAACCTTTCGGTTAAGAGCCGATTCCGCTAGCCATTTGTGCCACGGAGACAGTCGTGCTCCACTCTCACCACCGTCAGAACATTTCTTCAGAGCTATCAGCCCAAAGAAAAAAAGCGCCACACCACCACCGGATGGGCTCGAACCTCCAACCTTTCGGTTATAGGTCAACCGCGCTAGCCAACTGCGCCAAGGAGACAGTCGTGTTCCACTTTCACCACCATCAAAATATATCTTCAAAGCTTTCAGCGCAAAGAAAAAAGCAACACACCACTCCCGGGAGGGCTCGAAACTCCAACCTTTCGGTTAACAGCCGATCGCGCTAGCCAATTGCGCCACGGAGACAGTCCTGCTCCACTTTCACCACCATCAGAACATAACTTCAAAGCTATCAGCCCAAAGAAAAAAAAAGCGCCGCACCACCACCGGGTGGGCTCGAAACTCAAACCTTTCGGTTAACAGCCGATCGCGCTAGCCAATTGCGGCACGGAGACAGTCCTGCTCCACTCTCACCACCATCAGAACATATCTTCAAAGCAATCAGCCCAAAGAAAAAAGCAACACACCACTCTCGGGAGGGCTCGAAACTCCAACCTTTCGGTCAACAGCCGATCGCGCTAGCCAATTGCGCCACGGAGACAGCCCTGCTCCACTCTCACCACCATCAGAACACATCTTCAAAGCCCAAAGAAACAAAAGTGCCGCACCACCACCGGGTGGGCTCGAAACTCCAACCTTTCGGTTAACAGCGGATCGCGCTAGCCAATTGCGCCACGGAGACAGTCTTGCTCCACCCTAACCACCATCAGATCATATCTTTAAAGCTATCAGCCCAAAGAAAAAAGCAACACACCACTCCCGGGAGGGCTCGAAAGTCCAACCTTTTGGTCGACAGCCAATCGCGCTAGCCAATTGCGCCAAGGAGACAGTCCTGCTCCACTCTCACCACCATCAGAACATATCTTCAAAGCTATCAGCGCAAAGTAAAAAGCAACACACCACTCCCGCGAGGGCTCGAAACTGCAATTTTTCGGTCAACAGCCGATCGCGCTAGCCGATTGCGCCACGGAGACAGTCGTGCTCCATTCTCACCACCATCAGAACATATCTTCAAAAATATCAGCGCAAAGAAAAAAGCAACCCACCACTCCCGGGAGGGCTCGAACCACCAACTTTTCGGTTAACAGCCGATCGCGCTGGCCAATTGCGCCACGGAGACAGTCCTGCTCCACTCTCTCCACCATCAGAACAAATCTTCAAAGCTATCAGCCCAAAGAAAAAAAAGCACCGCACCACCACCGGGTGGGCGCGAACCTCCAACCTTTCGGATACCAGCCGATCGCTCTAGCCTATTGCACCACGGAGACAGTACTGCTCCACTCTCACCACCATCAGAACATATCTTCAAAGCTATCAGCCCAAGGAAAAAAAAGCGCCGCACCACCACCGGGTGGGCTCGAACCTCCAACCTTTCGGATAATAGCCGATGCCGCTAGCCATTTGCGCCACGGAGACAGTCGTGCTCCACTCTTACCACCGTCAGAACATTTCTTCAGAGCTATCAGCCCAAAGAAAAAAAAGCGCCGCACCACCACCGGGTGGGCTCGAACTTCCAACCTTTCGGTTGCAGGCCAACAGCGCTAGCCAATTGCGCCACGGAGACAGTCGTGCTCCACTCTCACCACCATCAGAACTTATCTTCAAAGCTTTCAGCGCAAAGAAAAAAGCAACACACCACTCCCGGGAGGGCTAGAAACTCCAACCTTTCGGTTAACAGCCGATCGCGCTAGCCAATTGCGCCACGGAGACAGTCGTGCTCTACTCTCACCACCATCAGAACATATCTTCAAAGCTATCAGCCAAAAGAAAAAAAAGCGCCGCACCACCACCGGGTGGGCTCGAACCTCCAACCTTTCTGTAACAGCCGATCGCGCAAGCAAATTGCGCCACGGAGACAGTGGTGCTCCACTCTCACCACCGTCAGAACATATCTTCAAAGCTATCAGCGCAAAAAAAAAGCAACACACCACTCCCGGGAGGGCTCGAAACTCCAACCGTTCGGTTAACAGCCGATCGCGCTAGCCAATTGCGCCACGGAGACAGTCCTGCTCCACTCTCACCACCATCAGAACATATCTTCAAAGCTATCAGCCCAAAGAAAAAAAAGCGCCGTACCACCACCGGGTGGGCTGGAACCTCCAACCTTTCGGTTAACAGCTGATCGCGCTAGCCAATTGCACCACGCAGACAGTCGTGCTCCACTCTCACCACCATCAGAACATATCTTCAAAGCTATCAGCCCAAAGAAAAAAAAGCGCCGCACCACCACCGGGTGAGCTCGAACCTCGAACCTTTCGGCTAAGAGCCGATGCCGCTAGCCATTTGTGCCACGGAGACAGTCGTGCTCCACTCTCGCCACCGTCAGGACATTTCTTCAGAGCTATCAGCCCAAAGAAAAAAAAGTGCCACACCACCACCGGGTGGGCTCGAACCTCCAACCTTTCGGTTATAGGTCAACCGCGCTAGCCAACTGCGCCACGGAGACAGTCCTGTTCCACTTTCACCACCATCAGAATATATCTTCAAAGCTTTCAGCGCAAAGAAAAAAGCAACACACCACTCCCGGGAGGGCTCGAAACTCCAACCTTTCGGTTAACAGCCGATCGCGCTAGCCAATTGCGCCACGGAGACAGTCCTGCTCCACTTTCACCACCATCAGAACATAACTTCAAAGCTATCAGCCCAAAGAAAAAAAAGCGCCGCACCACCACCGAGTGGGCTCGAAACTCTAACCATTCGGTTAACAGCCGATCGCGCTAGCCAATTGCGCCACGGAGACAGTCCTGCTCCACTCTCACCACCATCAGAACATATCTTCAAAGCTATCAGCCCAAAGAAAAAAAGGCGCCGTACCACCACCGGGTGGGCTCGAACCTCCAACCTTTCGGTTAACAGCCGATCGCGCTAGCCAATTGCACCACGCAGACAGTCGTGCTCCACTCTCACCACCATCAGAACATATCTTCAAAGCTATCAGCGCAAAGAAAAAAAAGCGCCGCACCACCACTGGGTGGGCTCGAACCTCCAACTTTTCGGTTAAGAGCCGATCGCGCTAGCCAATTGCGGCACGGAGACAGTCCTGCTACACTCTCACCCCCATCAGAACATATCTTCAAAGCTATCAGCCCAAAGAAAAAAAAAAGCACCGCACCACCACCGGGTGAGCGCGAACCTCCAACCTTTCGGTTACCAGCCGATCGCGATAGCCTACTGCGCCACGGAGACAGTACTGCTCCAATCTCACCACCATCAGAACATATCTTCAAAGCTATCAGCCCAAAGAAAGAAAAGCGCCGCACCACCACCGGGTGGGCTCGAACCTCCAACCTTTCGGTTAAGAGCCGATGCCGCTAGCCATTTGTGCCACGGAGACAGTCGTGCTCCACTCTCACCACCGTCAGAACATTTCTTCAGAGCTATCAGCCCAAAGAAAAAAAAGCGCCACACCACCACCGGGTGGGCTCGAACCTCCAACCTTTCGGTTATAGGACAACCGCGCTAGCCAACTGCGCCAC
The DNA here is from genome assembly GCF_043290135.1 of Rhipicephalus microplus. NCBI lineage: Eukaryota > Metazoa > Arthropoda > Arachnida > Ixodida > Ixodidae > Rhipicephalus > Rhipicephalus microplus. The sequence goes on from NC_134708.1 coordinate 136,226,240, forward strand.
GGATACAGTCGTGTTCCACTATCACCACCATCAGAACATATCTTCAAAGTTTTCAGCGCAAAGAAAAAAGCAACACACCACTCCCGGGAGGGCTCGAAACTCCAACCTTTCGGTTAACAGCCGATCGCGCTTGCCAATTGCGCCACGGAGACAGTCCTGCTCCACTTTCACCACCATCAGAACATAACTTCAAAGCTATAAGCCCAAAGAAAAAAAAGCGCCGCACCACCACCGGGTGGGCTCGAAACTCTAACCTTTCGGTTAACAGCCGATCGCGCTAGCCAATTATGCCACGAAGACAGTTCTGCTCCACTCTCACCACCATCAGAACATATCTTCAAAGCTATCAGCTCAAAGAAAAAAAAAGCGCCGCACCACCACCGGGTGGGCTTGAACCTCCAAGCTTTCGGTTAACAGCCGATCGCGCTTGCCAACTGCACCACGGAGACAGTCGTACTCCACTCTCACCACCAACAGAACTTATCTTCAAAGCTATCGGCGCAAAAAAAAAGCAACACACCACTCCCGGGAGGGCACGAAACTCGAACCTTTCGGTTAACAGCCGATCGCGCTAGCCAATTGCGCCACGGAGACAGTCTTGCTCTACTCTCACCACCATCAGAACATATCTTCAAAGCTATCAGCCCAAAGAAAAAAAAGCGCCGCACCACCAGTGGGTGGGCTCGAAACTCCAACCTTTCGGTTAACTGCCGATCGCGCTAGCCAACTGCGCCACGGAGACAGTCGTTCTCCACTCTCACCACCATGAGAACTTATCTTCAAAGCTATCAGCGCAAAGAAAAAGCAACACACCACTCCCGGGAGGGCTCGAAACTCCAACCTTTCGGTTAACAGCCGATCGTGCTAGCCAATTGCGGCACGGAGACAGTCCTGCTCCACTCTCACCACCATCAGAACATATCTTCAAAGCTATCAGCCCAAAGAAAAAAAAGCAGCGCACCACCACCGGGTGGGCGCGAACCTCCAACCTTTCGGTTACCAGCCGATCGCGCTAGCCTATTGCGCCACGGAGACAGTACTGCTCCACTCTCACCACCATCAGAACATATCTTCAAAGCTATCAGCCCAAAGAAAAAAAAGCGCCGCACCACCACCGGGTGAGCTCGAACCTCCAACCTTTCGGTTAAGAGCCGATTCCGCTAGCCATTTGTGCCACGGAGACAGTCGTGCTCCACTCTCACCACCGTCAGAACATTTCTTCAGAGCTATCAGCCCAAAGAAAAAAAGCGCCACACCACCACCGGGTGGGCTCGAACCTCCAACCTTTCGGTTATAGGTCAACCGCGCTAGCCAACTGCGCCAAGGAGACAGTCGTGTTCCACTTTCACCACCATCAAAATATATCTTCAAAGCTTTCAGCGCAAAGAAAAAAGCAACACACCACTCCCGGGAGGGCTAGAAACTCCAACCCTTCGGTTAACAGCCGATCGCGCTAGCCTATTGCGCCACGGAGACAGTACTGCTCCACTCTCACCACCATCAGAACATATCTTCAAAGCTATCAGCCCAAAGAAAAAAAAGCAGCGCACCACCACCGGGTGGGCTCGAAACTCAAACCTTTCGGTTAACAGCCGATCGCGCTAGCCAATTGCGGCACGGAGACAGTCCTGCTCCACTCTCACCACCATCAGAACATATCTTCAAAGCAATCAGCCCAAAGAAAAAAGCAACACACCACTCTCGGGAGGGCTCGAAACTCCAACCTTTCGGTCAACAGCCGATCGCGCTAGCCAATTGCGCCACGGAGACAGTCCTGCTCCACTCTCACCACCATCAGAACACATCTTCAAAGCCCAAAGAAACAAAAGTGCCGCACCACCACCGGGTGGGCTCGAAACTCCAACCTTTCGGTTAACAGCGGATCGCGCTAGCCAATTGCGCCACGGAGACAGTCTTGCTCCACCCTAACCACCATCAGATCATATCTTTAAAGCTATCAGCCCAAAGAAAAAAGCAACACACCACTCCCGGGAGGGCTCGAAAGTCCAACCTTTTGGTCGACAGCCAATCGCGCTAGCCAATTGCGCCACGGAGACAGTCCTGCTCCACTCTCACCACCATCAGAACATATCTTCAAAGCTATCAGCGCAAAGTAAAAAGCAACACACCACTCCCGCGAGGGCTCGAAACTGCAATTTTTCGGTCAACAGCCGATCGCGCTAGCCGATTGCGCCACGGAGACAGTCGTGCTCCACTCTCACCACCATCAGAACATATCTTCAAAAATATCAGCGCAAAGAAAAAAGCAACCCACCACTCCCGGGAGGGCTCGAACCACCAACTTTTCGGTTAACAGCCGATCGCGCTGGCCAATTGCGCCACGGAGACAGTCCTGCTCCACTCTCTCCACCATCAGAACAAATCTTCAAAGCTATCAGCCCAAAGAAAAAAAAGCACCGCACCACCACCGGGTGGGCGCGAACCTCCAACCTTTCGGATACCAGCCGATCGCTCTAGCCTATTGCACCACGGAGACAGTACTGCTCCACTCTCACCACCATCAGAACATATCTTCAAAGCTATCAGCCCAAGGAAAAAAAAGCGCCGCACCACCACCGGGTGGGCTCGAACCTCCAACCTTTCGGATAATAGCCGATGCCGCTAGCCATTTGCGCCACGGAGACAGTCGTGCTCCACTCTTACCACCGTCAGAACATTTCTTCAGAGCTATCAGCCCAAAGAAAAAAAAGCGCCGCACCACCACCGGGTGGGCTCGAACTTCCAACCTTTCGGTTGCAGGCCAACAGCGCTAGCCAATTGCGCCACGGAGACAGTCGTGCTCCACTCTCACCACCATCAGAACTTATCTTCAAAGCTTTCAGCGCAAAGAAAAAAGCAACACACCACTCCCGGGAGGGCTAGAAACTCCAACCTTTCGGTTAACAGCCGATCGCGCTAGCCAATTGCGCCACGGAGACAGTCGTGCTCTACTCTCACCACCATCAGAACATATCTTCAAAGCTATCAGCCAAAAGAAAAAAAAGCGCCGCACCACCACCGGGTGGGCTCGAACCTCCAACCTTTCTGTAACAGCCGATCGCGCAAGCAAATTGCGCCACGGAGACAGTGGTGCTCCACTCTCACCACCGTCAGAACATATCTTCAAAGCTATCAGCGCAAAAAAAAAGCAACACACCACTCCCGGGAGGGCTCGAAACTCCAACCGTTCGGTTAACAGCCGATCGCGCTAGCCAATTGCGCCACGGAGACAGTCCTGCTCCACTCTCACCACCATCAGAACATATCTTCAAAGCTATCAGCCCAAAGAAAAAAAAGCGCCGTACCACCACCGGGTGGGCTGGAACCTCCAACCTTTCGGTTAACAGCTGATCGCGCTAGCCAATTGCACCACGCAGACAGTCGTGCTCCACTCTCACCACCATCAGAACATATCTTCAAAGCTATCAGCCCAAAGAAAAAAAAGCGCCGCACCACCACCGGGTGAGCTCGAACCTCCAACCTTTCGGCTAAGAGCCGATGCCGCTAGCCATTTGTGCCACGAAGACAGTCGTGCTCCACTCTCGCCACCGTCAGGACATTTCTTCAGAGCTATCAGCCCAAAGAAAAAAAGTGCCACACCACCACCGGGTGGGCTCGAACCTCCAACCTTTCGGTTATAGGTCAACCGCGCTAGCCAACTGCGCCACGGAGACAGTCCTGTTCCACTTTCACCACCATCAGAATATATCTTCAAAGCTTTCAGCGCAAAGAAAAAAGCAACACACCACTCCCGGGAGGGCTCGAAACTCCAACCTTTCGGTTAACAGCCGATCGCGCTAGCCAATTGCGCCACGGAGACAGTCCTGCTCCACTTTCACCACCATCAGAACATAACTTCAAAGCTATCAGCCCAAAGAAAAAAAAGCGCCGCACCACCACCGAGTGGGCTCGAAACTCTAACCATTCGGTTAACAGCCGATCGCGCTAGCCAATTGCGCCACGGAGACAGTCCTGCTACACTCTCACCACCATCAGAACATATCTTCAAAGCTATCAGCCCAAAGAAAAAAAGGCGCCGTACCACCACCGGGTGGGCTCGAACCTCCAACCTTTCGGTTAACAGCGATCGCGCTAGCCAATTGCACCACGCAGACAGTCGTGCTCCACTCTCACCACCATCAGAACATATCTTCAAAGCTATCAGCGCAAAGAAAAAAAAGCGCCGCACCACCACTGGGTGGGCTCGAACCTCCAACTTTTCGGTTAAGAGCCGATCGCGCTAGCCAATTGCGGCACGGAGACAGTCCTGCTCCACTCTCACCCCCATCAGAACATATCTTCAAAGCTATCAGCCCAAAGAAAAAAAAAGCACCGCACCACCACCGGGTGAGCGCGAACCTCCAACCTTTCGGTTACCAGCCGATCGCGATAGCCTACTGCGCCACGGAGACAGTACTGCTCCAATCTCACCACCATCAGAACATATCTTCAAAGCTATCAGCCCAAAGAAAGAAAAGCGCCGCACCACCACCGGGTGGGCTCGAACCTCCAACCTTTCGGTTAAGAGCCGATGCCGCTAGCCATTTGTGCCACGGAGACAGTCGTGCTCCACTCTCACCACCGTCAGAACATTTCTTCAGAGCTATCAGCCCAAAGAAAAAAAAGCGCCACACCACCACCGGGTGGGCTCGAACCTCCAACCTTTCGGTTATAGGACAACCGCGCTAGCCAACTGCGCCACGGATACAGTCGTGTTCCACTATCACCACCATCAGAACATATCTTCAAAGCTTTCAGCGCAAAGAAAAAAGCAACACACCACTCCCGGGAGGGCTCGAAACTCCAACCTTTCGGTGAACAGCCGATCGCGCTAGCCAATTGCGCCACGGAGACAGTCCTGCTCCACTTTCACCACCATCAGAACATAACTTCAAAGCTATAAGCCCAAAGAAAAAAAAGCGCCGCACCACCACCGGGTGGGCTCGAAACTCTAACCTTTCGGTTAACAGCCGATCGCGCTAGCCAATTATGCCACGAAAACAGTTCTGCTCCACTCTCACCACCATCAGAACATATCTTCAAAGCTATCAGCTCAAAGAAAAAAAAGCGCCGCACCACCACCGGGTGGGCTTGAACCTCCAAGCTTTCGGTTAACAGCCGATCGCGCTTGCCAACTGCACCACGGAGACAGTCGTACTCCACTTTCACCACCAACAGAACTTATCTTCAAAGCTATCGGCGCAAAAAAAAAGCAACACACCACTCCCGGGAGGGCACGAAACTCGAACCTTTCGGTTAACAGCCGATCGCGCTAGCCAATTGCGCCACGGAGACAGTCTTGCTCTACTCTCACCACCATCAGAACATATCTTCAAAGCTATCAGCCCAAAGAAAAAAAAGCGCCGCACCACCAGTGGGTGGGCTCGAAACTCCAACCTTTCGGTTAACTGCCGATCGCGCTAGCCAACTGCGCCACGGAGACAGTCGTTCTCCACTCTCACCACCATGAGAACTTATCTTCAAAGCTATCAGCGCAAAGAAAAAGCAACACACCACTCCCGGGAGGGCTCGAAACTCCAACCTTTCGGTTAACAGCCGATCGCGCTAGCCTTTTGCGCCACGGAGACAGTCGTGCTCCACTCTCACCACCATCAGAACTTATCTTCAAAGCTATCGGCGCAAAGAAAAAAGCAACACACCACTCCCGGGGGGGCTCGAACCTCGAAATTTTCGGTTAACAGCCGATCGCGCTAGCCAATTGCGCCACGGAGACAGTCTTGCTCCACTCTAGCCACCATCAGAACATATCTTCAAAGCTATCAGCCCAAAGAAAAAAGCAACACACGACTCTCGGGAGGGCTCGAAACACCAACCTTTCGGTCAACAGCCGATCGCGCTAGCCAATTGCGCCACGGAGGCAGTCCTGCTTCACTCTCACCACCATCAGAACATATCTTCAAAGCTATCAGCGCAAAGTAAAAAGCAACACACCACTCCCGCGAGGGCTCGAAACTGCAAATTTTCGGTCAACAGCCGATCGCGCTGGCCAATTGCGCCAAGGAGACAGTCCCGCTCCACTCTTTCCACCATCAGAACAAATCTTCAAAGCTATCAGCCGAAAGAAAAAAAAGCACCGCACCACCACCGGGTGGGTGCGAACCTCCAACCTTTCGGATACCAGCCGATCGCGCTAGCCTATTGCACCACGGAGAAAGTACTGCTCCACTCTCACCACCATCAGAACATATCTTCAAAGCTATCAGCCCAAGGAAAAAAAAGCGCCGCACCACTACCGGGTGGGCTCGAAACTCCAACCTTTCGGTTAACAGCCGATCGCGCTAGCAAATTGCGCCACGCAGACAGCCTCGCTCCACTCTAGCCACCATCAGAACATATCTTTAAAGCTATCAGCCCAAAGATAAAAAAGCGCCGCACCACCACCGGGTGGGCTCGAACCTCCAACCTTTCGGTTAACAGCCGATCGCGCTAGCCGATTGCGCCACGTAGACAGTCGTGCTCTACACTCACCACCATCAGAACATATCTTCAAAGCTATCAGCGCAAAGAAAAAAGCAACACACCACTCCCGGGAGGGCTCGAAACTCCAACCTTTCGGTCAACAGGCGATCGCGCTAGCCAATTGCGCCACGGAGACAGTCCTGCTCCACTCTCACCACCATCAGAACATATCTTCAAAGCTATCAGCGCAAAGAAAAAGGCAACACACCACTCCCGGGAGTGTGTCACTTTTTTATCTTTGCGCTGATATATTTGGAGAAATGTTCTCACAGTGGTGAGAGTTGTGCATGACTGTCTCCTTGGCGCAATTGGCTAGCGCGATCGGCTGTTAACTGAAAGGTTGGAAGTTCGAGCCCTCCCGGGAGTGGTGTGTTGTTTTTTTCTTTGCGCTGATAGCTTTGAAGATATGTTCTGATGGTGGTGAGAGTGGAGAACGGCTGTCTCCGTGGCGCAATTGGCTAGCGCGATCGGCTGTTAACCGAAAGGTTGGAGGTTCTAGCCCACCCGGTGGTGGTGCGGCGCCTTTTTTTCTTTGGGCTGATAGCTCTGAAGAAATGTTCTGACGGTGGTGAGAGTGGAACATTACTGTCTCCGTGGCGCAATTGGCTAGCGTGATCGGCTGTTAACCGAAAGGTTGGAGGTTCGAACCCACCCGGTGGTGGTGCGGCGCTTTTTTTTCTTTGGGCTGATAGCTCTGAAGAAATGTTCTGAGGGTGGTGAGAGTGGAGCACGACTGTATGCGTGGCGCAATTGTCTCGCGCGATCAGCTGTTAACCGAAAGGTTGGAGGTTCGAGCCCACCCTGTGGTGGTACGGCACTTTATTTTCTTTGCGCTGATAGCTTTCGAGAAATGTTCTGATGGTGGTGAGGTTGGAGCACAACTGTCTCCGTGGCGCAATGGGCTAGCACGTTCGGCTATTAACCAAAACATTGGAGGTTTGAGCCCTCCCGGGAGTGGTGTGTTGCTTTTTTTTGCGTTGATAGCTTTGAAGATATGTTCTGATGCCGGTGAGAGTGGAGCACGACTGTCTCCGTGGCGCCATCTGCTAGCGCGATCGGCTTTTACTCGAAAGGCTGAAGGTTCGAGCCCACCTGTGGTGGTGCGGTGCTTTTTTTTCTTTAGGATGATAGCTTTGAAGATATGTTCTGATGGTGATGAGAGTGGAGCAGGACTGTCTTCGTGGTGCAATTGGCTAGTGCGATCGGCTGTTAACTGAAAGGTTGGAGGTTCGAGCCCTCCCGGGAGTGGTGTGTTGCTTTTATTTCTTTGGGCTGGTAGCTTTGAAGATATGTTCTGATGGTGGTGAGAGTAAGGCAGTACTGTCTCCGTGGCGCAATTGGCTAGCGCGATCAGCTGTTAACCGAAAGGTTGGAGGTTCGAGCCCACCCGGTGGTGGTGCGGCGCGTTTTTTTCTTTGGGCTGAAGGCTTTGAAGATATGTTCTGATGGTGGTGAGAGTGGAGCAGGACTGTCTCCGGGGCGCGATTGGCTAGCGCGATCGGCTGTTAACCGAAAGGTTGGAGGTTCGAGCCCACCCGGTGGTGGTGCGGCGCTTTTTTTTCTTTGGTCTGATAGCTTTGAAGATATGTTCTGATGGTGGTGAGAGTGGAGCAGGACTGTCTCCGTGGCGCAATTGGCTAGCACGATCGGCCGTTAACCGAAAAGTTGGAGTTTTGAGCCCATCCGGTGGTGGTGCGGCGCTTTTTTTTCTTTGGGCTGATAGCTTTGAAAATATGTTCTGATGGTGGTGAGAGGGGAGCAGGACTTTCTCCGTGACGCAATTGGCTAGCGCGATCGGCTGTTAACCGAAAGGTTCGAGGTTTGAGCCTACCAGGGGACGGTGTGTCGCTTTTTTTTCTTTGCGCTGATAGCTTTGAAGATATATCCACGTTCCATTTCCCAAGTTTTTGTTATCGTCCCAAAACGCCACACCATTCTCATAGCGAACCGCGCCTGCAGTTTTCGAGAAGGTTCTGGACTGTAGTAGATCATTTCGATAAGATCACGCCCACTGTGCGAACGGTACAGATTGTTCTGGAACCTACGCGGCCGCCAGCGATAACGCTAGAACATTCGACGGCAAGAGTATAAATGCCGACGCGCTTCGCCGCTTGTCAGTTGTTGATCGAAGGCCGACGCTCTGTTCGCCGCTATCAGTCCGAGACTGCTATCTGTGCGAGACTGCTGCTGTAATTGGACTTTCCTTTTACCGGGCAAAGGTTCGCCCAAATAAACAGTTAAATACCAACACGAAGTCTCCTGTCTTCGGCCACGTCACGACCCCTTGACATCTGGTGGAGGTGCTGCTTCGTTCATGTACCGGACGCCCCCGTCAAGCCATGAACCCAGCCCACGTCGCGGAGAAGACACCGACGCCAACCAGGAGCTGCGAACAAGCCGCCGACAGCAAGAGCTACCACCGGAGTACGGGATTCTAGAAGACAAGGCGCGGAAGACCAAGGCCATGACCGCGACTGCAGCGACAATGGCAACCGCCGCATCCCAATGGTCGCATACATCAGTCGCATACATCGGAACAATGGTCGCATACATCGGAACAACGGTCGCATACATCGAAGAAATTGTCGAAGCCACCAGTGCTTTCGCCCTCGCCGATTCTGCGGAACCTGCTCAGAGGAACCAAGCCCCTCCCATAGCTTTCGACGTCAATCCCAGACTACCGAACGATAAGCAAGAACAGCTCAAGGCCCTGCTCCTGCAATACGAAGATTGCTTTTCGTCGTCATCGAAAATTCGGCAGACCCCAATCACGAAACATCGCATCATAAACGAAGAAAATGCCAGACCACTCCGTCAGAGTCCGTACAGGGTTTCGACGCGAGAACGTGAGGCCATGAAGAGACAAGTTGATGAAATGCTGCGGGATGACATTATCCAGCCGTCCAAGAGTCCATGGGCATCCCCCATGGTGTTAGTGAAGAAAAAGGATGGGACCCTACGTTTCTGCGTCGATTATCGCCGCATGAACAAAATCACAAGAAAGGACGTGTATCCTCTCCCACGAATAGACGACGCACTTGATCGGCTCCATAACGCCAAGTACTTTTCGTCAATGGACCTCAAGACTGGCTATTGGGAAATCGAAGTCGACGAAAGAGACCGAGAGAAGACGGCGTTTTGTAGCGATCGGGCTATGCCTCGACCCAGCGAGTCATTTGCCACGCCGGATTAGTGCAAAAAGGACAGTCTCGCCACGTCTGGACGGAGGAAGCAACAGAGGCCGGCCCAACGAGACGTCGCCTGCTGATTGACAGCGGCGCCAACGGGATGGAATGTCGCCAAAGAGGGTTTTGGAGCCGCCACTCTATCTCCTGCCTGGGCCAGTCACGCATCGTTGGCGCGTTAACCGGCAGACGACGACGGCGCTGGTCAAAGGGCTCTCCCCAGAGGATTCCACGAACCGGGCACCTCTCAAAAGATCGGCGCTTGTTTAATCCATTGTCAAGTAGCCGACCGGCTGACTGCCTATGCCCGCCAGGCATTGTCCCGGAGTACGAGACGTAGTGTCGCCAAGACGCCACCAAGAGGACAACAGGGACGGCGTCTTCCTGGGGGAGACCGCGGCGGCTGCCGCGGATCGCCCCGCTAATTGAGCGAACATAATCGGCGGACCCTTTGAAGTATGCGGCCAGGATCGTGGGCACTCTCGACTAAAGGCTCACACACGACGAGGAAGAGCCCTGCTGGCGCCACCAAAGTGCAGTGTTCACGTGGACCTTGCATGCTCGCCCCCCCTCACCTGTGTGTGCGTGATTGGTGGTCGACTCGTAGAGGAGGAGCCCGACAGGGCATAAAACGACGCGGCAGAGTGCTGGACGTCGCTCTGAACTATGTAAAGTTTAACCACCACGCTCGTGGTTTGTGAAACCACTAGTTCTTCTCTTCTCTTCTGTCATCTCGACAACTCCCTGTAAAGATGTAAATAAATCCGTTAAGTTTGCTCAAAGCTCTCCCCTAGTCCTCCCGTCGACGGAGCGACGGCGATCGGCCCCGCTACCCGCAGACTGCGGTCGCCGCGAAACGCAACAGTTTATAACACCGGACGGCCTCTTCGAGTTTAAGGTGATGCCCTTCGGCCTTTGCTCAGCGCCAGCAACTTTTCGACGCGTTATGGATACAGTACTGGCAGGATTGAAGTGGCAAACTTACCTTGTGTACTTGGACGACGTCGTCGTGTTTTCTTCGAGTTTCGACGAGCATCTTCGGCGCCTTGAAGCTGTACTTCAAGCCATCAAGACGTCCGGACTCACACTGAAGCCAGAAAAGTGCAGATTTGCGTATGAGGAGCTCTTGTTTCTGGGACACGTTATCAGCAAGTCTGGAGTTCGTCCCGATCCACGGAAAACTGCCGCCATCGCCGACTTCCCGCCGCCCACTGACAAGAAGGCCGTGCGCCGATTTCTGGGCCTGTGCGCCTATTATAGGTGGTTCGTGAAAAACTTCGCCCGCATCGCCGATCTTCTCACTAACCTTACCAAGGCCGACGTGGAGTTCAAGTGGGAAACGCCACAGGAACACGCTTTCCAGGAGCTTAAACATCGCCTCCAGACGCCTCCGTTACTTGCCCATTTCGACGAATTCGCTGAGACAGAAATACATACTGACGCAAGCAGCGTAGGTCTTGGCGCCGTTCTTGTGCAGAGGGCTGACGGACTTGAAAGGGTTATTAGTTACGCCAGCCGATCGCTATCCAAAGCAGAAGCAAATTATTCCACAACTCAAAAAGAGTGCCTCGCCATCATCTGGGCTACGTCGAAATTTCGCCCCTACCTCTACGGCAGGCCCTTCAGAGTTGTGAGCGACCACCACGCCTTGTGTTGGCTAGCCACCTTGAGGGACCCTTCAGGTCGCCTCGCACGATGGAGCCTGAGACTTCAAGAGTATGACATTACTGTCATTTACAAGTCCGGAAAAAAACACTCTGACGCCGACTGTCTCTCTCGTGCGCCTGTCGACCAACCGCTACCCGACGACCCGGGTGACGAGTACTTCTTGGGAACGATAACTACCGACGACTTCGCTGAACGACAGCGGGCCGACCCGGAACTTAAGGCCCTAATAGAATACCTCGAAGGCAGGACCGCCGAAGTCCCGAAGGTATTCAAGCGCGCACTTGCGTCGTTCTTTCTACGAAACGGCCTTCTACAAAAGAAAAACTTTTCACCGCTTCGAGCTACGTACCTCCTTGTGGTGCCTTCAGCACTGCGACCAGAACTCCTGCAGGCCCTGCACGACGATCCGACGGCAGGGCACCTCGGTGTTTCTCGCACGCTCGCGAGGATACAAGAAAGGTACTACTGGCCACGTCTTACCACCGACGTCACTCGTTATGTGAGGACATGCCGGGACTGTCAGCGACGCAAGACACCGCCGACAAGGCCAGCGGGACTTCTGCAGCCAATTGATCCACCTTGCCGACCTTTCCAGCAGATTGGTATGGACCTACTGGGGCCGTTCCCGACGTCGACTTTCGGAAACAAGTGGATCGTGGTAGGTACCGACTACCTCACCCGCTACGCCGAGACAAAAGCCCTGCCAAAAGGCTGTGCATCCGAGGTAGCTAAGTTCTTCGTCGAAAATATCGTCCTACGTCACGGCGCCTCGGAGGTCTTTATCACCGACAGAGGAACGGCATTCACTGCCGACTTAACTCAAGCGATCTAGGCATACAGCCAAACAAACCACCGCCGGACGACAGCGTACCACCCACAGACCAACGGCCTCATTGAGCGGCTTAACAAGACGATCGCCGACATGCTGTCAATGTACGTCGATGTCGAACACAAGACGTGGGACACCATTCTTCCGTATGTGACCTTCGCATACAACACGGCGGTGCAGGAGACGACGCAGATATCTCCATACAAATTGGTCTATGGAAGGAGCCCGGCAACGACGCTCGATGCCATGTTACCCAACGTCACCGACAAAGAAAACCTCAATGTGAGCGAGTACTTTCAACGCGCCGACGAAGCCCGACAACTTGAGCGTCTCCGTATCAAGAATCAACAGACGACCGACAGCCACCGTTACATCCTTCGACGATGCTTTGTGGAATACCAGCCCGGTGAACGTGTTTGGGTGTGGACGCCGATACGCCGACGTGGACTAAGTGAAAGGCTTCTGCGGCGGTACTTCGGACCGTACAGGGTGGTTCGACGTCTCGGCCCACTTGATTACGAGGTTGTCTCTGATGGCATCACGAACTCTCAACAATGCCGATCGCGACCTGAAGTCGTACATGTCGCGCGCCTCAAGCCGTTTCATGCGCGTTAACAAACTGAAACAGTGTTTTTTTGTATTATAGTTGTATCGTAATTTATTCATTGTACTTTCTAGCATTATTATGGTACCTTCATCTTTAGTTAAAGCATCGGGACGATGCCTTTTTTTCAGAGGGGGGCAATGCCACGTTCCATTTCGCAAGTTTTTGTTATCGTCCCAAAACACCACACCATTCTCAGCGCGAACCGCGCCTGCAGTTTTCGAGAAGGTTCTGGACTGTAGTAGATCATTTCGATAAGATCACGCCCACTGTGCGAACGGTAAAGATTGTTCTGGAACCTACGCCACCGCCAGCGATAACGCTAGAACATTCGACGGCAAGAGTATAAATGCCGACGCGCTTCGCCGCTTGTCAGTTGTTGATCGAAGGCCGACGCTCCGTTCGCCGCTATCAGTCCGAGACTGCTATCTGTGAGAGACTGCTGCTGTAATTGGACTTTCCTTTTACCGGGCACAGGTTCGCTCAAATAAACAGTTAAATCCCAACACGAAGTCTCCTGTCTTCGGTCACGTCACGACCCCGTGACAATATGTTCTGATGGAGGTGAGAGTGGAGCACGACTGTCTCCGTGGCTGGCGCAATTGGCTAGCGCGATCGGCTGTTAACCGAACGGTTGGAGGTTCAAGCCACCCGGTGGTGGTGTGTTGCTTTTTTCTTTGCGCTGAAAGCTTTGAAGATATGTTCCGAAGGTGTTGAGAGTGGAGCACGACTGTCTCCGTGGCGCGATTGGCTAGCGCGATCGGCTGTTAACCGAAAAGTTTGAGGTTCGAGCCCACCCGGTGGTGGTGCGGCGCTTCTTTTTCTTTGGGCTGATAGCTCTGAAGTAATGTTCTGAGGGTGGTGAGAGTGAAGCACGACTGTCTGCGTGGCGCAATTGGCTAGCGCGATCGGCTTTTAACTGAAAGGTTGGAGGTTCGAGCCCTCCCGGGAGTGGTGTGTTGCTTGTTTTTCTTTGAGCTGATAGCTTCGAAAATATGTTCTGATAGTGGTGAGAGTCGAGCATGACTGTCTCCGTGGCGCAATTGGCTAGCGCGATCGGCTGTTAACCGAAAGGTTTGAGGTTCGAGCCCACCCGGTGGTGGTGCGGCGCTTTTTTTTCTTTGGGCTGATAGCTCTGAAGAAATGTTCTGAGGGTGGTGAGAGTGGAGCACGACTGTCTCCGTGGCGCAATTGGCTAGCGCGATCGGCTGTTAACCGAAAGGTTGGAGGTTCAAGCCACCCGGTGGTGGTGTGTTGCTTTTTTCTTTGCGCTGAAAGCTTTGAAGTTATGTTCCGAAGGTGTTGACAGTGGAGCACGACTGTCTCCGTGGCGCGATTGGCTAGCGCGATCGGCTGTTAACCGAAAAGTTTGAGGTTCGAGCCCACCCGGTGGTGGTGCGGCGCTTTTTTTTCTTTGGGCTGATAGCTCTGAAGAAATGTTCTGAGGGTGGTGAGAGTGAAGCACGACTGTCTGCGTGGCGCAATTGGCTAGCGCGATCGGCTTTTAACTGAAAGGTTGGAGGTTCGAGCCCTCCCGGGAGTGGTGTGTTGCTTGTTTTTCTTTGAGCTGATAGCTTCGAAAATATGTTCTGATAGTGGTGAGAGTGGAGCATGACTGTCTCCGTGGCGCAATTGGCTAGCGCGATCGGCTGTTAACCGAAAGGTTTGAGGTTCGAGCCCACCCGGTGGTGGTGCGGCGCTTTTTTTTCTTTGGGCTGATAGCTCTGAAGAAATGTTCTGAGGGTGGTGAGAGTGGAGCACGACTGTCTCCGTGGCGCAATTGGCTAGCGCGATCGGCTGTTAACTGAAAGGTTGGAGGTTCGAGACCTCCCGGGAGTGGTGTGTTGCTTGTTTTTCTTTGAGCTGATAGCTTTGAAAATATGTTCTGATGGTGGTGAGAGTGGTGCAGGACTGTCTCCGTGGCGCAATTGGCTAGCGCGATCGGCTGTTAACCGAAAGGTTGGAGGTTCGAACCCACCTGGTGGTGGTGCGGCGCTCTTTTTTCTTTGGGCTGATAGCTCTGAAGAAATGTTCTGAGGGTGGTGAGAGTGGAGCACGACTGTCTTCGTGGCGCAATTAGCTAGCGCGATCGGCTGTTAACTGAAAGGTTGGAGGTTCGAGCCCTCCCGGGAGTGGTGTGTTGCTTGTTTTTCTTTGAGCTGATAGCTTTGAAAATATGTTCTGATGGTGGTGAGAGTGGTGCAGGACTGTCTCCGTGGCGCAATTGGCTAGCGCGATCGGCTGTTAACCGAAAGGTTGGAGGTTCGAACCCACCTGGTGGTGGTGCGGTGCTCTTTTTTCTTTGCGCTGATAGCTTTGGAGAAATGTTCTGATGGTGGTGAGAGTGGAGCACGACTGCCTTCGTGGCGCATTTGGCTAGCGCGTTCGGCTGTTAACCGAAAGTTTGGAGGTTTGAGCCCTCGCGGAACTAGTGTGTCACTTGTTTTATCTTTGTGCTGATAGCTTTGGAGAAATGTTCTCACGGTGGTGAGAGTTGTGCATGACTGTCTCCTTGGCGCAATTGGCTAGCGCGATCGGCTTTTAACTGAAAGGTTGGAGGTTCGAGCGCTCCCGGAAGCAGTTTGTCAATTTTTTTATCTTTGCACAGATAGCTTTGGAGAAATGTTCTCACGGTGGTGAGAGTTGTGCATGACTGTCTCCTTGGCGCAATTGGCTAGCGCGATCGGCTTTTAACTGAAAGGTTGGAGGTTCGAGCCCTTCCGGGAGTGGTGTGTTGCTTTTTTCTTTGCGCTGATAGCTTTGAAGATGTGTTCTGTTGGTGGTAAAAGTGGAGCACTACTGTCTCCGTGGCGCAATTGGCTAGCGCGATCGGCTGTTAACCGATAGGTTGGAGGTTCGAGCCCACCCGGTGGATGTGCGGCGCTTTTTTTACTTTCCGCTGATAGCTCTGAAGAAATGTTCTGACGGTGGTGAGAGTGGAACATGACCTTCTCCGTGGCGCAATCAGCTAGCGCGATCAGCGGTTAACCAAAAGGTTGGAGGTTCAAGCCACCCGGTGGTGGTGTGTTGCTTTTTTCTTTGCGCTGAAAGCTTTGAAGATATGTTCTGAAGGTGGTGAGAGTGGAGCACGACTGTCTCCGTGGCGCGATTGGCTAGCGCGATCGGCTGTTAACCGAAAAGTTTGAGGTTCGAGCCCACCCGGTGGTGGTGCGGCGCTTTTTTTTTGGGCTGATAGCTCTGAAGAAATGTTCTGAGGGTGGTGAGAGTGAAGCACGACTGTCTGCGTGGCGCAATTGGCTAGCGCGATCGGCTGTTAACTGAAAGGTTGGAGGTTCGAGCCCTCCCGGGAGTGGTGTGTTGCTTGTTTTTCTTTGAGCTGATAGCTTCGAAAATATGTTCTGATGGTGGTGAGAGTGGAGCACGACTGTCTCCGTGGCGCAATTGGCTAGCGCGATCGGCTGTTAACCGAAAGGTTTGAGGTTCGAGCCCACCCGGTGGTGGTGCGGCGCTTTTTTTTGGGCTGATAGCTCTGAAGAAATGTTCTGAGGGTGGTTAGAGTGGAGCACGACTGTCTCCGTGGCGCAATTGGCTAGCGCGACCGGCTGTTAACTGAAAGGTTGGAGGTTCTAGCCCTCCCGGGAGTGGTGTGTTGCTTGTTTTTCTTTGAGCTGATAGCTTTGAAAATATGTTCTGATGGTGGTGAGAGTGGTGCAGGACTGTCTCCGTTGCGCAATTGGCTAGCGCGATCGGCTGTTAACCGAAAGGTTGGAGGTTCGAACCCACCTGGTGGTGGTGCGGCGCTCTTTTTTCTTTGCGCTGATAGCTTTGGAGAAATGTTCTGATGGTGGTGAGAGTGGAGCACGACTGTCTTCGTGGCGCATTTGGCTAGCGTGTTCGGCTGTTAACCGAAAGTTTGGAGGTTTGAGCCCTCGCGGAACTAGTGTGTCACTTGTTTTATCTTTGTGCTGATAGCTTTGGAGAAATGTTCTCACGGTGGTGAGAGTTGTGCATGACTGTCTCCTTGGCGCAATTGGCTAGCGCGATCGGCTTTTGATGATGATGTTTGATGTTTTATGGCGCAAGGGCCGTTTCACGGCCAAAGAGCGCCAGTTCATCTTGCTAAAAAAAAATGGACAATGATTGTGATAAGCGGCTGTATAAGGGCCATAAAATTCCTCGCGGTAAGGCGGGTAAAAACATACAAGTAACAAAATCATGACCATGCCGTGAAAGGTGTGTGTGTTGTGAATAAATGACAAAAGTTGGTGATAATAAAAGACGATGGTGGATATGTATGGCATTAGCACAAGTGCCTCACTCGTTCATACCCTTGCGTCCAAGGGCCGTGAGGCAAGTGCTTTCTTGTGTAACCACCGCAGCAAAAACCTATCTGGAGAGGTCATGCTACGGGATGCCTGGGTATATGATATGGAAACTATGAATTTCTTTAAAAAACGCTAACAATGATTTGTGACTAAAAAGCGGTTCCCTACCGACGAACATTGC
This sequence comes from Rhipicephalus microplus, assembly GCF_043290135.1. Lineage (NCBI taxonomy): Eukaryota > Metazoa > Arthropoda > Arachnida > Ixodida > Ixodidae > Rhipicephalus > Rhipicephalus microplus. Next base: position 136,243,473 of record NC_134708.1, read on the forward strand.
AGGGTGTAAAGGTATATGTTGTCGGTAGGGTAATGGAAAGTGTTGTTCTCTTACAGTGTCCAATTGTTTGCACTCAATTAAAATGTGAAGGACTGTCAATGGTTCACCACATCTGTCACACAATGGTGGATCGCCACCAGACAAAAGGTGTGTGTGTGTCATGTATGTGTGTCCTATCCTGAGTCTCGTTAGTATTACCTCTGCATGACGCGATTTCGATACGGGCAGCCAATGACCAAGGTGTGGCTTAATAACGTGTATTTTGTTATGTGTATGTGTATCCCACTTACTCTGCCAGTATACTCTGAGGTTTCGTTTGAGAGACGGCTTAAGATCGAGGGCCGGGATTGATATAGGTGTAGGGGCAGTGTTTTTGTGGGCGGATGCAGCGAGCTGATCCGCCCTCACGTTGCCTTGAATCTCACGGGGCCCTGGCACCCAGCACACTACAACATGTTGTTTGAGTGTGTAGAGTGTGCACAAAATAGAGTAAAGTGAGATGAGGACCGGGTTTTTTTGTTCTTTAAGACTGTGCAGAGCCGTTACCACACTGAGGGAGTCTGTATAAATTACTGCTTTTTGTATGTGTAATTGTTTGATGTGTTTAGCTGCCACAAGTATCGCGTAAGCTTCCGCTGTGAAGATACTTGTGCCTGGATGTAGAGGGCCAGCATCCGAGAAGGATGGGCCGACAACAGCGTAGGACACAGAGGAGTTAGACTTGGAGGCATCTGTAAAGAACTCAGGACGTGTGTATTTGTGTTGAAGTTCCAGGAAGTATGTTTGGATATGGGCAATAGGCGCATGTTTTGTAACTTCAAGAAAGGACACATCACAGTCTATAGTCTGCCATTGCCACGGTGGCAGATATGCTACAGGAGCCATTAAACTATGTTCAAGTGAGACTCCAGTTTCCTCAGCTAGACTTTTCAGGCGAACTGAGAAGGGCTGCCTCATCGAAGGCCTGTTTTGAAACAGAATGGAGCTCGACAAATCATTAATAGTGGAGTATGAGGGGTGCTTCTTATCTGCTTTCACCTTAAGGAAATAAACAAAGGACATGTAAGTTCTCTGCAGATGAAGCGACCACTCATTTGACTCAACATAAAGGCTTTCTACGGGGCTGGTGCGAAAAGCACCCGTAGAAAGGTGGATGCCCAAATGGTGCACGGGGTCCAGCATCTTCAAAGCACTTTGAGTCGCAGACTGATAAACAATGGCCCCATAATCTAAGCGGGTGCGAATGAGGCTTCGATACAGAGTCATGAGACATTGCCTGTCACTACCCCACGTAGTACGTGACAACACTTTTAAAACATTCATGGCTTTTAAACATTTTGTTTTTAGATACTTGATGTGCGGTACGAAGGTCAACTTGTTGTCCAAGATTAATCCTAAAAATTTATCCTCCGCATTGACAGACAGACGTTGACCGTTCAATTCAATGTCAGGTTCTGAGTGCATGCCTCTCTTTCGGGAGAACAAGACACACGTGCTCTTTTGTGGGTTCAGTCGGAATCCGTTTTCCTCTGCCCATTTGGAGACCTTGTTTAAACCTAACTGAACCTGTCGCTCGCACATTAACAGGTTGCAAGATCTAAAGCCAAGCTGGACGTCGTCGACATATGTACAATAAAACATATTGCGAGGGATGGACAAGTGCAAGGAATTCATCTTGATGAGAAAAAGTTTGCAGCTAAGTACACCACCTTGTGGCACGCCTGTTTCCTGGACAAATGTTTGGGAAAGAGCCGTGCCCACTCGGACACGGAATGTCCGGTTTGACAGGTAACTTTCGATTATGTGAAACATTCTTCCGCGCACGCCAAGGTGGGACAGGTTTCTTAGAATTCCGAAACGCCATGTAGTATCATAAGCCTTTTCGATATCGAGGAACACAGAGAGAAAATATTGTTTATGGACGAAGGTGTCCCTGATCTGTGCCTCGATACGAACAAGGTGGTCTGTGGTGGATCTACTTTCTCGAAACCCGCACTGAAATTGGTCGAGTAAATTGTTTGTTTTAAGGAAATGTACAAGTCTGCAGTTTATCATTTTTTCGAAGATTTTGCACAAGCAGCTTGTGAGTGCAATAGGCCTATAACTCGAAGGTAAAGAAGGGTCCTTGCCCTCTTTCAAAATGGGAATTATAATAGCCTCTTTCCAGGAGTTAGGGATAGTGCCAGAAAACCAGATAGCATTGTACAAACAAAGTAAGGTTTTTCGTGTTTCGATCGGTAGGTTTTTTAACATTTCATATACGACACGGTCAGAACCTGGGGCAGAAGTACTGCAGGAGTTTAGAGACATTCGCAGCTCAGCTAGACTGAACGCTTGATTATATGCCTCGTATCTAGTGCATTTGTGTTCGAGTTTCTGCTTTTCTATTCTTGTTCTGTATTTTTGGAAAGTGTCAGTATAGTGGGACGAGCTGGATACCCGTTCAAAATGTGCCCCGAGGAAGTTTGCCTGATCTTCCAAGGTATCACCTTGAGTGTTTACGAGTGGAAGTGTGTGTACTTGTTTCCCTGCTATCCTAGCGACCATGTTCCAGACTTTGGCCTCTTGTGTGTAAGAATTGATCCCTGACAAAAACTTCTGCCAGCTTTCTCTTCTGGCCTGCCGACGCGTTCTCCTGCCTTGAGACTTTAATTTCTTGAAGGTTTCAAGATTTTCGGCTGTCGGTGAGTTCCGAAGCAGCCTCCAAGCTCTGTTTTGCTGTTTGCGCGCGTTTCGGCATTCAGAGTTCCACCATGGCACACGTCGTTTTCCAGGGTGTCCATTTGTTTGTGGGATGCATTTTGTTGCAGCATCAATCAAAAACGCTGTGAAGTAGTTCACAGCAACATCAATGTTCAAAGTACAGATGTCATTCCAACCTAGACAAGCGATAGTATGAAACTGTTCCCAGTCGGCTCTGTTTATGAGCCACTTGGGAACACGTGGTGGACACTCAGTTACTGTCGTTGTGCTCAAAACTACGGGGAAGTGGTCACTTCCGTACAGATTACTGACAACTTTCCACTGGAGTAGAGGCACAAGAGATGGAGATACTATGCTCAGGTCTATGGAGGAGTAGGTGTTATTAGCGAGGTTATAATAGGTTGGTTCTTTTCGATTCAGCAGACACGCGCTCGACGAGAGAAGGAACTGTTCGATCAGTCGACCTCGCGCGTCATACCGAGAATCACCCCATAGCATGCTATGCGCATTGAAGTCTCCAAGGAGAACATAGGGCTCCGGAAGTTCATCAATTAAAGAGTATAAATCACGTTTTTGCAGCTGATAGCTAGGAGGAATGTAAATACTGCAGATTGTGATCAGTTTATTGAAAAGAACCGCTCGAACAGCCACTGCCTCAAGGGATGTTTGGAGTTGTAAGTGTGCGCATGCAATTCCTTGATTTACTATGATGGCAACACCTCCGGATGATGTCATGGCATCATCTCGGTCCTTTCGAAAAATAACGTATTTACGAAGAAAAGTTGTGTGTTTTGAATTTAGGTGTGTTTCTTGTACACACAGCACTTTTGGTGAGTGTTTGTGTAGGAGTTCTTGGATGTCGTCAAGGTTTCTGAGGAGGCCCCTGACGTTCCATTGTATAATTTGAGTGTTCATGGTGAATGTAAAATAATGCTGTGTGTACGAAAAGCGAGTAGCTGTTTAGACGGGGAGTTTGAGTTCACTTAACAGGGCCGTCATCAGGCCCTGTTATTTGCTTTTTTGTTTTCTTGGCGCGCTCCAAGGAGCCACGCCGCTGTTTCGGCACCAAGGGTGCCGACGTATCCATTGCCTCCTCGGAGGCACTGGATGCCCGCACGTGCGGGCTATTAGTTTGGATTTTGGGCCTCGCCTGGTGAGGGGGGCCTTGAGACCCGAAGACTCTAGAGTCTCCGGTCTCTGTTTGGGAGTAGGCGGTGTAGCCTGGGCTACAGCCGCCTTGGGGGCAGGTGCCACAGCCGACGGCTCGCTCTGCGCGGGCCGAAGGGGTGGCGAGGGCTGGTGCGGCGTTGCCCCGTGACGCGCCCCATCAGCATATGTTGCGCCGTAAAATGGCGACACTCTTCGTCTTGCTTCCTTGAATGTAATGTTTTCTTTGACTTTAAGAGTGATTATTTCTTTTTCTTTCTTCCAGTTAGGACACGAACGCGAATACGCGGCGTGTTTCCCGTCACAATTCACGCAGTGAGGCGTAGTAACACAGTTATCAGATGGGTGGCCGTGGCTACCACATCTTGCACAAGTTTCCTGACCCCGGCAGTTCTGCGAGCCATGACCAAATCGTTGACATTTATAACATCGTCTTGGATTTGGAATGTAGGGACGGACAGAGAGTTTGATGTAGCCTGTGTCTATAGATGAAGGCAGTGTGCTAGATGCAAAAGTGAGTATTATATGTTTGGTAGGTATTTCTTTGTTCTCGCGTCTGATGACGATTCGTTTCACATCCGTGACATTTTGCTCTTTCCACCCTTCAAGCAGTTCCTGTTCAGACATTTCAAGAAGGTCTGCTTCTGAAACAACTCCGCGTGAGGTGTTCATCGATCTATGAGGTGAAACAGATACTGGGATATTACCAAATACTACGAGACTGCCAAGTTTTTCATAATGGTGTTTTTCAGGCAGCTCAAGGAGAAGGTCTCCGCTAGCCATCTTTGTAACCTTGTATCCCGGGCCAAAGAGCTCGGTCAGAAATTTAGCAACAAGAAATGGTGATATGGCTCTGGCTTGTTTTGTTGGGTTTTTGCTGTGCACAACATGGAATTTGGGAAAGCATTGTCTGGGTTGGCTGAAAATTGAGATGTCATCGGTGCGTCCCCTCTTAGGCGGAGGACGATCTAGGAGACCGGGAAATGCAGGTGTTCCCATAGTAGTGTACTTTTTTTCGGCAGCAATGGCGACCACCCACCATGGAGTCCAACCAGGGGACGCTGAAGCACTTAATAGCATAAGGCTGCAGACGCCAGCCGTACATTGCCACTATAACCAAATATAACTACTCAAGGTTGAGTAATTACACAAGGTTAACCCTTGCCGCCAGGAAAAATCTGAAGTAAATGGAAGAGAGAAGAAGACAGGACAGATTTAAAGACGAGAAAAGACTAAGATGTAGGGAGAGAGAGATAGGAAAAGGCGACTGCCGATTTCCCCTGGGTGGGTCAGCCCAGGGGTGCCGTCTACGTGAAGCCGGGGCCAAAGGGGTGTGTTGCCTCTGCCGGGGAGCTTTAAGGTCCAATCACCCAGCGTCGGCTCAACCCCCAGGATCCCCTTTTCCCCGGACACGGCAAAGCCACGCACGGCTAGGCGTGGGAAGGAGTCAAAACTCCCCCGTTAGCTCGGGTCCGTGGTGTCGCTACACACCAAACGCCTACTTGCGCAGGCGCCCCTGCGGGCGCGATCGGCTTTTAACTGAAAGGTTGGAGGTTCGAGCCCTCCCGGAAGCAGTTTGTCACTTTTTTTATCTTTGCGCAGATAGCTTTGGAGAAATGTTCTCACGGTGGTGAGAGTTGTGCATGACTGTCTCCTTGGCGCTATTGGCTAGCGCGATCGGCTTTTAACTGAACGGTTGGAGGTTCGAGCCCTTCCGGGAGTGGTGTGTTGCTTTTTTCTTTGCGCTGATAGCTTTGGAGAAATGTTCTGATGGTGGTGAGAGTGGAGCACGACTGTCTTCGTGGCGCATTTGGCTAGCGCGTTCGGCTGTTAACCGAAAGTTTGGAGGTTCGAGCCCTCCCGGAAGCAGTTTGTCACTTTTTTATCTTTGCGCTGATAGCTTTGGAGAAATGTTCTCACGGTGGTGAGAGTTGTGCATGACTGTCTCCTTGGCGCAATTGGCTAGCACGATCGGCTTTTAACTGAAAGGTTGGAGGTTCGAGCCCTTCCGGGAGTGGTGTGTTGCTTTTTCTTTGCGCTGATAGCTCTGAAAAAATGTTCTGACGGTGGTGAGAGTGGAACATGACCTTCTCCGTGGCGCAATCGGCAAGCGTGATCAGCTGTTAACCGAAAGGTTGGAGGTTCAAGCCACCCGGTGGTGGTGTGTTGCTTTTTTCTTTGCGCTGAAAGCTTTGAAGATATGTTTTGATGGTGGTGAGAGTGGAGCACGACTGTCTACGTGGCGCAATTGGCTAGCGCGATCGGCTGTTAACCGAAAGGTTGGAGGTTCGAGCCCACCCGGTGGATGTGCGGCGCTTTTTTTTCTTTGGGCTGATAGCTCTGAAAAAATGTTCTGACGGTGGTGAGAGTGGAACATGACCTTCTCCGTGGCGCAATCAGCTAGCGTGATCAGCTGTTAACCGAAAGGTTGGAGGTTCAAGCCACCCGGTGGTGGTGTGTTGCTTTTTTCTTTGCGCTGAAAGCTTTGAAGATATTTTTTGATGGTGGTGAGAGTGGAGCACGACTATCTACGTGGCGCAATTGGCTAGCGTGATCGGCTGTTAACCGAAATGTTGGAGGTTTGAGCCCACCCGGAACGGTGTGTCGCTTTTTCTTCTTTGCGCTGATAGCTTTGGAGAAATGTTCTGACGCTGGTGATAGTGGAGCACGACTCTCTCCGTGGCGCAATTGGCTAGCGCGATCAGCTGTTAACCGAAAGGTTGGAGGTTTGAGTCCACCCGGAGTTGGTGTGTCGCTTTTTTTTTCTTTGCGCTGATAGCTTTGAAGATATGTTCTGACGGTGGTGAGAGTGGAGCACGACTGTCTCCGTGGCGCAATTGGCTAGCGCGATCGGCTGTTAACCGAAAGGTTGGAGGTTCGAGCCCTCCCGGGAGTGGTGTGTTGCTTTTTTTTTCTTTGGGCTGATAGCTTTGAAGATATGTTCTGACGGTGGTGAGAGTGGAGCACGACCGTCTCCGTGGCGCAATTGGCTAGCGCGATCGGCTGTTAACCGAAAGGTTGGAGGTTCGAGCCCACCCGGTGGTGGTGCGGCGCTTTTTTTTCTTTGGGCTGATAGCTTTGAAGATATGTTCTGATGGTGGTGAGAGTGGAGCAGGACTGTCTCCGTGGCGCAATTGGCTAGGGCGATCGGCTGTTAACCGAAAGGTTGGAGGTTCGAGCCCACCCGGTGGTGGTGCGGCGCTTTTTTTTCTTTGGGCTGATAGCTTTGAAGATATGTTCTGATGGTGGTTAGAGTGGAGCAGGACTGTCTCCGTGGCGCAATTGGCTATCTTGACCGGCTGTTAACCGAAAGGTTGGAGTTTCGAGCCCACCCAATGGTGGTGAGGCGCTTTTTTTTCTTTGGGCTGATAGCTTTGAAGATATGTTCTGATGGTGGTGAGAGTGAAGCAGGACTGTCTCCGTGGCGCACTTGGCTAGCGCGATCGGCTGTTAACCGAAAGGTTGGAGTTTCGAGTCCACCTGGAGTTGGTGTGTCGCTTTTTTTTCTTTGCGCTGATAGCTTTGAAGATATGTTCTGACGGTGGTGAGAGTGGAGCACGACTGTCTCCGTGGCGCAATTGGCTAGCGCAATCGGCTGTTAACCGAAAGGTTGGAGTTTGAGCCCACCCGGGGACGGTGTGTCGCTTTTTTTTCTTTGCGCTGATAGCTTTGAAGATATGTTCTGATGGTGGTGAGGGTGGAGCACGACTGTCTCTGTGGCGCAATTGGCTAGCGCGATCGGCTGTTGACCGAAAGGTTGGAGGTTCGAGCCCTCCCGGTGGTGATACGGCGCTTTTTTTTCTGTTGGATGATAGCTTTGAAGATATGTTCTGATGGTGGTGGGAGTGGAGGAGAACTGTCTCCGTGGCGCAATTGGCTAGCGCGATCGGCCGTTAACCGAAAGGTTGGAGTTTCGAGCCCACGCCGGTTTGGTGCGGCGATTTTTTTCTTTGGGCTGATAGCTTTGAAGATATGTTCTGATGGTGGTGAGAGTGAAGCAGGACTGTCTCCGTGGCGCATTTGGCTAGCGCGATCGGCTGTTAACCGAAAGGTTGGAGGTTCGAGCCCTTCCGGGAGTGGTGTGTTGCTTTTTTCTTTGCGCTGATAGCTTTGAAGATGTGTTCTGTTGGTGGTGAGAGTGGAGCACTACTGTCTCCGTGGCGCAATTGGCTAGCGCGATCGGCTGTTAACCGAAAGGTTGGAGGTTCGAGCCCACCCGGTGGATGTGCGGCGCTCTTTTTTCTTTGGGCTGATAGCTCTGAAGAAATGTTCTCACGGTGGTGAGAGTGGAACATGACCTTCTCCGTGGCGCAATCAGCTAGCGCGATCAGCTGTTAACCGAAAGGTTGGAGGTTCAAGCCACCCGGTGGTGGTGTGTTGCTTTTTTCTTTGCGCTGAAAGCTTTGAAGATATGTTCTGAAGGTGGTGAGAGTGGAGCACGACTGTCTCCGTGGCGTGATTGGCTAGCGCGATCGGCTGTTAACCGAAAAGTTTGAGGTTCGAGCCCACCCGGTGGTGGTGCGGCGCTTTTTTTTCTTTGGGCTGATAGCTCTGAAGAAATGTTCTGAGGGTGGTGAGAGTGAAGCACGACTGTCTGCGTGGCGCAATTGGCTAGCGCGATCGGCTTTTACCTGAAAGGTTGGAGGTTCGAGCCCTCCCGGGAGTGGTGTGTTGCTTGTTTTTCTTTGAGCTGATAGCTTCGAAAATATGTTCTGATGGTGGTGAGAGTGGAGCATGACTGTCTCCGTGGCGCAATTGGCTAGCGCGATCGGCTATTAACCGAAAGGTTTGAGGTTCGAGCCCACCCGGTGGTGGTGCGGCGCTTTTTTTTCTTTGGGCTGATAGCTCTGAAGAAATGTTCTGAGGGTGGTGAGAATGGAGCACGACTGTCTCCGTGGCGCAATTGGCTAGCGCGATCGGCTTTTAACTGAAAGGTTGGAGGTTCGAGCCCTCCCGGGAGTGGTGTGTTGCTTGTTTTTCTTTGAGCTGATAGCTTTGAAAATATGTTCTGATGGTGGTGAGAGTGGTGCAGGACTGTCTCCGTGGCGCAATTGGCTAGCGCGATCGGCTGTTAACCGAAAGGTTGGAGGTTCGAACCCACCTGGTGGTGGTGCGGCGCTCTTTTTTCTTTGGGCTGATAGCTCTGAAGAAATGTTCTGAGGGTGGTGAGAGTGGAGCACGACTGTCTCCGTGGCGCAATTGGCTAGCGCGATCGGCTGTTAACTGAAAGGTTGGAGGTTCGAGCCCTCCCGGGAGTGGTGTGTTGCTTGTTTTTCTTTGAGCTGATAGCTTTGAAAATATGTTCTGATGGTGGTGAGAGTGGTGCAGGACTGTCTCCGTGGCGCAATTGGCTAGCGCGATCGGCTGTTAACCGAAAGGTTGGAGGTTCGAACCCACCTGGTGGTGGTGCGGCGCTCTTTTTTCTTTGCGCTGATAGCTTTGGAGAAATGTTCTGATGGTTGTGAGAGTGGAGCACGACTGTCTTCGTGGCGCATTTGGCTAGCGCGTTCGGCTGTTAACCGAAAGTTTGGAGGTTTGAGCCCTCGCGGAACTAGTGTGTCACTTGTTTTATCTTTGTGCTGATAGCTTTGGAGAAATGTTCTCACGGTGGTGAGAGTTGTGCATGACTGTCTCCTTGGCGCAATTGGCTAGCGCGAACGGCTTTTAACTGAAAGGTTGGAGGTTCGAGCCCTCCCGGAAGCAGTTTGTCACTTTTTTTATCTTTGCGCAGATAGCTTTGGAGAAATGTTCTCACGGTGGTGAGAGTTGTGCATGACTGTCTCCTTGGCGCAATTGGCTAGCGCGATCGGCTTTTAACTGAAAGGTTGGAGGTTCGAGCCCTTCCGGGAGTGGTGTGTTGCTTTTTTCTTTGCGCTGATAGCTTTGGAGAAATGTTCTGATGGTGGTGAGAGTGGAGCACGACTGTCTTCGTGGCGCATTTGGCTAGCGCGTTCGGCTGTTAACCGAAAGTTTGGAGGTTCGAGCCCTCCCGGAAGCAGTTTGTCACTTTTTTATCTTTGCGCTGATAGCTTTGGAGAAATGTTCTCACGGTGGTGAGAGTTGTGCATGACTGTCTCCTTGGCGCAATTGGCTTGCACGATCGGCTTTTAACTGAAAGGTTGGAGGTTCGAGCCCTTCCGGGAGTGGTGTGTTGCTTTTTTCTTTGCGCTGATAGCTTTGAAGATGTGTTCTGTTGGTGGTAAAAGTGGAGCACTACTGTCTCCGTGGCGCAATTGGCTAGCGCGATTGGCTGTTAACCGAAAGGTTGGAGGTTCGAGCCCACCCGGTGGATATGCGGCGCTTTTTTTTCTTTGGGCTGATAGCTCTGAAGAAATGTTCTGACGGTGGTGAGAGTGGAACATGACCTTCTCCGTGGCGCAATCAGCTAGCGCGATCAGCGGTTAACCGAAAGGTTGGAGGTTCAAGCCACCCGGTGGTGGTGTGTTGCTTTTTTCTTTGCGCTGAAAGCTTTGAAGATATGTTCTGAAGGTGGTGAGAGTGGAGCACGACTGTCTCCGTGGCGCGATTGGCTAGCGCGATCGGCTGTTAACCGAAAAGTTTGAGGTTCGAGCCCACCCGGTGGTGGTGCGGCGCTTTTTTTTCTTTGGGCTGATAGCTCTGAAGAAATGTTCTGAGGGTGGTGAGAGTGAAGCACGACTGTCTGCGTGGCGCAATTGGCTAGCGCGATCGGCTGTTAACTGAAAGGTTGGAGGTTCGAGCCCTCCCGGGAGTGGTGTGCTGCTTGTTTTTCTTTGAGCTGATAGCTTCGAAAATATGTTCTGATGGTGGTGAGAGTGGAGCACGACTGTCTCCGTGGCGCAATTGGCTAGCGCGATCGGCTGTTAACCGAAAGGTTTGAGGTTCGAGCCCACCCGGTGGTGGTGCGGCGCTTTTTTTGGGCTGATAGCTCTGAAGAAATGTTCTGAGGGTGGTGAGAGTGGAGCACGACTGTCTCCGTGGCGCAATTGGCTAGCGCGATCGGCTGTTAACTGAAAGGTTGGAGGTTCGAGCCCTCCCGGGAGTGGTGTGTTGCTTGTTTTTCTTTGAGCTGATAGCTTTGAAAATATGTTCTGATGGTGGTGAGAGTGGTGCAGGACTGTCTCCGTTGCGCAATTGGCTAGCGCGATCGGCTGTTAACCGAAAGGTTGGAGGTTCGAACCCACCTGGTGGTGGTGCGGCGCTCTTTTTTCTTTGCGCTGATAGCTTTGGAGAAATGTTCTGATGGTGGTGAGAGTGGAGCACGACTGTCTTCGTGGCGCATTTGGCTAGCGCGTTCGGCTGTTAACCGAAAGTTTGGAGGTTTGAGCCCTCGCGGAACTAGTGTGTCACTTGTTTTGTCTTTGTGCTGATAGCTTCGAGAAATGTTCTCACGGTGGTGAGAGTTGTGCATGACTGTCTCCTTGGCGCAATTGGCTAGCGCGATCGGCTTTTAACTGAAAGGTTGGAGGTTCGAGCCCTCCCGGAAGCAGTTTGTCACTTTTTTTATCTTTGCGCAGATAGCTTTGGAGAAATGTTCTCACGGTGGTGAGAGTTGTGCATGACTGTCTCCTTGGCGCAATTGGCTAGCGCGATCGGCTTTTAACTGAAAGGTTGGAGGTTCGAGCCCTTCCGGGAGTGGTGTGTTGCTTTTTTCTTTGCGCTGATAGCTTTGGAGAAATGTTCTGATGGTGGTGAGAGTGGAGCACGACTGTCTTCGTGGCGCATTTGGCTAGCGCGTTCGGCTGTTAACCGAAAGTTTGGAGGTTCGAGCCCTCCCGGAAGCAGTTTGTCACTTTTTTATCTTTGCGCTGATAGCTTTGGAGAAATGTTCTCACGGTGGTGAGAGTTGTGCATGACTGTCTCCTTGGCGCAATTGGCTAGCACGATCGGCTTTTAACTGAAAGGTTGGAGGTTTGAGCCCTGCCGGGAGTGGTGTGTTGCTTTTTTCTTTGCGCTGATAGCTTTGAAGAAGTGTTCTGTTGGTTGTGAGAGTGGAGCACTACTGTCTCCGTGGCGCAATTGGCTAGCGCGATCGGCTGTTAACTGAAAGGTTGGAGGTTCGAGCCCTCCCGGGAGTGGTGTGTTGCTTGTTTTTCTTTGAGCTGATAGCTTTGAAAATATGTTCTGATGGTGGTGAGAGTGGTGCAGGACTGTCTCCGTGGCGCAATTGGCTAGCGCGATCGGCTGTTAACCGAAAGGTTGGAGGTTCGAACCCACCTGGTGGTGGTGCGGCGCTCTTTTTTCTTTGGGCTGATAGCTCTGAAGAAATGTTCTGAGGGTGGTGAGAGTGGAGCACGACTGTCTCCGTGGCGCAATTGGCTAGCGCGATCGGCTGTTAACTGAAAGGTTGGAGGTTCGAGCCCTCCCGGGAGTGGTGTGTTGCTTGTTTTTCTTTGAGCTGATAGCTTTGAAAATATGTTCTGATGGTGGTGAGAGTGGTGCAGGACTGTCTCCGTGGCGCAATTGGCTAGCGCGATCGGCTGTTAACCGAAAGGTTGGAGGTTCGAACCCACCTGGTGGTGGTGCGGCGCTCTTTTTTCTTTGCGCTGATAGCTTTGGAGAAATGTTCTGATGGTTGTGAGAGTGGAGCACGACTGTCTTCGTGGCGCATTTGGCTAGCGCGTTCGGCTGTTAACCGAAAGTTTGGAGGTTTGAGCCCTCGCGGAACTAGTGTGTCACTTGTTTTTTCTTTGTGCTGATAGCTTTGGAGAAATGTTCTCACGGTGGTGAGAGTTGTGCATGACTGTCTCCTTGGCGCAATTGGCTAGCGCGAACGGCTTTTAACTGAAAGGTTGGAGGTTCGAGCCCTCCCGGAAGCAGTTTGTCACTTTTTTTATCTTTGCGCAGATAGCTTTGGAGAAATGTTCTCACGGTGGTGAGAGTTGTGCATGACTGTCTCCTTGGCGCAATTGGCTAGCGCGATCGGCTTTTAACTGAAAGGTTGGAGGTTCGAGCCCTTCCGGGAGTGGTGTGTTGCTTTTTTCTTTGCGCTGATAGCTTTGGAGAAATGTTCTGATGGTGGTGAGAGTGGAGCACGACTGTCTTCGTGGCGCATTTGGCTTGCGCGTTCGGCTGTTAACCGAAAGTTTGGAGGTTCGAGCCCTCCCGGAAGCAGTTTGTCACTTTTTTATCTTTGCGCTGATAGCTTTGGAGAAATGTTCTCACGGTGGTGAGAGTTGTGCATGACTGTCTCCTTGGCGCAATTGGCTAGCACGATCGGCTTTTAACTGAAAGGTTGGAGGTTTGAGCCCTTCCGGGAGTGGTGTGTTGCTTTTTTCTTTGCGCTGATAGCTTTGAAGATGTGTTCTGTTGGTTGTGAGAGTGGAGCACTACTGTCTCCGTGGCGCAATTGGCTAGCGCGATCGGCTGTTAACCGAAAGGTTGGAGGTTCGAGCCCACCCGGTGGATGTGCGGCGCTTTTTTTCTTTGGGCTGATAGCTCTGAAAAAATGTTCTGACGGTGGTGAGAGTGGAACATGACCTTCTCCGTGGCGCAATCGGCTAGCGTGATCAGCTGTTAACCGAAAGGTTGGAGGTTCAAGCCACCCGGTGGTGGTGTGTTGCTTTTTTCTTTGCGCTGAAAGCTTTGAGGATATGTTTTGATGGTGGTGAGAGTGGAGCACGACTGTCTCCGTGGCGCAATTGGCTAGGGCGATCGGCTGTTAAGCGAAAGGTTCGAGGTTTGAGCCCACCCGGTGGTGGTGCGGCGCCTTTTTTTCTATGGGCTGATAGCTTTGAAGATATGTTCTGATGGTGGTGAAAGTGTAACAGGACTGTCTCCGTTGCGCAATTGGCTAGCGCGATCGGCTGTTAATCGAAAGGTTGGAGTTTCGAGCCCACCCGGTGGTGGTGCAGCGCTTTTTTTTTCTTTGGGCTGATAGCTTTGAAGATATGCTCTGATGGTGGTGAGAGTGGAGCAGGACTGTCTCCGTGGCATAATTGGCTAGCGCGATCGGCTGTTAACCGAAAGGTGGAGGTTCGAGCCCACCCGGTGGTGGTGCGGCGCTTTTGTTTCTTTGGGCTGATAGCTTTGAAGATATGTTCTGATGGTGGTGAGAGCGGAGCAGGACTGTCTACGTGGCGCAATTGGCTAGCGTGATCGTCTGTTAACCGAAAGGTTGGAGGTTTGAGCCCACCCGGAACGGTGTGTCTCTTTTTTTTCTTTGCGCTGATAGCTTTGGAGAAATGTTCTGATGGTGGCGAGAGTGGAGCCCGACTGTCTTCGTGGCGCATTTGCCTAGCGCGATCGGCTGTTAACCGAAAGGTGGAGGTTCGAGCCCACTCGGAGGTGGTGCGGCGCTTTTGTTTCTTTGGGCTGATAGATTGAAGATATGTTCTGATGGTGGTGAGAGTGGAGCACGACTGTCTCCGTGGCGCAGTGTGCTAGCGCGATCGGTTGTTAACCGAAAGGTTGGAGGTTCGAGCCCTCCCGGTGGTGATGCGGCGCTTTTTTTTCTATGGGATGATAGCTTTGAAGATATGTTCTGATGATGGTGGGAGTGGAAGAGGACTGCCTCCGTGGCGCAATTGGCTAGCGCGATCGGCTGTTAACCGAAAGGTTGGAGTTTCGAGCCCACCCCGTGGTGGTGTGGCGCTTTTTTTTCTTTGGGCTGATAGCTTTGAAGATATGATCTGATGGTGGTGAGAGTGGAGCAGGACTGTCTCCGTGGCGCAATTGGCTAGCGCGATTGGCTGTTAACCAAAAGGTTGTAGTTTCGAGCCCTCCCGGGAGTGGTGTGTTGCTTTTTTCTTTGCGCTGATAGCTTTGAAGATATGTTCTGATGGTGGTGAGAGTGGAGCACGACTGTCTCCGTGGCGCAATTGGCTAGCGCGATCGGCTGTTAACCGAAAGGTTGGAGGTTCGAGCCCACAAGGTGGATGTGCGGCGCTTTTTTTTCTTTGGGCTGATAGCTCTGAAGAAATGTTCTGACGGTGGTGAGAGTGGAACATGACCTTCTCAGTGGCGCAATCGGCTAGCGCGATCAGCTGTTAACCGAAAGGTTGGAGGTTCAAGCCACCCGGTGGTGGTGTGTTGCTTTTTTCTTTGCGCTGAAAGCTTTGAAGATATGTTTTGATGGTGGTGAGAGTGGAGCACGACTGTCTACGTGGCGCAATTGGCTAGCGTGATCGGCTGTTAACCGAAATGTTGGAGGTTTGAGCCCACCCGGAACGGTGTGTCGCTTTTTTTTTCTTTGCGCTGATAGCTTTGGAGAAATGTTCTGACGCTGGTGAGAGTGGAGCACGACTCTCTCCGTGGCGCAATTGGCTAGCGCGATCAGCTGTTAACCGAAAGTTTGGAGGTTCGAGCCCTCCCGGTGGTGATGCGGCGCTTTTTTTTCTGTTGGATGATAGCTTTGAAGATATGTTCTGATGGTGGTGGGAGTGGAGGAGGACTGTCTCCGTGGTGCAATTGGCTAGCGCGATCGGCTGTTAACCGAAAGGTTGGAGTTTCGAGCCCACCCCGTGGTCGTGCGGCGATTTTTTTTCTTTGGGCTGATAGCTTTGGAGATATGTTCTGATGGTGGTGAGAGTAGAGCAGGACTGTCTCCGTGGCGCATTTGGCTAGCGCGATCGGCTCTTAACCGAAAGGTTGGAATTTCGAGCCCTCCCGGGAGTGGTGTGTTGCTTTTTTCTTTGCGGTGATAGCTTTGAAGATATGTTCTGATGGTGGTGAGAGTGGAGCACGACTGTCTCCGTGGCGCATTTGGCTAGCGCGTTCGGCCGTTAAGCGAAAGGTTCGAGGTTTGAGCCCTCCCGGAGGTGGTGTGGCGCCTTTTTTTCTATGGGCTGATAGCTTTGAAGATATGTTCTGATGGTGGTGAGAGTGGAACAGGACTGTCTCCGTGGCGCAATTAACTAGCGCGATCGGCTGTTAATCGAAAGGTTGGAGTTTCGAGCCCACCCGGTGGTGGTGCGGCGCTTTTTTTTCTTTGGGCTGATAGCTTTGAAGATATGTTCTGATGGTGGTGAGAGTAGAGCAGGACTGTCTCCGTTGCGCCATAGGCTAGCGCGATCGGCTGTTAACCGAAAGGTTGGAGTTTCGAGCCCTCCCGGGAGTGGTGTGTTGCTTTTTTGTTTGCGCTGATAGCTTCGAAGATATGTTCTGATGATGGTTAGAGTGGAGCCCGACTGTTTCCGTGGCGCGATTGGCTAGCGCGATCGTCTGTTAACCAAAAGGTTGGAGGTTCGAGCCCACCCGGTGGTGGTGCGGCGCTTTTTTTTCTTTGCGCTGATAGCTTTGAAGATATGTTCTGATGGTGGTGAGAATGGAGCAGGACTGTCTCCGTGGCGCAATCGGCTAGCGCGTTCGGCCGTTAACCGAGAGGTTGGAGGTTTGAGCCCACCCGGTGGTGGTGCGGCGCCTTTTTTTTCTTTGCGCTGATAGCTTTGGAGAAATGTTCTGATGGTGGTGAGAGTGGAGCACGACTGTCTTCGTGGCGCATTTGGCTAGCGCGTTCGGCTGTTAACCGAAAGTTTGGAGGTTCGAGCCCTCCCGGAAACAGTTTGTCACTTTTTTATCTTTGCGCTGATAGCTTTGGAGAAATGTTCTCACGGTGGTGAGAGTTGTGCATGACTGTCCCTTGGCGCAATTGGCTAGCGCGATCGGCTTTTAACTGAAAGGTTGGAGGTTGCAGCCACCCGGTGGTGGTGTGTTGCTTTTTTCTTTGCCCTGAAAGCTTTGAAGATATGTTTTGATGGTGGTGAGAGTGGAGCACGACTGTCTACGGGGCGCAATTAGCTAGCGTGATCGGCTGTTAACCGAATTGTTGGAGGTTTGAGCCCACCCGGAACGGTGTGTCGCTTTTTTTTTCTTTGCGCTGATAGCTTTGGAGAAATGTTCTGACGCTGGTGAGAGTGGAGCACGACTCTCTCCGTGGCGCAATTGGCTAGCGCGATCAGCTGTTAACCGAAAGTTTGCAGGTTCGAGCCCACCCGGTGGTGGTGCGGCGCTTTTTTTTCTTTGGGCTGATAGCTTTGAAGATATGTTCTGATGGTGGTGAGAGTGGAGCAGGACTGTCTCCGTGGGGCAATTGGCTAGTGCGATCGGCTGTTAACCGAAAGGTTGGAGGTTCGAACCCACCCGGGGGTGGTGCGGCGCTTTCTTTTCTTTGGGCTAATAGATTTGAAGATATGTTCTGATGGTGGTAAGAGTGGAGCAGGACTGTCTCCGTGGCGCAATTGGCTAGCGCGATCGGCTGTTAACCGAAAGGTTGGAGGTTTGAGCCCACCCGGAGTTGGTGTGTCGCTTTTTTTTGTTTGCGCTGATAGCTTTGAAGATATGTTCTGACGGTGGTGAGAGTGGAGCACGACTGTCTCCGTGGTGCAATTGGCTAGCGCGATCGGCTGTTAACCAAAAGGTTGGAGGTTTGAGCCCTCCCGGGAGTGGTGTGTTGCTTTTTTTTCTTTGGGCTGATAGCTTTGAAGATATGTTCTGGCGGTGGTGAGAGTGGAGCACGACTGTCTCCGTGGCGCAATTGGCTAGCCCGATCGGCTGTTAACCGAAAGGTTGGAGGTTTGAGCCCACCCGGTGGTGGTGCGGCGCTTTTTTTTCTTTGGGCTGATAGCTTTGAAGATATGTTCTGATAGTGGTGAGAGTGGAGCAGGACTGTCTCCGTGGCGCAATTGGCTAGCGCGATCGGCTGTTAACCGAAAGGTTGGAGGTTCGAGCCCACCCGGTGGTGGTGCGGCGCTTTTTTTTTCTTTGGGCTGATAGCTTTGAAGATATGTTCTGATGGTGATGAGAGTGAAGCAGGACTGTCTTCGTGGCGCAATTGGCTAGCGCGATCGGCTGTTAACCGAAAGGTTGGAGTTTCGAGCCCACCCGGGGACGGTGTGTCGCTTTTTCGTTTCTTTGCGTTTATGGCTTTGAAGATATGTTCTGATGGTGGTGAGAGTGGAGCACGACTGTCTCCGTGGCGCAATTGGCTAACGCGTTCGGCCGTTAAGCGAAAGGTTCGAGGTTTGAGCCCACCCGGTGGTGGTGCGGCGCCTTTTTTTCTATGGGCTGATAGCTTTGAAGATATGTTCTGATGGTAGTGAAAGTGTAACAGGACTGTCTCCGTGGCGCAATTCGCTTGCGCGATCGGCTGTTAATCGAAAGGTTGGAGTTTCGAGCCCACCGGGTGGTGGTGCAGCGCTTTTTTTTTCTTTGGGCTGATAGCTTTGAAGATATGTTCTTATGGTGGTGAGAGTGGAGCAGGACTGTCTCCGTGGCGCAATTGGCTAGCGCGATCGGCTGTTAACCGAAAGGTGGAGGTTCGAGCCCACCCGGTGGTGGTGCGGCGCTTTTGTTTCTTTGGGCTGATAGCTTTGAAGATATGTTCTGATGGTGGTGAGAGCGGAGCAGGACTGTCTACGTGACGCAATTGGCTAGCGTGATCGTCTGTTAACCGAAAGGTTGGAGGTTTGAGCCCACCCGGAACGGTGTGTCTCTTTTTTTTGCGCTGATAGCTTTGGAGAAATGTTCTGACGGTGGTGAGAGTGGAGCCCGACTGTCTTCGTGGCGCATTTGCCTAGCGCGATCGGCTGTTAACCGAAAGGTGGAGGTTCGAGCCCACTCGGAGGTGGTGCGGCGCTTTTGTTTCTTTGGGCTGATAGATTGAAGATATGTTCTGATGGTGGTGAGAGTGGAGCACGACTGTCTCCGTGGCGCAGTTGGCTAGCGCGATCGGTTGTTAACCGAAAGGTTGGAGGTTCGAGCCCTCCCGGTGGTGATGCGGCGCTTTTTTTTCTATGGGATGATAGCTTTGAAGATATGTTCTGATGATGGTGGGAGTGGAAGAGGACTGCCTCCGTGGCGCAATTGGCTAGCGCGATCGGCTGTTAACCGAAAGGTTGGAGTTTCGAGCCCACCCCGTGGTGGTGTGGCGCTTTTTTTTCTTTGGGCTGATAGCTTTGAAGATATGATCTGATGGTGGTGAGAGTGGAGCAGGACTGTCTCCGTGGCGCAGTTGGCTAGCGCGATTGGCTGTTAACCGAAAGGTTGTAGTTTCGAGCCCTCCCGGGAGTGGTGTGTTGCTTTTTTTTGCGCTGATAGCTTTGAAGATATGTTCTGATGGTGGTGAGAGTGGAGCACGACTGTCTCCGTGGCGCAATCGGCTAGCGCGTTCGGCCGTTAACCGAACGTTTGGAGGTTCGAGCCCTCCCGGAAGCAGTTTGTCACTTTTTTATCTTTGCGCTGATAGCTTTGGAGAAATGTTCTCACGGTGGTGAGAGTTGTGCATGAATGTCTCCTTGGCGCAATTGGCTAGCGCGATCGGCTTTTAACTGAAAGGTTGGAGGTTCGAGCCCTTCCGGGAGTGGTGTGTTGCTTTTTTCTTTGCGCTGATAGCTTTGAAGATGTGTTCTGTTGGTGGTGAGAATGGAGCACTACTGTCTCCGTGGCGCAATTGGCTAGCGCGATCGGCTGTTAACCGAAAGGTTGGAGGTTCGAGCCCACAAGGTGGATGTGCGGCGCTTTTTTTTCTTTGGGCTGATAGCTCTGAAGAAATGTTCTGACGGTGGTGAGAGTGGAACATGACCTTCTCCGTGGCGCAATCGGCTAGCGCGATCAGCTGTTAACTGAAAGGTTGGAGGTTTCAGCCACCCGGTGGTGGTGTGTTGCTTTTTTCTTTGCCCTGAAAGCTTTGAAGATATGTTCTGATGGTGGTGGGAATGGAGGAGGACTGTCTCCGTGGTGCAATTGGCTAGCGCGATCGGCTGTTAACCGAAAGGTTGGAGTTTCGAGCCCACCCCGTGGTGGTGCGGCGATTTTTTTCTTTGGGCTGATAGCTTTGGAGATATGTTCTGATGGTGTTGAGAGTAGAGCAGGACTGTCTCCGTGGCGCATTTGGCTAGCGCGATCGGCTCTTAA
The DNA here is from genome assembly GCF_043290135.1 of Rhipicephalus microplus. NCBI lineage: Eukaryota > Metazoa > Arthropoda > Arachnida > Ixodida > Ixodidae > Rhipicephalus > Rhipicephalus microplus. The sequence continues at coordinate 136,263,174 of NC_134708.1, forward strand.
CCGAAAGGTTGGAATTTCGAGCCCTCCCGGGAGTGGTGTGTCGCTTTTTTTTCTTTGCGCTGATAGCTTTGAAGATATGTTCTGACGGTGGTGAGAGTGGAGCAAGACTGTCTCCGTGGTGCAATTGGCTAGCGCGATCGGCTGTTAACCAAAAGGTTGGAGGATTGAGCCCTCCCGGGAGTGGTGTGTTGCTTTTTTTTCTTTGGGCTGATAGCTTTGAAGATATGTTCTGACGGTGGTGAGAGTGGAGCACGACTGTCTCCGTGGCGCAATTGGCTAGCCCGATCGGCTGTTAACCGAAAGGTTGGAGGTTTGAGCCCACCCGGTGGTGGTGCGGCGCTTTTTTTTCTTTGGGCTGATAGCTTTGACGATATGTTCTGATAGTGGTGAGAGAGGAGCAGGACTGTCTCCGTGGCGCAATTGGCTAGCGAGGTCGGCTGTTAACCAAAAGGTTGGAGGTTCGAGCCCACCCGGTGGTGGTGCGGCGCTTTTTTTTCTTTGGGCTGATAGCTTTGAAGATATGTTCTGATGGTGATGAGAGTGAAGCAGGACTGTCTCCGTGGCGCAATTGGCTAGCGCGATCGGCTGTTAACCGAAAGGTTGGAGTTTCGAGCCCACCCGGGGACGGTGTGTCGCTTTTTCTTTTCTTTGCGTTTATGGCTTTGAAGATATGTTCTGATGGTGGTGAGAGTGGAGCACGACTGTCTCCGTGGCGCAATTGGCTAACGCGTTCGGCCGTTAAGCGAAAGGTTCGAGGTTTGAGCCCACCCGGTGGTGGTGCGGCGCCTTTTTTTCTATGGGCTGATAGCTTTGAAGATATGTTCTGATAGTGGTGAGAGTGGAGCAGGACTGTCTCCGTGGCGCAATTGGCTAGCGCGATCGGCTGTTAACCGAAAGGTTGGAGGTTCGAGCCCACCCGGTGGTGGTGCGGCGCTTTTTTTTCTTTGGGCTGATAGCTTTGAAGATATGTTCTGATGGTGATGAGAGTGAAGCAGGACTGTCTTCGTGGCGCAATTGGCTAGCGCGATCGGCTGTTAACCGAAAGGTGGAGGTTCGAGCCCACCCGGTGGTGGTGCGGCGCTTTTGTTTCTTTGGGCTGATAGCTTTGAAGATATGTTCTGATGGTGGTGAGAGCGGAGCAGGACTGTCTACGTGGCGCAGTTGGCTAGCGCGATCGGTTGTTAACCGAAAGGTTGGAGGTTCGAGCCCTCCCGGTGGTGATGCGGCGCTTTTTTTTCTATGGGATGATAGCTTTGAAGATATGTTCTGATGATGGTGGGAGTGGAAGAGGACTGCCTCCGTGGCGCAATTGGCTAGCGCGATCGGCTGTTAACCGAAAGGTTGGAGTTTCGAGCCCACCCCGTGGTGGTGTGGCGCTTTTTTTTCTTTGGGCTGATAGCTTTGAAGATATGATCTGATGGTGGTGAGAGTGGAGCAGGACTGTCTCCGTGGCGCAATTGGCTAGCGCGATTGGCTGTTAACCGAAAGGTTGTAGTTTCGAGCCCTCCCGGGAGTGGTGTGTTGCTTTTTTCTTTGCGCTGATAGCTTTGAAGATATGTTCTGATGGTGGTGAGAGTGGAGCACGACTGTCTCCGTGGCGCAATCGGCTAGCGCGTTCGGCCGTTAACCGAACGTTTGGAGGTTCGAGCCCTCCCGGAAGCAGTTTGTCACTTTTTTATCTTTGCGCTGATAGCTTTGGAGAAATGTTCTCACGGTGGTGAGTGTTGTGCATGACTGTCTCCTTGGCGCAATTGGCTAGCGCGATCGGCTTTTAACTGAAAGGTTGGAGGTTCGAGCCCTTCCGGGAGTGGTGTGTTGCTTTTTTCTTTGCGCTGATAGCTTTGAAGATGTGTTCTGATAGTGGTGAGAGTGGAGCAGGACTGTCTCCGTGGCGCAATTGGCTAGCGCGATCGGCTGTTAACCAAAAGGTTGGAGGTTCGAGCCCACCCGGTGGTGGTGCGGCGCTTTTTTTTCTTTGGGCTGATAGTTTTGAAGATATGTTCTGATGGTGATGAGAGTGAAGCAGGACTGTCTCCGTGGCGCAATTGGCTAGCGTGATCGGCTGTTAACCGAAATGTTGGAGGTTTGAGCCCACCCGGAACGGTGTGTCGCTTTTTTTTTCTTTGCGCTGATAGCTTTGGAGAAATGTTCTGACGCTAGTGAGAGTGGAGCACGACTCTCTCCGTGGCGCAATTGGCTAGCGCGATCAGCTGTTAACCGAAAGTTTGGAGGTTCGAGCCCTCCCGGTGGTGATGCCGCGCTTTTTTTTCTGTTGGATGATAGCTTTGAAGATATGTTCTGATGGTGGTGGGAGTGGAGGAGGACTGTCTCCGTGGTGCAATTGGCTAGCGCGATCGGCTGTTAACCGAAAGGTTGGAGTTTCGAGCCCACCCCGTGGTGGTGCGGCGATCTTTTTCTTTGGGCTGATAGCTTTGGAGATATGTTCTGATGGTGGTGAGAGTAGAGCAGGACTGTCTCCGTGGCGCATTTGGATAGCGCGATCGGCTCTTAACCGAAAGGTTGGAATTTCGAGCCCTCCCGGGAGTGGTGTGTTGCTTTTTTCTTTGCGCTGATAGCTTTGAAGATATGTTCTGATGGTGGTGAGAGTGGAGCACGACTGTCTCCGTGGCGCAATTGGCTAGCGCGTTCGGCCGTTAAGCGAAAGGTTCGAGGTTTGAGCCCTCCCGGTGGTGGTGTGGCGCCTTTTTTTCTATGGGCTGATAGCTTTGAAGATATGTTCTGATGGTGGTGAGAGTGGAACAGGACTGTCTCCGTGGCGCAATTAACTAGCGCGATCGGCTGTTAATCGAAAGGTTGGAGTTTCGAGCCCACCCGGTGGTGGTGCGGCGCTTTTTTTTCTTTGGGCTGATAGCTTTGAAGATATGTTCTGATGGTGGTGAGAGTAGAGCAGGACTGTCTCCGTTGCGCAATTGGCTAGCGCGATCGGCTGTTAACCGAAAGGTTGGAGTTTCGAGCCCTCCCGGGAGTGGTGTGTTGCTTTTTTGTTTGCGCTGATAGCTTCGAAGATATGTTCTGATGATGGTTAGAGTGGAGCGCGACTGTTTCCGTGGCGCGATTGGCTAGCGCGATCGTCTGTTAACCAGAAGGTTGGAGGTTCGAGCCCACCCGGTGGTGGTGCGGCGCTTTTTTTTCTTTGCGCTGATAGCTTTGAAGATATGTTCTGATGGTGGTGAGAGTGGAGCACGACTGTCTCCGTGGCGCAATCGGCTAGCGCGTTCGGCCGTTAACCGAGAGGTTGGAGGTTCGAGCCCACCCGGTGGTGGTGCGGCGCCTTTTTTTCTTTGCGCTGATAGCTTTAGAGAAATGTTCTGATGGTGGTGAGAGTGGAGCACGACTGTCTTCGTGGCGCATTTGGCTAGCGCGTTCGGCTGTTAACCGAAAGTTTGGAGGTTCGAGCCCTCCCGGAAGCAGTTTGTCACTTTTTTATCTTTGCGCTGATAGCTTTGGAGAAATGTTCTCACGGTGGTGAGAGTTGTGCATGACTGTCTCCTTGGCGCAATTGGCTAGCGCGATCGGCTTTTAACTGAAAGGTTGGAGGTTCGAGCCCTTCCGGGAGTGGTGTGTTGCTTTTTTCTTTGCGCTGATAGTTTTGAAGATGTGTTCTGTTGGTGGTGAGAGTGGAGCACTACTGTCTCCGTGGCGCAATTGGCTAGCGCGATCGGCTGTTAACCGAAAGGTTGGTGGTTCGAGCCCACCCGGTGGATGTGCGGCGCTTTTTTTTCTTTGGGCTGATAGCTCTGAAGAAATGTTCTGACGGTGGTGAGAGTGAAACATGACCTTCTCCGTGGCGCAATCGGCTAGCGCGATCAGCTGTTAACTGAAATGTTGGAGGTTCCAGCCACCCAGTGGTGGTGTGTTGCTTTTTTCTTTGCCCTGAAAGCTTTGAAGATATGTTTTGATGGTGGTGAGAGTGGAGCACGACTGTCTACGGGGCGCAATTGGCTAGCGTGATCGGCTGTTAACCGAAATGTTGGAGGTTTGAGCCCACCCGGAACGGTGTGTCGCTTTTTTTTTCTTTGCGCTGATAGCTTTGGAGAAATGTTCTGACGCTGGTGAGAGTGGAGCACGACTCTCTCCGTGGCGCAATTGGCTAGCGCGATCAGCTGTTAACCGAAAGTTTGGAGGTTCGAGCCCACCCGGTGGTGGTGCGGCGCTTTTTTTTCTTTGGGCTGATAGCTTTGAAGATATGTTCTGATGGTGGTGAGAGTGGAGCAGGACTGTCTCCGTGGCGCAATTGGCTAGTGCGATCGGCTGTTAACCGAAAGGTTGGAGGTTCGAACCCACCCGGGGGTGGTGCGGCGCTTTCTTTTCTTTGGGCTAATAGATTTGAAGATATGTTCTGATGGTGGTAAGAGTGGAGCAGGACTGTCTCCGTGGCGCAATTGGCTAGCGCGATTGGCTGTTAACCGAAAGGTTGGAGGTTTCAGCCCACCCGGAGTTGGTGTGTCGCTTTTTTTTCTTTGCGCTGATAGCTTTGAAGATATGTTCTGACGGTGGTGAGAGTGGAGCACGACTGTCTCCGTGGTGCAATTGGCTAGCGCGATCGGCTGTTAACCGAAAGGTTGGAGGTTTGAGCCCTCCCGGGAGTGGTGTGTTGCTTTTTTTTTCTTTGGGCTGATAGCTTTGAAGATATGTTCTGACGGTGGTGAGAGTGGAGCACGACTGTCTCCGTGGCGCAATTGGCTAGCCCGATCGGCTGTTAACCGAAAGGTTGGAGGTTCGAGCCCACCCGGTGGTGGTGCGGCGCTTTTTTTTCTTTGGGCTGATAGCTTTGAAGATATGTTCTGATAGTGGTGAGAGTGGAGCAGGACTGTCTCCGTGGCGCAATTGGCTAGCGCGATCGGCTGTTAACCGAAAGGTTGGAGGTTCGAGCCCACCCGGTGGTGGTGCGGCGCTTTTTTTTCTTTGGGCTGATAGCTTTGAAGATATGTTCTGATGGTGATGAGAGTGAGGCAGGACTGTCTCCGTGGCGCAATTGGCTAGCGCGATCGGCTGTTAACCGAAAGGTTGGAGTTTCGAGCCCACCCGGGGACGGTGTGTCGCTTTTTCTTTTCTTTGCGTTTATGGCTTTGAAGATATGTTCTGATGGTGGTGAGAGTGGAGCACGACTGTCTCCGTGGCGCAATCGGCTAGCGCGATCGGCTGTTAACCGAAAGGTTGGAGGTTCGAGCCCACCCGGCGGTGGTGTGGCGCTTTTTTTTCTTTGGGCTGATAGCTTTGAAGATATGTTCTGATGGTGGTAAGAATGGAGCAGGACTGTCTCCGTGGCGCAATTCGCTTGCGCGATCGGCTGTTAATCGAAAGGTTGGAGTTTCGAGCCCACCCGGTGGTGGTGCGGCGCTTTTTTTTCTTTGGGCTGATAGCTTTGAAGTTATGTTCTGATGGTGGTGAGAGTAGAGCAGGACTGTCTCCGTGGCGTAATTGGCTAGCGCGATCGGCTGTTAACCGAAAGGTTGGAGTTTCGAGCCCTCCCGGGCGTGGTGTGTTGCTTTTTTATTTGCGCTGATACCTTTGAAGATTTGTTCTGATGATGGTTAGAGTGGAGCGCGACTGTTTCCGTGGCGCGATTGGCTAGCGCGATCGTCTGTTAACCAAAAGGTTGGAGGTTCGAGCCCACCCGGTGGTGGTGCGACGCTTTTTTTTCTTTAAGCTGATAGCTTTGAAGATATGTTCTGATGGTGGTGAGAGTGGAGCACGACTGTCTCCGTGGCGCAATTGGCTAGCGCGATCGGCTGTTAACTGAAAGGTTGGAGTTTCGAGCCCTCCCGGGAGTGGTGTGTTCCTTTTTTCTTTGCGCTGATAGCTTTGAAGATATGTTCTGATGGTGGTGAGAGTGGAGCACGACTGTCTCCGTGGCGATATCGGCTAGCGCGATCGGCTGTTAACCGAACGTTTGGAGGTTCGAGGCCACCCGGTGGTGGTGCGGCGCCTTTTTTTCTTTAGGCTGATAGCTTTGAAGATATGTTCTGATTGTGATGAGAGTGGAGCAGGACTGTCTCCGTGGCGCAATTGGCTAGCGTGATCGGCTGTTAACCGAAATGTTGGAGGTTTGAGCCCACCCGGAACGGTGTGTCGCTTTTTTTTTCTTTGCGCTGATAGCTTTGGAGAAATGTTCTGACGCTGGTGAGAGTGGAGCACGACTCTCTCCGTGGCGCAATTGGCTAGCGCGATCAGCTGTTAACCGAAAGTTTGGAGGTTCGAGCCCACCCGGTGGTGGTGCGGCGCTTTTTTTTCTTTGGGCTGATAGCTTTGAAGATATGTTCTGATGGTGGTGAGAGTGGAGCAGGACTGTCTCCGTGGCGCAATTGGCTAGCGCGATCGGCTGTTAACCGAAAGGTTGGAGTTTCGTGCCCACCCGGGAGTGGTGTGTTTCTTTTTTCTTTGCGCTGATAGCTTTGAAGATATGTTCTGATGGTGGTGAGAGTGGAGCGCGACTGTTTCCGTGGCGCGATTGGCTAGCGCGATCGTCTGTTAACCAAAAGGTTGGAGGTTCGAGCCCACCCGGTGGTGGTGCGGCGCTTTTTTTTCTTTAAGCTGATAGCTTTGAAGATATGTTCTGATGGTGGTGAGAGTGGAGCACGACTGTCTCCGTGGCGCAATTGGCTAGCGCGATCGGCTGTTAACTGAAAGGTTGGAGTTTCGAGCTCTCCTGGGAGTGGTGTGTTGCTTTTTTCTTTGCGCTGATAGCTTTGGACAAATGTTCTGACAGTGATGAGATTGAAGCACGACTGTTTCCGTGATGCAATTGGCTAGCACGTTCGGCTGTTAACCAAAAAATTAGAGGTTTGAGCCCCCCCCCGGGAGCGGTGTGTTGCTTTTTTCTTTGCGCTGATAGCTTTGAAGATATGTTCTGATGGTGGTGAGAGTGGAGCACGACTGTCTCCGTGGCGCAATCGGCTAGCGCGATCAATTGTTAACCGAAAGTTTGGAGGTTCGAGCCCACCCGGTGGTGGTGCGGCGCCTTTTTTTCTTTAGGCCGATAGCTTTGAAGATATGTTCTGATGGTGATGAGAGTGGAGCAGGACTGTCTCCGTGGCGCAATTGGCTAGCGCAATCGGCTGTTAACCAAAAGTTTGGAGTTTCGAGCCCTCCCGGGAGTGGTGTGTTGCTTTTTTCTTTGCGCTGATAGCTTTGAAGATATGTTCTGATGGTGGTGAGGGTGGAGCACGACTGTCTCCGTGGCGCAATTGGCTAGCGCGTTCAGCCGTTAACCGAAAGGTTGGAGGTTCGAGCCCACCCGGTGGTCGTGCGGCGCCTTTTTTTCTATGGGCTGATAGCTTTGAAGATATGTTCTGATGGTGGTGAGAGTGCAACAGGACTGTCTCCGTGGCGCAATTCGCTAGCGCGATCGGCTGTTAATTGAAAGGTTGGAGCTTCGAGCCCACCCGGTGGTGGTGCGGTGCTTTTTTACTTTGGGCTGATAGCTTTGAAGTTATGTTCTGATGGTGGTGAGAGTGGAGCAGGACTGTCTCCGTGGCGCAATTGGCTAGCGCGATCGGCTGTTAACCGAAAGGTTGGAGTTTCGAGCCCTCCCGGGAGTGGTGTGTTGCTTTTTTCTTTGCGCTGATAGCTTTGAAGATATGTTCTGATGGTGGTGAGAGTGGAGCACGACTGTCTCCTTGGCGCAATCGGCTAGCGCGATCGGCTGTTAACCGAAAGTTTGGAGGTTCGAGCCCACCCGGTGGTGGTGTGGCGCCTTTTTTTCTTTAGGCTGATAGCTTTGAAGATATGTTCTGATGGTGGTGAGAGTGTAGCATGACTGTCTGCGTGGCGCAATTGGCTAGCGCGATCGGCTGTTAACCGAAAGGTTGGAGGTTCGAGCCCTCACGGGAGGGGTGTGTTGCTTTTTTCTTTGCGCTGGTAGCTTTGAAGATATGTTCTGTTGGTGGTGAGAGTGGAGCACGACTGTCTCCGTGGCGCAATTGGCTAGCGCAATCGGCTGTTAACCAAAAGGTTGGAGTTTCGAGCCCTCCCGGGAGTGGTATGTTGCTTTTTTGTTTGCGCTGATAGCTTTGAAGATATGTTGTGATGGTGGTGAGAGTGGAGCACGACTGTCTCTGTGGCGCAATTGGCTAGCGCGATCGGCTGTTAACCGAAAGGTGGAGGTTCGAGCCCACCCGGTGGTGGTGCCGCGCTTTTGTTTCTTTGGGCTGATAGCTTTTGAGAAATGTTCTGACGGTGGTGAGAGTGGAGCACGACTGTCTCCGTGGCGCAATTGGCTAGCGCGATCGGCTGTTGACCGAAAGGTTGGAGGTTCGAGCCCTCCCGGTGGTGATGCGGCGCTTTTTTTCTGTGGGATGATAGCTTTGATGATATGTTCTGATGGTGGTGGGAGTGGAGGAGGACTGTCTCCGTGGCGCAATTGGCTAGCGCGATCGGCTGTTAACCGAAAGGTTGGAGTTTCGAGCCCACCCTGTGGTGGTGCGGCGATTTTTTTTCTTTCGGCTGATAGCTTTGAAGATATGTTCTGATGGTGGTGAGAGTGGAGCAGGACTGTCTCCGTGGCGCAATTGGCTAGCGCGATCGGCTGTTAACCGAAAGGTTGGAATTTCGAGCCCTCCCGGGAGTGGTGTGTTGCTTTTTTCATGCGCTGATAGCTTTGAAGATATGTTCTGATGGTGGTGAGAGTGGAGCACGACTGTCTCCGTGGCACAATTGGCTAGCGCGTTCGGCCGTTAAGCGAAAGATTCGAGGTTTGAGCCCACCCGGTGGTGGTGCGGCGCCTTTTTTTCTATGGGCTGATAGCTTTGAAGATATGTTCTGATGGTGGTGAGAGTGGAACAGGACTGTCTCCGTGGCGCAATTGGCTAGCGCGATCGGCTGTTAATCGAAAGGTTGGAGTTTCGAGCCCACCCGGTGGTGGTGCGGCGCTTTTTTTTCTTTGGGCTGATAGCATTGAAGATATGTTCTAATGGTGGTGAGAGTGGAGCAGAACTGTCTCTGCGGCGCAATTGGCTAGCGCGATCGGCTGTTAACCGAAAGGTTGGAGTTTCGAGCCCTCCCAGGAGTGGTGTGTTGCTGTTTTCTTTGCGCTGATAGCTTCGAAGATATGTTCTGATGGTGGTGAGAGTGGAGCGCGACTGTTTCCGTGGCGCGATTGGCTAGCGCGATCGTCTGTTAACCAAAAGGTTGGAGGTTCGAGCCCACCCGGTGGTGGTGCGGCGCTTTTTTTCTTTAAGCTGATAGCTTTGAAGATATGTTCTTGATGGTGGTGAGAGTGGAGCACGACTGTCTCCGTGGCGCAATAGGCTAGCGCGATCGGCTGTTAACTGAAAGGTTGGAGTTTCGAGCCCTCCCGGGAGTGGTGTGTTGCTTTTTTCTTTGCGCTGATAGCTTTGAAGATATGTTCTGATGGTGGTGAGAGTGGAGCACGACTGTCTCCTTGGCGCAATTGGCTAGCGCGATCAGCTGTTAACCGAAAGGTGGAGGTTTGAGCCCACTCGGTGGTGGTGCGGCACTTTTGTTTCTTTGGGCTGATAGCTTTGAAGATATGTTCTGATGGTGGTAAGAGTGGAGCAGGACTGTCTCCGTGGCGCAATTGGCTAGCGCGATCGGCTGTTAACCGAAAGGTTGGAGGTTCGAGCCCTCCCGGTGGTGATGCGGCGCTTTTTTTTCGATGGGATGATAGCTTTGAAGATATGTTCTGATGGTGGTGGGAGTGGAGGAGGACTGTCTCCGTGGCGCAATTGGCTAGGGCGATCGGCTGTTAACCGAAAGGTTGGAGTTTCGAGCCCACCCCGTGGTGGTGCGGCGCTTTTTTTTGGGCTGATAGCTTTGAAGATATGATCTGATGGTGGTGAGAGTGGAGCAGGACTGTCTCCGTGGCGCAATTGGCTTGCGCGATCGGCTGTTAACCGAAAGGTTGTAGTTTCGAGCCCTCCCGGGAGTGGTGTGTTGCTTTTATCTTTGCGCTGACAGCTTTGAAGATATGTTCTGATGGTGGTGAGAGTGGAGCACGACTGTCTCCGTGGCGCAATTGGCCTCGCGTTCGGCCGTTAACCGAAAGGTTGGAGGTGCGAGCCCACCCGGTGGTGGTGCGGCGCCTTTTTTTATATGGTCTGATAGCTTTGAAGATATGTTCTGATGGTGGTGAGAGTGGAACAGGACTGTCTCCGTGGCGCAATTGGCTAGCGCAATCGGCTGTTAACCGAAAGGTTGGAGTTTCGAGCCCTCCCGGGAGTGGTGTGTTGCTTTTTCTTTGCGCTGATAGCTTTGAAGATATGTTCTGATGGTGGTGAGAGTGGAGCGCGACTGTTTCCGTGGCGAGATTGGCTAGCGCGATCGTCTGTTAACCGAAAGGTTGGAGGTTCGAGCCCACCCGGTGGTGGTGCGGCGCTTTTTTTTCTTTAAGCTGATAGCTTTGAAGATATGTTCTGATGGTGGTGAGAGTGGAGCACGACTGTCTCCGTGGCGCAATTGGCTAGCGCGATCGGCTGTTAACTGAAAGGTTGGAGTTTCGCGCCCTCCCGGGAGTGGTGTGTTGCTTTTTTCTTTGCGCTGATAGCTTTGGACAAATGTTCTGACAGTGATGAGATTGGAGCACGACTGTCTCCGTGGTGCAATTGGCTAGCACGTTCGGCTGTTAACCAAAAAACTGGAGTTTCGAGCCCTCCCAGGAGTGGTGTGTTGCTTTTTTCTTTGCGCTGATAGCTTCGAAGATATGTTCTGATGGTGGTGAGAGTGGAGCGCGACTGTTTCCGTGGCGCGATTGGCTAGCGCGATCGTCTGTTAACCAAAAGGTTGGAGGTTCGAGCCCACCCGGTGGTGGTGCGGCGCTTTTTTTTCTTTAAGCTGATAGCTTTGAAGATATGTTCTGATGGTGGTGAGAGTGGCGCACGACTGTCTCCGTGGCGCAATAGGCTAGCGCGATCGGCTGTTAACTGAAAGGTTGGAGTTTCGAGCCCTCCCGGGAGTGGTATGTTGCTTTTTTGTTTGCGCTGATAGCTTTGAAGATATGTTGTGATGGTGGTGAGAGTAGAGCACGACTGTCTTAGTGGCGCAATTGGCTAGCGCGATCGGCTGTTAACCGAAAGGTGTGAGTTTCGAGCCCACCCCGTGGTGGTGCGGCGCTTTTTTTCTTTGGGCTGATAGCTTTGAAGATATGATCTGATGGTGGTGAGAGTGGAGCAGGACTATCTCCGTGGCGCAACTGGCTAGCGCGATCGGCTGTTAACCGAGAGGTTGTAGTTTCGAGCCCTCCCGGGAGTGGTGTGTTGCTTTTTTCTTTGCGCTGATAGCTTTGAAGATATGTTCTGATGGTGTTGAGAGTGGAGCACGACTGTCTCCGTGGCGCAATTGGCTAGCGCGTTCGGCCGTTAACCGAAAGGTTGGAGGTGCGAGCCCACCCGGTGGTGGTGCGGCGCCTTTTTTTATATGGGCTGATAGCTTTGAAGATATGTTCTGATGGTGGTGAGAGTGGAACAGGACTGTCTCCGTGGCGCAATTGGCTAGCGCGATCGGCTGTTAACCGAAAGGTTGGAGTTTTGAGCCCTCCCGGGAGTGGTGTGTTGCTTTTTCTTTGCGCTGATAGCTTTGAAGATATGTTCTAATGGTGGTGAGAGTGGAGCGCGACTGTTTCCGTGGCGCGATTGGCCAGCGCGATCGTCTGTTAACCGAAAGGTTGGAGGTTTGAGCCCACCCGGTGGTGGTGCGGCGCTTTTTTTTCTTTAAGCTGATAGCTTTGAAGATATGTTCTGATGGTGGTGAGAGTGGAGCACGACTGTCTCCGTGGCACAATTGGCTAGCGCGATCGGCTTTCAACTGAAAGGTTGGAGTTTCGCGCCCTCCCGGGAGTGGTGTGTTGCTTTTTTCATTGCGCTGATAGCTTTGGACAAATGTTCTGACAGTGATGAGACTGGAGCACGACTGTCTCCGTGGTGCAATTGGCTAGCACGTTCGGCTGTTAACCAAAAAAGTGGAGGTTTGAGCCCTCCCGGGAGTGGTGTGTTGCTTTTTTCTTTGCGCTGATAGCTTTGAAAATATGTTCTGATGGTGGTGAGAGTGGAGCACGACTGTCTCCGTGGCGCAATCGGCTAGCGCGATCAACTGTTAACCGAAAGTTTGGAGGTTCGAGCCCACCCGGTGGTGGTGCGGCGCCTTTTTTTCTTTAGGCTGATAGCTTTGAAGATATGTTCTGATGGTGGTGAGAGTGGAACAGGACTGTCTCCGTGGCGCAATTGGCTAGGGCGATCGGCTGTTAACCGAAAGGTTGGAGGTTTGAGCCCACCCAGAACGGTGTGTCGCTTTTTTTTCTTTGCGCTGATAGCTTTGGAGAAATGTTCTGACGGTGGTCAGAGTGGAGCCCGACTGTCTTCGTGGCGCATTTGGCTAGCGCGATCGGCTGTTAACCGAAAGGTGGAGGTTCGAGCCCACTTGGAGGTGGTGCGGCGCTTTTGTTTCTTTGGGCTTATAGCTTTGAAGATATGTTCTGATGGTGGTAAGAGTGGAGCAGGACTGTCTCCGTGGCGCAATTGGCTAGCGCGATCGGCTGTTAACCGAAAGGTTGGAGGTTCGAGCCCTCCCGGTGGTGATGCGGCGCTTTTTTTTCGATGGGATGATAGCTTTGAAGATATGTTCTGATGGTGGTGGGAGTGGAGGAGGACTGTCTCCGTGGCGCAATTGGCTAGGGCGATCGGCTGTTAACCGAAAGGTTGGAGTTTCGAGCCCACCCCGTGGTGGTGCGGCGCTTTTTTTTGGGCTGATAGCTTTGAAGATATGATCTGATGGTGGTGAGAGTGGAGCAGGACTGTCTCCGTGGCGCAATTGGCTTGCGCGATCGGCTGTTAACCGAAAGGTTGTAGTTTCGAGCCCTCCCGGGAGTGGTGTGTTGCTTTTATCTTTGCGCTGACAGCTTTGAAGATATGTTCTGATGGTGGTGAGAGTGGAGCACGACTGTCTCCGTGGCGCAATTGGCCTCGCGTTCGGCCGTTAACCGAAAGGTTGGAGGTGCGAGCCCACCCGGTGGTGGTGCGGCGCCTTTTTTTATATGGTCTGATAGCTTTGAAGATATGTTCTGATGGTGGTGAGAGTGGAACAGGACTGTCTCCGTGGCGCAATTGGCTAGCGCAATCGGCTGTTAACCGAAAGGTTGGAGTTTCGAGCCCTCCCGGGAGTGGTGTGTTGCTTTTTCTTTGCGCTGATAGCTTTGAAGATATGTTCTGATGGTGGTGAGAGTGGAGCGCGACTGTTTCCGTGGCGAGATTGGCTAGCGCGATCGTCTGTTAACCGAAAGGTTGGAGGTTCGAGCCCACCCGGTGGTGGTGCGGCGCTTTTTTTTCTTTAAGCTGATAGCTTTGAAGATATGTTCTGATGGTGGTGAGAGTGGAGCACGACTGTCTCCGTGGCGCAATTGGCTAGCGCGATCGGCTGTTAACTGAAAGGTTGGAGTTTCGCGCCCTCCCGGGAGTGGTGTGTTGCTTTTTTCTTTGCGCTGATAGCTTTGGACAAATGTTCTGACAGTGATGAGATTGGAGCACGACTGTCTCCGTGGTGCAATTGGCTAGCACGTTCGGCTGTTAACCAAAAAACTGGAGTTTCGAGCCCTCCCAGGAGTGGTGTGTTGCTTTTTTCTTTGCGCTGATAGCTTCGAAGATATGTTCTGATGGTGGTGAGAGTGGAGCGCGACTGTTTCCGTGGCGCGATTGGCTAGCGCGATCGTCTGTTAACCAAAAGGTTGGAGGTTCGAGCCCACCCGGTGGTGGTGCGGCGCTTTTTTTTCTTTAAGCTGATAGCTTTGAAGATATGTTCTGATGGTGGTGAGAGTGGCGCACGACTGTCTCCGTGGCGCAATAGGCTAGCGCGATCGGCTGTTAACTGAAAGGTTGGAGTTTCGAGCCCTCCCGGGAGTGGTATGTTGCTTTTTTGTTTGCGCTGATAGCTTTGAAGATATGTTGTGATGGTGGTGAGAGTAGAGCACGACTGTCTTAGTGGCGCAATTGGCTAGCGCGATCGGCTGTTAACCGAAAGGTGTGAGTTTCGAGCCCACCCCGTGGTGGTGCGGCGCTTTTTTTCTTTGGGCTGATAGCTTTGAAGATATGATCTGATGGTGGTGAGAGTGGAGCAGGACTATCTCCGTGGCGCAACTGGCTAGCGCGATCGGCTGTTAACCGAGAGGTTGTAGTTTCGAGCCCTCCCGGGAGTGGTGTGTTGCTTTTTTCTTTGCGCTGATAGCTTTGAAGATATGTTCTGATGGTGGTGAGAGTGGAGCACGACTGTCTCCGTGGCGCAATTGGCTAGCGCGTTCGGCCGTTAACCGAAAGGTTGGAGGTGCGAGCCCACCCGGTGGTGGTGCGGCGCCTTTTTTTATATGGGCTGATAGCTTTGAAGATATGTTCTGATGGTGGTGAGAGTGGAACAGGACTGTCTCCGTGGCGCAATTGGCTAGCGCGATCGGCTGTTAACCGAAAGGTTGGAGTTTTGAGCCCTCCCGGGAGTGGTGTGTTGCTTTTTCTTTGCGCTGATAGCTTTGAAGATATGTTCTAATGGTGGTGAGAGTGGAGCGCGACTGTTTCCGTGGCGCGATTGGCCAGCGCGATCGTCTGTTAACCGAAAGGTTGGAGGTTTGAGCCCACCCGGTGGTGGTGCGGCGCTTTTTTTTCTTTAAGCTGATAGCTTTGAAGATATGTTCTGATGGTGGTGAGAGTGGAGCACGACTGTCTCCGTGGCACAATTGGCTAGCGCGATCGGCTTTCAACTGAAAGGTTGGAGTTTCGCGCCCTCCCGGGAGTGGTGTGTTGCTTTTTTCATTGCGCTGATAGCTTTGGACAAATGTTCTGACAGTGATGAGACTGGAGCACGACTGTCTCCGTGGTGCAATTGGCTAGCACGTTCGGCTGTTAACCAAAAAAGTGGAGGTTTGAGCCCTCCCGGGAGTGGTGTGTTGCTTTTTTCTTTGCGCTGATAGCTTTGAAAATATGTTCTGATGGTGGTGAGAGTGGAGCACGACTGTCTCCGTGGCGCAATCGGCTAGCGCGATCAACTGTTAACCGAAAGTTTGGAGGTTCGAGCCCACCCGGTGGTGGTGCGGCGCCTTTTTTTCTTTAGGCTGATAGCTTTGAAGATATGTTCTGATGGTGGTGAGAGTGGAACAGGACTGTCTCCGAGGCGCAATTGGCTAGCGCGATCGGCTGTTAATCGAAAGGTTGGAGCTTCGAGCCCACCCGGTGGTGGTGCGGCGCTTTTTTTCTTTGGGCTGATAGCTTTGAAGATATGTTTTGATGGTGGTGAGAGTGGAGCAGGACTGTCTCCGTGGCGCAATTGGCTAGCGCGATCGGCTGTTAACCGAAAGGTTGGAGTTTCGAGCCCTCCCGGGAGTGGTATGTTGCTTTTTTGTTTGCGCTGATAGCTTTGAAGATATGTTGTGATGGTGGTGAGAGTGGAGCACGACTGTCTCTGTGGCGCAATTGGCTAGCGCGATCGGCTGTTAACCGAAAGGTGGAGGTTCGAGCCTACTCGGTGGTGGTGCGGCGCTTTTGTTTCTTTGGGCTGATAGCTTTGAAGATATGTTCTGATGGTGGTGAGAGCGGAGCAGGACTGTCTACGTGGCGCAATTAGCTAGCGTGATCGTCTGTTAACCGAAAGGTTGGAGGTTTGAGCCCACCCAGAACGGTGTGTCGCTTTTTTTCTTTGCGCTGATAGCTTTGGAGAAATGTTCTGACGGTGGTGAGAGTGGAGCCCGACTGTCTTCGTGGCGCATTTGGCTAGCGCGATCGGCTGTTAACCGAAAGGTGGAGGTTCGAGCCCACTCGGAGGTGGTGCGGCACTTTTGTTTCTTTGGGCTTATAGCTTTGAAGATATGTTCTGATGGTGGTAAGAGTGGAGCAGGACTGTCTCCGTGGCGCAATTGGCTAGCGCGATCGGCTGTTAACCGAAAGGTTGGAGGTTCGAGCCCTCCCGGTGGTGATGCGGTGCTTTTTTTTCTATGGGATGATAGCTTTGAAGATATGTTCTGATGGTGGTGGGGGTGGAGGAGGACTGTCTCCGTGGCGCAATTGGCTAGGGCGATCGGCTGTTAACCGAAAGGTTGGAGGTTTGAGCCCACCCAGAACGGTGTGTCGCTTTTTTTTCTTTGCGCTGATAGCTTTGGAGAAATGTTCTGACGGTGGTCAGAGTGGAGCCCGACTGTCTTCGTGGCGCATTTGGCTAGCGCGATCGGCTGTTAACCGAAAGGTGGAGGTTCGAGCCCACTTGGAGGTGGTGCGGCGCTTTTGTTTCTTTGGGCTTATAGCTTTGAAGATATGTTCTGATGGTGGTAAGAGTGGAGCAGGACTGTCTCCGTGGCGCAATTGGCTAGCGCGATCGGCTGTTAACCGAAAGGATGGAGGTTCGAGCCCTCCCGGTGGTGATGCGGCGCTTTTTTTTCGATGGGTTGATAGCTTTGAAGATATGTTCTGATGGTGGTGGGAGTGGAGGAGGACTGTCTCCGTGGTGCAATTGGCTAGGGTGATCGGCTGTTAACCGAAAGGTTGGAGTTTCGAGCCCACCCCGTGGTGGTGCGGCGCTTTTTTTTGGGCTGATAGCTTTGAAGATATGATCTGATGGTGGTGAGAGTGGAGCAGGACTGTCTCCGTGGCGCAATTGGCTTGCGCGATCGGCTGTTAACCGAAATGTTGTAGTTTCGAGCCCTCCCGGGAGTGGTGTGTTGCTTTTATCTTTGCGCTGATAGCTTTGAAGATATGTTCTGATGGTGGTGAGAGTGGAGCACGACTGTCTCCGTGGCGCAATTGGCCTCGCGTTCGGCCGTTAACCGAAAGGTTGGAGGTGCGAGCCCACCCGGTGGTGGTGCGGCGCCTTTTTTTATATGGTCTGATAGCTTTGAAGATATGTTCTGATGGTGGTGAGAGTGGAACAGGACTGTCTCCGTGGCGCAATTGGCAAGCGCAATCGGCTGTTAACCGAAAGGTTGGAGTTTCGAGCCCTCCCGGGAGTGGTGTGTTGCTTTTTCTTTGCGCTGATAGCTTTGAAGATATGTTCTGATGGTGGTGAGAGTGGAGCGCGACTGTTTCCGTGGCGCGATTGGCTAGCGCGATCGTCTGTTAACCGAAAGGTTGGAGGTTCGAGCCCACCCGGTGGTGGTGCGGCGCTTTTTTTTCTTTAAGCTGATAGCTTTGAAGATATGTTCTGATGGTGGTGAGAGTGGAGCACGACTGTCTCCGTGGCGCAATTGGCTAGCGCGATCGGCTGTTAACTGAAAGGTTGGAGTTTCGCGCCCTCCCGGGAGTGGTGTGTTGCTTTTTTCTTTGCGCTGATAGCTTTGGACAAATGTTCTGACAGTGATGAGATTGGAGCACGACTGTCTCCGTGGTGCAATTGGCTAGCACGTTCGGCTGTTAACCAAAAAACTGGAGTTTCGAGCCCTCCCAGGAGTGGTGTGTTGCTTTTTTCTTTGCGCTGATAGCTTCGAAGATATGTTCTGATGGTGGTGAGAGTGGAGCGCGACTGTTTCCGTGGCGCGATTGGCTAGCGCGATCGTCTGTTAACCAAAAGGTTGGAGGTTCGAGCCCACCCGGTGGTGGTGCGGCGCTTTTTTTTCTTTAAGCTGATAGGTTTGAAGATATGTTCTGATGGTGGTGAGAGTGGAGCACGACTGTCTCCGTGGCGCAATAGGCTAGCGCGATCGGCTGTTAACTGAAAGGTTGGAGTTTCGAGCCCTCCCGGGAGTGGTATGTTGCTTTTTTGTTTGCGCTGATAGCTTTGAAGATATGTTGTGATGGTGGTGAGAGTGGAGCACGACTGTCTCCGTGGCGCAATTGGCTAGCGCGATCGGCTGTTAACCGAAAGGTGTGAGTTTCGAGCCCACCCCGTGGTGGTGCGGCGCTTTTTTTCTTTGGGCTGATAGCTTTGAAGATATGATCTGATGGTGGTGAGAGTGGAGCAGGACTATCTCCGTGGCGCAACTGGCTAGCGCGATCGGCTGTTAACCGAGAGGTTGTAGTTTCGAGCCCTCCCGGGAGTGGTGCGTTGCTTTTTTCTTTGCGCTGACAGCTTTGAAGATATGTTCTGATGGTGGTGAGAGTGGAGCACGACTGTCTCCGTGGCGCAATTGGCTAGCGCGTTCGGCCGTTAACCGAAAGGTTGGAGGTGCGAGCCCACCCGGTGGTGGTGCGGCGCCTTTTTTTATATGGGCTGATAGCTTTGAAGATATGTTCTGATGGTGGTGAGAGTGGAACAGGACTGTCTCCGTGGCGCAATTGGCTAGCGCGATCGGCTGTTAACCGAAAGGTTGGAGTTTCGAGCCCTCCCGGGAGTGGTGTGTTGCTTTTTCTTTGCGCTGATAGCTTTGAAGATATGCTCTAATGGTGGTGAGAGTGGAGCGCGACTGTTTCCGTGGCGCGATTGGCCAGCGCGATCGTCTGTTAACCGAAAGGTTGGAGGTTTGAGCCCACCCGGTGGTGGTGCGGCGCTTTTTTTTCTTTAAGCTGATAGCTTTGAAGATATGTTCTGATGGTGGTGAGAGTGGAGCACGACTGTCTCCGTGGCACAATTGGCTAGCGAGATCGGCTTTCAACTGAAAGGTTGGAGTTTCGCGCCCTCCCGGGAGTGGTGTGTTGCTTTTTTCTTTGCGCTGATAGCTTTGGACAAATGTTCTGACAGTGATGAGACTGGAGCACGACTGTCTCCGTGGTGTAATTGGCTAGCACGTTCGGCTGTTAACCAAAAAATTGGAGGTTTGAGCCCTCCCGGGAGTGGTGTGTTGCTTTTTTCTTTGCGCTGATAGCTTTGAAAATATGTTCTGATGGTGGTAAGAGTGGAGCACGACTGTCTCCGTGGCGCAATCGGCTAGCGCGATCAACTGTTAACCGAAAGTTGAGGTTCGAGCCCACCCGGTGGTGGTGCGGCGCCTTTTTTTCTTTAGGCTGATAGCTTTGAAGATATGTTCTGATGGTCATGAGAGGGGAGCAGGACTGTCTCCGTGGCGCAATTGGCTAGCGCAATCGGCGGTTAACCAAAAGTTTGGAGTTTAGAGCCCTCCCGGGAGTGGTGTGTTGCTTTTTTCTTTGCGCTGATAGCTTTGAAGATATGTTCTGATGGTGGTGAGAGTGGAGCACGACTGTCTCCATGGCGCAATTGGCTAGCGCGTTCGGCCGTTAACCGAAAGGTTGGAGGTTCGAGCCCACCCGGTGGTGGTGCGGCGCCTTTTTTCTATGGGCTGATAGCTTTGAAGATATGTTCTGATGGTGGTGAGAGTGGAACAGGACTGTCTCCGAGGCGCAATTGGCTAGCGCGATCGGCTGTTAATCGAAAGGTTGGAGCTTCGAGCCCACCCGGTGGTGGTGCGGCGCTTTTTTTCTTTGGGCTGATAGCTTTGAAGATATGTTCTGATGGTGGTGAGAGTGGAGCAGGACTGTCTCCGTGGCGCAATTGGCTAGCGCGATCGGCTGTTAACCGAAAGGTTGGAGTTTCGAGCCCTCCCGGGAGTGGTATGTTGCTTTTTTGTTTGCGCTGATAGCTTTGAAGATATGTTGTGATGGTGGTGAGAGTGGAGCACGACTGTCTCTGTGGCGCAATTGGCTAGCGCGATCGGCTGTTAACCGAAAGGTGGAGGTTCGAGCCTACTCGGTGGTGGTGCGGCGCTTTTGTTTCTTTGGGCTGATAGCTTTGAAGATATGTTCTGATGGTGGTGAGAGCGGAGCAGGACTGTCTACGTGGCGCAATTAGCTAGCGTGATCGTCTGTTAACCGAAAGGTTGGAGGTTTGAGCCCACCCAGAACGGTGTGTCGCTTTTTTTCTTTGCGTTGATAGCTTTGGAGAAATGTTCTGACGGTGGTGAGAGTGGAGCCCGACTGTCTTCGTGGCGCATTTGGCTAGCGCGATCCGCTGTTAACCGAAAGTTGGAGGTTCAAGCCCACTCGGAGGTGGTGCGGCGCTTTTGTTTCTTTGGGCTTATAGCTTTGAAGATATGTTCTGATGGTGGTAAGAGTGGAGCAGGACTGTCTCCGTGGGGCAATTGGCTAGCGCGATCGGCTGTTAACCGAAAGGTTGGAGGTTCGAGCCCACCCGGTGGTGGTGCGGCGCTTCTTTTTCTTTGGGCTGATAGCTCTGAAGAAATGTTCTGATGGTGGTGAGAGTGGAGCACGACTGTCTCCATGGCGCAGTTGGCTAGCGCGATCGGCTGTTAACCGAAAGGTTGGAGTTTCGAGCCCACCCCGTGGTGGTGCGGCGCTTTTGTTTCTTTGGGCTGATAGCTCTGAAGATATGATCTGATGGTGGTGAGAGTAGAGCAGGACTGTCTCCGTGGCGCAATTGGCTAGCGCGATCGGCTGTTAACCGAAAGGTTGTAGTTTCGAGCCCTCCCGGGAGTGGTGTGTTGCTTTTTTCTTTGCGCTGATAGCTTTGAAGATATGTTCTGATGGTGGTGAGAGTGGAGCACGACTGTCTCCGTGGCGCAATTGGCTAGCGCGTTCGGCCGTTAACCGAAAGGTTGGAGGTTCGAGCCCACCCGGTGGTGGTGCGGCGCCTTTTTTTCTATGGGCTGATAGCTTTGAAGATATGTTCTGATGGTGGTTAGAGTGGAACAGGACTGTCTCCGTGGCGCAAATGGCTAGCGCGATCGGCTGTTAATCCAAAGGTTGGAGCTTCGAGCCCACCCGATGGTGGGGCGGCACTTTTTTTTTCTTTGGGCTGATAGCTTTGAAGATATGTTCTGATGGTGGTGAGAGTGGACCAGGACTGTCTCTGTGGCGCAATTGGCTAGCGCGATCGGCTGTTAACCGAAAGGTTGGAGTTTCGAGCCCTCCCGGGAGTGGTGTGTTGCTTTTTCTTTGCGCTGATAGCTTTGAAGATATGTTCTGATGGTGGTGAGAGTGGAGCGCGACTGTTTCCGTGGCGCGATTGGCTAGCGCGATCGTCTGTTAACCGAAAGGTTTGAGGTTCGAGCCCACCCGGTGGTGGTGCGGCGCTTTTTTTTCTTTAAGCTGATAGCTTTGAAGATATGTTCTGATGGTGGTGAGAGTGGAGCACGACTGTCTCCGTGGCGCAATTGGCTAGCGCGATCGGCTGTTAACTGAAAGGTTGGAGTTTCGCGCCCTCCCGGGAGTGGTGTGTTGCTTTTTTCTTTGCGCTGATAGCTTTGGACAAATGTTCTGACAGTGATGAGATCGGAGCACGACTGTCTCCGTGGTGCAATTGGCTAGTACGTTCGGCCGTTAACCGAAAGGTTGGAGGTTCGAGCCCACCCGGTGGTGGTGCGGCGCCTTTTTTTCTATGGGCTGATAGCTTTGAAGATATGTTCTGATGGTGGTGAGAGTGCAGCAGGACTGCGTCCGTGGCGCAATTGGCTAGCGCAATCGGCTGTTAACCGAAAGATTGGAGTTTCGAGCCCTCCCGGGAGTGGTGTGTTGCTTTTTTCTTTGGACTGATAGCTTCGAAGATATGTTCTGATGGTGGTGAGAGTGGAGCAGGACTGTCTCCGTGGCGCAATTGGCTAGCGTGATCGGCTGTTAACCGAAAGTTCGGAGGTTCGAACTACCCGGTGGTGGGGCGGCGCCTTTTTTTCTTTAGGCTGATAGCTTTGAAGATATGTTCTGATGGTGATGAGAGTGGAGCAGGACTGTGTCCGTGGCGCAATTGGCTAGCGCAATCGGCTGTTAACCAAAAGATTGGAGGTTTGAGCCCACCCAGAACGGTGTGTCGCTTTTTTTTCTTTGCGCTGATAGCTTTGGAGAAATGTTCTGACGGTGGTCAGAGTGGAGCCCGACTGTCTTCGTGGCGCATTTGGCTAGCGCGATCGGCTGTTAACCGAAAGGTGGAGGTTCGAGCCCACTTGGAGGTGGTGCGGCGCTTTTGTTTCTTTGGGCTTATAGCTTTGAAGATATGTTCTGATGGTGGTAAGAGTGGAGCAGGACTGTCTTCGTGGCGCAATTGGCTAGCGCGATCGGCTGTTAACCGAAAGGTTGGAGGTTCGAGCCCTCCCGGTGGTGATGCGGCGCTTTTTTTTTCGATGGGATGATAGCTTTGAAGATATGTTCTGATGGTGGTAAGAGTGGAGCAGGACTGTCTCCGTGGCGCAATTGGCTTGCGCGATCGGCTGTTAACCGAAAGGTTGTAGTTTCGAGCCCTCCCGGGAGTGGTGTGTTGCTTTTATCTTTGCGCTGATAGCTTTGAAGATATGTTCTGATGGTGGTGAGAGTGGAGCACGACTGTCTCCGTGGCGCAATTGGCCTCGCGTTCGGCCGTTAACCGAAAGGTTGGAGGTGCGAGCCCACCCGGTGGTGGTGCGGCGCCTTTTTTATATGGTCTGATAGCTTTGAAGATAAGTTCTGATGGTGGTGAGAGTGGAACAGGACTGTCTCCGTGGCGCAATTGGCTAGCGCAATCGCTAGCCAATTGGCTAGGGCGATCGGCTGTTTTTTTTCTTCGGGCTGATAGCTTTGAAGATATGTTCTGATGGTGGTGATAGTGAAGCGGGACTGTCTCCGTGGCGCAATCGGCTAGCGTGATCGGCTGTTAACCGATAGGTTGGAGTTTCGAGCCCTCCCGGGAGTGGTGTGTTGCTTTTTTCTTTGCGCTGATAGCTTTGAAGATATGTTCTGATGGTGGTGAGAGTGGAGCACGACTGTCTCCGTGGCGCGATGGGCTAGCGCGATCGGCTGTTAACCGAAAGATTGGAGGTTCGAGCCCACGCGGTGGTGGTGCGGCGCTTTTTTTCTTTGGGCTCATAGCTTTGAATATGTTCTGATGGTGGTGAGAGTGGAGCAGGACTGTCTCCGTGGCGCAATTGGCTAGCGCGATCGGCTGTTAACCAAAAAATTTGAGGTTCGAGCCCACCCGGTGGTGGTGCGGCGCTTTTTTTCTTTGGGCTGATAGCTTTGAAGATATGTTTTGATGGTGGTGAAAGTGGAGCAGGACTGTCTCCGTGGCGCAATTGGATAGCGCGATTGGCTGTTAACCGAAACGTTGGAGGTTCGACCCACCCGGTGGTGGTGCGGCGCTTTTTCTCCTTTCGGCAAATAGCTCTGAAGAAATGTTCTGACGGTGGTGAGAGTGGAGCACGACTGACTCCGTGGCGCAATTGGCTAGCGCGATCGGCTGTTAACCGAAAGGTTGGAATTTCGAGCCCACCTGGTGGTGGTGTGGCGCTTTTTATTCTGGCTTATAGCTTTGAAGATATGTTCTGATGGTGGTGAGAGTGGAGCAGGACTGTCTCCGTGGCGCAATTGGCTAGCGCGATCGGCTGTTAACCTAAACGTTGGAGGTTCGAGCCCACCCGGTGGTGGTGCGGCGCTTTTTCTCCTTTGGGCTGATAGCTTTGAAGAAATGTTCTGACAGTGGTGAGATTGGAGCACGACTGTCTCCGTGGCGCAATTGGCTAGCGGGATCGGCTGTTAACCGAAAGGTTTGAGGTTCGAGCCCAACCGGGGGTGGTGTGTTGCTTTTTTCTTTGCGCTGATAGCTTTGAAGATATTATCTGTTGGTGGTGAGAGTGGAGCACGACTGTCTCCGTGGCGCAATTGGCTAGCGCGATCAGCTGTTAACCGAAAGGTTGGAGGTTCGAGCCCACCCGGTGGTGGTGCGACGCTGTTTTTTCTTTGGGCTGATAGCTCTGAAGAAATGTTCTGACGGTGGGGAGAGTGGAGCACGATAGTCTCCGTGGCACAATTGGCTAGCGCGATCGGCTGTTAACCAAAAAATTGGAGGTTTGAGCCCTCCCGGGAGTGGTGTGTTGCTTTTTTCTTTGCGCTGATAGCTTTGAAGATATGTTCTGATGGTGGTGAGAGTGAAGCAGGACTGCCTCCGTGGCGCAATTGGCTAGCGCGATCGGCTGTTAACCGAAAGGTTGGAGTTTCGAGCCATCCCGGGAGTGGTGTGTTGCTTTTTCTTTGCGCTGATAGCTTTGAAGATATGTTCTGATGATGGTGAGAGTGGAGCACGACTGTCTCCGTGGCCCGATTGGCTAGCGCGATCGTCTGTTAACCGAAAGTTTGGAGGTTCGAGCCCACCCGGTGGTGGTGTGGCGCTTTTTTTCTTTAGGCTGATAGCTTTGAAGATATGTTATTATGGTGGTGAGAGTGGAGCACGACTGTCTCCGGGGCGCAATTGGCTAGCGCGATCGGCTGTTAACCAAAAGGTTGAAGGTTCGAGCCCACACGGTGGTGGTGCGGCGCTTTTTTTTCTTTGGGCTGATAGCTTTGAAGATATGTTCTGATGGTGGTGAGAGTGGAGCAGGACTTTCTCCGTGGCGCAATTGGCTAGCACGATCGGCTGTTAACCGAAAGGTTGGAGTTTCGAGCCCACCCGGTAGTGGTGTGTTGCTTTTTTTTTTGCGCTGATAGCTTTGATGATATGTTCTGATGGTGGTGAGAGTGGAGCACGACTGTCTCCGTGGCCCAATTGGCTAGCGCGATCGGCTGTTAACCGAAAAGTTGGAGGTTCAAGCCCACTCGGTGGTGGTGCGGTGCTTTTTTCCTTTGGGCGGATAGCTCTGAAGAAATGTTCTGACGGTGTAAGAGTGGAGCACGACTGTCTCCGTGGCGCAATTGGCTAGCGCGATCGCCTGTTAACCGAAAGCTTGGAGGTTCGAGCCCACCCGGTGGTGGTGCGACGCTTTTTTTTCTTTGGGCTGATCGCTCTGAAGAAATGTTCTGACGGTGGGGAGAGTGTAGCACGACTGTCTCTGTGGCGCAATTGGCTAGCACGTTCGGCTGTTAACCAAAAAGTTGGAGGTTTGAGCCCTCCCGGGAGTGGTGTGCTGCTTTTTTCTTTGCGCTGATAGCTTTGAAGATATGTTCTGATGGTGGTGAGAGTGAAGCAGGACTGTCTTCGTGGCGCAATTGGCTAGCGCGATCGGCTGTTAACCGAAAGGTTGGAGGTTCGAGCCCACCCGGTGGTGGTGCAACGCTTTCTTTCCTTTGGGCTGATAGCTCTGAAGAAATGTTTTGACGGTGGGGAGAGGGGAGCACGACTGTCTCCGTGGCGCAATATGCTGGCGCGATCGGCTGTTAACCGAATGTTTGAGGTTCGAGCCCTCCCGGGAGTGGTGTGTTGCTTTTTCTGTGCGCTGATAGCTTTGAAGATATGTTCTGTTGGTGGTGAGAGTAGAGCACGACTGTCTCCGTGGCGCAATTGGCTAGCAAGATCGGCTGTTAACCGAAAGGTTGGAGGTTCGAGCCCACCCGGTGGTGGTGCGACGCTTTTTTTTCTTTGCGCTGATAGCTCTGAAGAAAAGTTCTGACGGTGGGGAGAGTGGAGCACGACTGTCTCGGTGGCGCAATTGGCTAGCGCTATCGGCTGTTAACCGAAAGGTTGGAGGTTCGAGCCCACCCGGTGGTGGTGCGACGCTGTTTTTTCTTTGGGCTGATAGCTTTGAAGAAATGTTCTGACGGTGGGGAGAGTGGAGCACGATTGTCTCCGTGGCACAATTGGCTAGCGCGATCGGCTGTTAACCGAAAGGTTGGAGCTTTTCGAGTCCTCCCGGGAGTGGTGTGTTGCTTTTTTCTTTGCGCTGATAGCTTTGAAGATATGTTCTGTTGGTGGTGAGAGTGGAGCACGACCGTCTCCGTGGCGCAATTGGCTAGCGCGATCGGCTGTTAACCGAAAGGTTGGAGGTTCGAGCCCACCCGGTGGTGGTGCGACGCTTCTTTTTCTTTGCGCTGATAGCTTTGAAGATATGTTCTGTTGGTGGTGACAGTGGAGCACGACTGTCTCCGTGGCGCAATTGGCTAGCGCGATCGGCTGTTAACCGAAAGTTGGAGGTTCGAGCCCACCCGGTGGTGGTGCGACGCTTTTTTTTCTTTGGGCTGATAGCTCTGAAGAAATGTTCTGACGGTGGGGAGAGTGTAGCACGACTGTCTCCGTGGCGCAATTGGCTAGCGCGATCGGCTGTTAACCGAAAGGTTGGAATTTCGAGCCCACCCGGTGGTGGTGCGACGCTTCTTTTTCTTTGCGCTGATAGCTTTGAAGATATGTTCTGTTGGTGGTGACAGTGGAGCACGACTGTCTCCGTGGCGCAATTGGCTAGCGCGATCGGCTGTTAACCGAAAGTTGGAGGTTCGAGCCCACCCGGTGGTGGTGCGGCGCTTTTTTTTCTTTAAGCTGATAGCTTTGAAGATATGTTCTGATGGTGGTGAGAGTGGAGCACGACTGTCTCCGTGGCGCAATTGGCTAGCGCGATCGGCTGTTAACTGAAAGGTTGGAGTTTCGCGCCCTCCCGGGAGTGGTGTGTTGCTTTTTTCTTTGCGCTGATAGCTTTGGACAAATGTTCTGACAGTGATGAGATCGGAGCACGACTGTCTCCGTGGTGCAATTGGCTAGTACGTTCGGCCGTTAACCGAAAGGTTGGAGGTTCGAGCCCACCCGGTGGTGGTGCGGCGCCTTTTTTTCTATGGGCTGATAGCTTTGAAGATATGTTCTGATGGTGGTGAGAGTGCAGCAGGACTGCGTCCGTGGCGCAATTGGCTAGCGCAATCGGCTGTTAACCGAAAGATTGGAGTTTCGAGCCCTCCCGGGAGTGGTGTGTTGCTTTTTTCTTTGGACTGATAGCTTCGAAGATATGTTCTGATGGTGGTGAGAGTGGAGCAGGACTGTCTCCGTGGCGCAATTGGCTAGCGTGATCGGCTGTTAACCGAAAGTTCGGAGGTTCGAACTACCCGGTGGTGGGGCGGCGCCTTTTTTTCTTTAGGCTGATAGCTTTGAAGATATGTTCTGATGGTGATGAGAGTGGAGCAGGACTGTGTCCGTGGCGCAATTGGCTAGCGCAATCGGCTGTTAACCAAAAGATTGGAGGTTTGAGCCCACCCAGAACGGTGTGTCGCTTTTTTTTCTTTGCGCTGATAGCTTTGGAGAAATGTTCTGACGGTGGTCAGAGTGGAGCCCGACTGTCTTCGTGGCGCATTTGGCTAGCGCGATCGGCTGTTAACCGAAAGGTGGAGGTTCGAGCCCACTTGGAGGTGGTGTGGCGCTTTTGTTTCTTTGGGCTTATAGCTTTGAAGATATGTTCTGATGGTGGTAAGAGTGGAGCAGGACTGTCTCCGTGGCGCAATTGGCTAGCGCGATCGGCTGTTAACCGAAAGGTTGGAGGTTCGAGCCCTCCCGGTGGTGATGCGGCGCTTTTTTTTTCGATGGGATGATAGCTTTGAAGATATGTTCTGATGGTGGTGGGAGTGGAGGAGGACTGTCTCCGTGGCGCAATTGGCTAGGGCGATCGGCTGTTAACCGAAAGGTTGGAGTTTCGAGCCCACCCCGTGGTGGTGCGGCGCTTTTTTTTGGGCTGATAGCTTTGAAGATATGATCTGATGGTGGTGAGAGTGGAGCAGGACTGTCTCCGTGGCGCAATTGGCTTGCGCGATCGGCTGTTAACCGAAAGGTTGTAGTTTCGAGCCCTCCCGGGAGTGGTGTGTTGCTTTTATCTTTGCGCTGATAGCTTTGAAGATATGTTCTGATGGTGGTGAGAGTGGAGCACGACTGTCTCCGTGGCGCAATTGGCCTCGCGTTCGGCCGTTAACCGAAAGGTTGGAGGTGCGAGCCCACCCGGTGGTGGTGCGGCGCCTTTTTTTATATGGTCTGATAGCTTTGAAGATAAGTTCTGATGGTGGTGAGAGTGGAACAGGACTGTCTCCGTGGCGCAATTGGCTAGCGCAATCGCTAGCCAATTGGCTAGGGCGATCGGCTGTTTTTTTTCTTCGGGCTGATAGCTTTGAAGATATGTTCTGATGGTGGTGATAGTGAAGCGGGACTGTCTCCGTGGCGCAATCGGCTAGCGTGATCGGCTGTTAACCGATAGGTTGGAGTTTCGAGCCCTCCCGGGAGTGGTGTGTTGCTTTTTTCTTTGCGCTGATAGCTTTGAAGATATGTTCTGATGGTGGTGAGAGTGGAGCACGACTGTCTCCGTGGCGCGATGGGCTAGCGCGATCGGCTGTTAACCGAAAGATTGGAGGTTCGAGCCCACGCGGTGGTGGTGCGGCGCTTTTTTTCTTTGGGCTCATAGCTTTGAATATGTTCTGATGGTGGTGAGAGTGGAGCAGGACTGTCTCCGTGGCGCAATTGGCTAGCGCGATCGGCTGTTAACCAAAAAATTTGAGGTTCGAGCCCACCCGGTGGTGGTGCGGCGCTTTTTTTCTTTGGGCTGATAGCTTTGAAGATATGTTTTGATGGTGGTGAAAGTGGAGCAGGACTGTCTCCGTGGCGCAATTGGATAGCGCGATTGGCTGTTAACCGAAACGTTGGAGGTTCGAGCCCACCCGGTGGTGGTGCGGCGCTTTTTCTCCTTTCGGCAAATAGCTCTGAAGAAATGTTCTGACGGTGGTGAGAGTGGAGCACGACTGACTCCGTGGCGCAATTGGCTAGCGCGATCGGCTGTTAACCGAAAGGTTGGAATTTCGAGCCCACCTGGTGGTGGTGTGGCGCTTTTTATTCTGGCTTATAGCTTTGAAGATATGTTCTGATGGTGGTGAGAGTGGAGCAGGACTGTCTCCGTGGCGCAATTGGCTAGCGCGATCGGCTGTTAACCTAAACGTTGGAGGTTCGAGCCCACCCGGTGGTGGTGCGGCGCTTTTTCTCCTTTGGGCTGATAGCTTTGAAGAAATGTTCTGACAGTGGTGAGATTGGAGCACGACTGTCTCCGTGGCGCAATTGGCTAGCGGGATCGGCTGTTAACCGAAAGGTTTGAGGTTCGAGCCCAACCGGGGGTGGTGTGTTGCTTTTTTCTTTGCGCTGATAGCTTTGAAGATATTATCTGTTGGTGGTGAGAGTGGAGCACGACTGTCTCCGTGGCGCAATTGGCTAGCGCGATCAGCTGTTAACCGAAAGGTTGGAGGTTCGAGCCCACCCGGTGGTGGTGCGACGCTGTTTTTTCTTTGGGCTGATAGCTCTGAAGAAATGTTCTGACGGTGGGGAGAGTGGAGCACGATAGTCTCCGTGGCACAATTGGCTAGCGCGATCGGCTGTTAACCAAAAAATTGGAGGTTTGAGCCCTCCCGGGAGTGGTGTGTTGCTTTTTTCTTTGCGCTGATAGCTTTGAAGATATGTTCTGATGGTGGTGAGAGTGAAGCAGGACTGCCTCCGTGGCGCAATTGGCTAGCGCGATCGGCTGTTAACCGAAAGGTTGGAGTTTCGAGCCATCCCGGGAGTGGTGTGTTGCTTTTTCTTTGCGCTGATAGCTTTGAAGATATGTTCTGATGATGGTGAGAGTGGAGCACGACTGTCTCCGTGGCCCGATTGGCTAGCGCGATCGTCTGTTAACCGAAAGTTTGGAGGTTCGAGCCCACCCGGTGGTGGTGTGGCGCTTTTTTTCTTTAGGCTGATAGCTTTGAAGATATGTTATTATGGTGGTGAGAGTGGAGCACGACTGTCTCCGGGGCGCAATTGGCTAGCGCGATCGGCTGTTAACCAAAAGGTTGAAGGTTCGAGCCCACACGGTGGTGGTGCGGCGCTTTTTTTTCTTTGGGCTGATAGCTTTGAAGATATGTTCTGATGGTGGTGAGAGTGGAGCAGGACTTTCTCCGTGGCGCAATTGGCTAGCACGATCGGCTGTTAACCGAAAGGTTGGAGTTTCGAGCCCACCCGGTAGTGGTGTGTTGCTTTTTTTTTGCGCTGATAGCTTTGATGATATGTTCTGATGGTGGTGAGAGTGGAGCACGACTGTCTCCGTGGCCCAATTGGCTAGCGCGATCGGCTGTTAACCGAAAAGTTGGAGGTTCAAGCCCACTCGGTGGTGGTGCGGTGCTTTTTTCCTTTGGGCGGATAGCTCTGAAGAAATGTTCTGACGGTGTAAGAGTGGAGCACGACTGTCTCCGTGGCGCAATTGGCTAGCGCGATCGCCTGTTAACCGAAAGCTTGGAGGTTCGAGCCCACCCGGTGGTGGTGCGACGCTTTTTTTTCTTTGGGCTGATCGCTCTGAAGAAATGTTCTGACGGTGGGGAGAGTGTAGCACGACTGTCTCTGTGGCGCAATTGGCTAGCACGTTCGGCTGTTAACCAAAAAGTTGGAGGTTTGAGCCCTCCCGGGAGTGGTGTGCTGCTTTTTTCTTTGCGCTGATAGCTTTGAAGATATGTTCTGATGGTGGTGAGAGTGAAGCAGGACTGTCTTCGTGGCGCAATTGGCTAGCGCGATCGGCTGTTAACCGAAAGGTTGGAGGTTCGAGCCCACCCGGTGGTGGTGCAACGCTTTCTTTCCTTTGGGCTGATAGCTCTGAAGAAATGTTTTGACGGTGGGGAGAGGGGAGCACGACTGTCTCCGTGGCGCAATATGCTAGCGCGATCGGCTGTTAACCGAATGTTTGAGGTTCGAGCCCTCCCGGGAGTGGTGTGTTGCTTTTTCTGTGCGCTGATAGCTTTGAAGATATGTTCTGTTGGTGGTGAGAGTAGAGCACGACTGTCTCCGTGGCGCAATTGGCTAGCAAGATCGGCTGTTAACCGAAAGGTTGGAGGTTCGAGCCCACCCGGTGGTGGTGCGACGCTTTTTTTTCTTTGCGCTGATAGCTCTGAAGAAAAGTTCTGACGGTGGGGAGAGTGGAGCACGACTGTCTCGGTGGCGCAATTGGCTAGCGCTATCGGCTGTTAACCGAAAGGTTGGAGGTTCGAGCCCACCCGGTGGTGGTGCGACGCTGTTTTTTCTTTGGGCTGATAGCTTTGAAGAAATGTTCTGACGGTGGGGAGAGTGGAGCACGATTGTCTCCGTGGCACAATTGGCTAGCGCGATCGGCTGTTAACCGAAAGGTTGGAGCTTTTCGAGTCCTCCCGGGAGTGGTGTGTTGCTTTTTTCTTTGCGCTGATAGCTTTGAAGATATGTTCTGTTGGTGGTGAGAGTGGAGCACGACCGTCTCCGTGGCGCAATTGGCTAGCGCGATCGGCTGTTAACCGAAAGGTTGGAGGTTCGAGCCCACCCGGTGGTGGTGCGACGCTTCTTTTTCTTTGCGCTGATAGCTTTGAAGATATGTTCTGTTGGTGGTGACAGTGGAGCACGACTGTCTCCGTGGCGCAATTGGCTAGCGCGATCGGCTGTTAACCGAAAGTTGGAGGTTCGAGCCCACCCGGTGGTGGTGCGACGCTTTTTTTTCTTTGGGCTGATAGCTCTGAAGAAATGTTCTGACGGTGGGGAGAGTGTAGCACGACTCTCTCCGTGGCGCAATTGGCTAGCACGTTCGGCTGTTAACCAAAAAAATGGAGGTTTGAGCCCTCCCGGGAGTGGTGTGTTGCTTTTTTCTTTGCGCTGATAGCTTTGAAGATATGTTCTGATGGTGGTGAGAGTGAAGCAGGACTGTCTCCGTGGTGCAATTGGCTAGCGCGATCGGCTGTTGACCGAAAGGGTGGAGGTTCGAGCCCACCCGGTGGTGGTGCGGCGTTTCTTTTTCTTTGGGCTGATAGCTCTGAAGAAATGTTTTGACAGTGGTGAGAGCGGAGCACGACTGTCTCCGTGGCACAATTGGCTAGCGCGATCGGCTGTTAACCGAAAGGCTGGAGGTTCGAGCCCACCCGGTGGTGGTGCGGCGCTTTTTTTTCTTTGGGCTGATAGCTTTGAAGATATTTTCTGATGGTTGTGAGAGTGGAGCACGACTGTCTCTGTGGCGCAATTGGCTAGCGCGATCGGCTGTTGGCCGAAAGGTTGGAGGTTCGAGCCCAACCGGTGGTGGTGCGGCGCTTCTTTTTCTTTGGGCTGATAGCTCTGAAGAAATGTTCTGACGGTGGTGAGAGTGGAGCACGACTGTCTCCGTGGCGCAATTGGCTAGCGCGATCGGCTGTTAACGGAAAGGTTGGAGGTTCGAGCCCACCCGGTGGTGGTGCGACGCTTTTTTTTCTTTGGGCTGATAGCTCTGAAGAAATGTTCTGACGGTGGGGAGAGTGTAGCACGACTGTCTCTGTGGCGCAATTGGCTAGCACGTTCGGCTGTTAACCAAAAAGTTGGAGGTTTGAGCCCTCCCGGGAGTGTGTGCTGCTTTTTTCTTTACGCTGATAGCGTTGAAGATATGTTCTGATGGTGGTGAGAGTGAAGCAGGACTGTCTTCGTGGCGCAATTGGCTAGCGCGATCGGCTGTTAACCGAAAGGTTGGAGGTTCGAGCCCACCCGGTGGTGGTGCGACGCTGTTTTTTCTTTGGGCTGATAGCTCTGAAGGAATGTTCTTACGGTGGGGAGAGTGGAGCATGACTGTCTTCGTGGCGCAATTGGCTAGCGCGATCGGCTGTTAACCGAAAGGTAGGAGCTTTTCGAGCCCTCCCGGGAGTGGTGTGTTGCTTTTTTCTTTGCGCTGATAGCTTTGAAGATATCTTCTGTTGGTGGTGAGAGTGGAGCACGACTGTCTCCGTGGCGCAATTGGCTAGCGCGATCGGCTGTTAACCGAAAGGTTGGAGGTTCGAGCCCACCCGGTGGTGGTGCGACGCTTTTTTTTCTTTGCGCTGATAGCTTTGAAGATATGTTCTGATGGTGGTGAGAGTGGAGCAGGACTGTCTCCGTGGCGCAATCGGCTAGCGCGATCGGCTGTTAACCGAAAGGTTGGAGTTTCGAGCCCTCCCGGGAGTGGTGTGTTTTTTTTTTTGCGCTGATAGCTTTGAAGATATGTTCTGTTGGTGCTGAGAGTGGAGCACGACTGTCTCCGTGGCGCAATTGGCTAGCGCGATCGGCGGTTAACCGAAAGGTTGGAGATTCGAGCCCACCCTGTGGTGGTGCGTTGCTTTTTTTTCTTTGGGCTGATAGCTCTGAAGAAATGTTCTGACGGTGGGGAGAATGGAGCACGACTGTCTCCGTGGGGCAACTGGCTAGCGCGATCGGCTGTTGACCGAAAGGTTGGAGGTTCGAGTCCAACCGGTGGTGGTGCGGCGCTTCTTATTTATTGGGCTGATAGCTCTGAAGAAATGTTCTGACGGTGGTGAGAGTGGAGCACGACTGTCTCCGTGGCGCAATTGGCTAGCGCGATCGGCTGTTAACCGAAAGGTTGGAGGTTCGAGCCCAACCGGGGGTGGTGTGTTGCTTTTTTCTTTGCGCTGATAGCTTTGAAGATATGTTCTGATGGTGGTGAGAGTGAAGCAGGACTGTCTCCGTGGCGCAATTGGCTAGCGCGATCGGCTGTTAACCGAAAGGTTGGAGTTTCGAGCCATCCCGGGAGTGGTGTGTTGCTTTTTCTTTGCGCTGATAGCTTTGAAGATATGTTCTGATGATGGTGAGAGTGGAGCACGACTGTCTCCGTGGCGCGATTGGCTAGCGCGATCGTCTGTTAACCGAAAGTTTGGAGGTTCGAGCCCACCCGGTGGTGGTGTGGCGCTTTTTTTCTTTAGGCTGATAGCTTTGAAGATATGTTCTGATGGTGGTGAGAGTGGAGCACGACTGTCTCCGTGGCGCGATTGGCTAGCGCGATCGTCTGTTAACCGAAAGGCTGGAGGTTCGAGCCCACGCGTTGGTGGTGCGGTGCTTTTTTTCTATGGCCTGATAGCTTTGAAGATATGTTCTCATGGTGGTCAGAATGAAGCAGAACTGTCTCCGGGGCGCAATTGGCTAGCGCGATCGGCTGTTAACCAAAAGGTTGAAGGTTCGAGCCCACACGGTGGTGGTGCGGCGCTTTTTTTTCTTTGGGCTGATAGCTTTGAAGATATGTTCTGATGGTGGTGAGAGTGGAGCAAGGCTTTCTCCGTGGCGCAATTGGCTAGCACGATCGGCTGTTAACCGAAAGGTTGGAGTTTCGAGCCCACCCGGTAGTGGTGTGTTGCTTTTTTTTGCGCTGATAGCTTTGATGATATGTTCTGATGGTGGTGAGAGTGGAGCACGACTGTCTCCGTGGCCCAATTCGCTAGTGCAATCGGCTGTTAACCGAAAAGTTGGAGGTTCAAGCCCACTCGGTGGTGGTGCGGTGCTCTTTTCCTTTGGGCGGATAGCTCTGAAGAAATGTTCTGACGGTGTAAGGGTGGAGCACGACTGTCTCCGTGGCGCAATTGGCTAGCGCGATCGCCTGTTAACCGAAAGCTTGGAGGTTCGAGCCCACCCGGTGGTGGTGCGACGCTTTTTTTTCTTTGGGCTGATAGCTCTGAAGAAATGTTCTGACGGTGGGGAGAGTGTAGCACGACTGTCTCTGTGGCGCAATTGGCTAGCACGTTCGGCTGTTAACCAAAAAGTTGGAGGTTTGAGCCCTCCCGGGAGTGTGTGCTGCTTTTTTCTTTACGCTGATAGCGTTGAAGATATGTTCTGATGGTGGTGAGAGTGAAGCAGGACTGTCTTCGTGGCGCAATTGGCTAGCGCGATCGGCTGTTAACCGAAAGGTTGGAGGTTCGAGCCCACCCGGTGGTGGTGCGACGCTGTTTTTTCTTTGGGCTGATAGCTGTGAAGAAATGTTCTTACGGTGGGGAGAGTGGAGCATGACTGTCTTCGTGGCGCAATTGGCTAGCGCGATCGGCTGTTAACCGAAAGGTTGGAGCTTTTCGAGCCCTCCCGGGAGTGGTGTGTTGCCTTTTTCTTTGCGCTGATAGCTTTGAAGATATCTTCTGTTGGTGGTGAGAGTGGAGCACGACTGTCTCCGTGGCGCAATTGGCTAGCGCGATCGGCTGTTAACCGAAAGGTTGGAGGTTCGAGCCCACCCGGTGGTGGTGCGACGCTTTTTTTTCTTTGCGCTGATAGCTTTGAAGATATGTTCTGATGGTGGTGAGAGTGGAGCAGGACTGTCTCCATGGCGCAATCGGCTAGCGCGATCGGCTGTTAACCGAAAGGTTGGAGTTTCGAGCCCTCCCGGGAGTGGTGTGTTTTTTTTTTGCGCTGATAGCTTTGAAGATATGTTCTGTTGGTGCTGAGAGTGGAGCACGACTGTCTCCGTGGCGCAATTGGCTAGCGCGATCGGCGGTTAACCGAAAGGTTGGAGATTCGAGCCCACCCGGTGGTGGTGCGACGCTTTTTTTTCTTTGGGCTGATAGCTCTGAAGAAATGTTCTGACGGTGGGGAGAATGGAGCACGACTGTCTCCGTGGGGCAACTGGCTAGCGCGATCGGCTGTTGACCGAAAGGTTGGAGGTTCGAGCCCAACCGGTGGTGGTGCGGCGCTTCTTATTTATTGGGCTGATAGCTCTGAAGAAATGTTCTGACGGTGGTGAGAGTGGAGCACGACTGTCTCCGTGGCGCAATTGCCTAGCGCGATCGGCTGTTAACCGAAAGGTTGGAGGTTCGAGCCCAACCGGGGGTGGTGTGTTGCTTTTTTCTTTGCGCTGATAGTTTTGAAGATATGTTCTGATGGTGGTGAGAGTGAAGCAGGACTGTCTCCGTGGCGCAATTGGCTAGCGCGATCGGCTGTTAACCGAAAGGTTGGAGTTTCGAGCCATCCCGGGAGTGGTGTGTTGCTTTTTCTTTGCGCTGATAGCTTTGAAGATATGTTCTGATGATGGTGAGAGTGGAGCACGACTGTCTCCGTGGCGCGATTGGCTAGCGCGATCGTCTGTTAACCGAAAGTTTGGAGGTTCGAGCCCGCCCGGTGGTGGTGTGGCGCTTTTTTTTCTTTAGGCTGATAGCTTTGAAGATATGTTCTGATGGTGGTGAGAGTGGAGCACGACTGTCTCCGTGGCGCGATTGGCTAGCGCGATCGTCTGTTAACCGAAAGGCTGGAGGTTCGAGCCCACGCGTTGGTGGTGCGGTGCTTTTTTTCTATGGCCTGATAGCTTTGAAGATATGTTCTCATGGTGGTGAGAATGAAGCAGAACTGTCTCCGGGGCGCAATTGGCTAGCGCGATCGGCTGTTAACCAAAAGGTTGAAGGTTCGAGCCCACACGGTGGTGGTGCGGCGCTTTTTTTTCTTTGGGCTGATAGCTTTGAAGATATGTTCTGATGGTGGTGAGAGTGGAGCAAGGCTTTCTCCGTGGCGCAATTGGCTAGCACGATCGGCTGTTAACCGAAAGGTTGGAGTTTCGAGCCCACCCGGTAGTGGTGTGTTGCTTTTTTTTGCGCTGATAGCTTTGATGATATGTTCTGATGGTGGTGAGAGTGGAGCACGACTGTCTCCGTGGCCCAATTCGCTAGTGCAATCGGCTGTTAACCGAAAAGTTAGAGGTTCAAGCCCACTCGGTGGTGGTGCGGTGCTCTTTTCCTTTGGGCGGATAGCTCTGAAGAAATGTTCTGATGGTGTAAGAGTGGAGCACGACTGTCTCCGTGGCGCAATTGGCTAGCGCGATCGCCTGTTAACCGAAAGCTTGGAGGTTCGAGCCCACCCGGTGGTGGTGCGATGCTTTTTTTTCTTTGGGCTGATAGCTCTGAAGAAATGTTCTGACGGTGGGGAGAGTGTAGCACGACTGTCTCTGTGGCGCAATTGGCTAGCACGTTCGGCTGTTAACCAAAAAGTTGGAGGTTTGAGCCCTCCCGGGAGTGTGTGCTGCTTTTTTCTTTACGCTGATAGCTTTGAAGATATGTTCTGATGGTGGTGAGAGTGAAGCAGGACTGTCTTCGTGGCGCAATTGGCTAGCGCGATCGGCTGTTAACCGAAAGGTTGGAGGTTCGAGCCCACCCGGTGGTGGTGCAACGCTTTCTTTCCTTTGGGCTGATAGCTCTGAAGAAATGTTCTGACGGTGGGGAGAGTGTAGCACGACTGTCTCCGTGGCGCAATTGGCTAGCACGTTCGGCTGTTAACCAAAAAATTGGAGGTTTGAGCCCTCCCGGGAGTGGTGTGTTGCTTTTTTCTTTGCGCTGATAGCTTTGAAGATATGTTCTGATGGTGGTGAGAGTGAAGCAGGACTGCCTCCGTGGCGCAATTGGCTAGCGCGATCGGCTGTTAACCGAAAGGTTGGAGTTTCGAGCCATCCCGGGAGTGGTGTGTTGCTTTTTCTTTGCGCTGATAGCTTTGAAGATATGTTCTGATGATGGTGAGAGTGGAGCACGACTGTCTCCGTGGCCCGATTGGCTAGCACGATCGTCTGTTAACCGAAAGTTTGGAGGTTCGAGCCCACCCGGTGGTGGTGTGGCGCTTTTTTTCTTTAGGCTGATAGCTTTGAAGATATGTTATTATGGTGGTGAGAGTGGAGCACGACTGTCTCCGTGGCGCCATTGGCTAGCGCGATCGTCTGTTAACCGAAAGGCTGGAGGTTCGAGCCCACGCGTTGGTGGTGCGGTGCTTTTTTTCTATGGCCTGATAGCTTTGAAGATATGTTCTCATGGTGGTGAGAATGAAGCAGAACTGTCTCCGGGGCGCAATTGGCTAGCGCGATCGGCTGTTAACCAAAAGGTTGAAGGTTCGAGCCCACACG
Organism: Rhipicephalus microplus; assembly: GCF_043290135.1. Classification (NCBI taxonomy): domain Eukaryota; kingdom Metazoa; phylum Arthropoda; class Arachnida; order Ixodida; family Ixodidae; genus Rhipicephalus; species Rhipicephalus microplus. The sequence goes on from NC_134708.1 coordinate 136,300,321, forward strand.
GTGGTGGTGCGGCGCTTTTTTTTCTTTGGGCTGATAGCTTTGAAGATATGTTCTGATGGTGGTGAGAGTGGAGCAGGACTTTCTCCGTGGCGCAATTGGCTAGCACGATCGGCTGTTAACCGAAAGGTTGGAGTTTCGAGCCCACCCGGTAGTGGTGTGTTGCTTTTTTTTGCGCTGATAGCTTTGATGATATGTTCTGATGGTGGTGAGAGTGGAGCACGACTGTCTCCGTGGCCCAATTGGCTAGCGCGATCGCCTGTTAACCGAAAGCTTGGAGGTTCGAGCCCACCCGGTGGTGGTGCGACGCTTTTTTTTCTTTGGGCTGATCGCTCTGAAGAAATGTTCTGACGGTGGGGAGAGTGTAGCACGACTGTCTCTGTGGCGCAATTGGCTAGCACGTTCGGCTGTTAACCAAAAAGTTGGAGGTTTGAGCCCTCCCGGGAGTGGTGTGCTGTTTTTTTCTTTGCGCTGATAGCTTTGAAGATATGTTCTGATGGTGGTGAGAGTGAAGCAGGACTGTCTTCGTGGCGCAATTGGCTAGCGCGATCGGCTGTTAACCGAAAGGTTGGAGGTTCGAGCCCACCCGGTGGTGGTGCAACGCTTTCTTTCCTTTGGGCTGATAGCTCTGAAGAAATGTTTTGACGGTGGGGAGAGGGGAGCACGACTGTCTCCGTGGCGCAATATGCTAGCGCGATCGGCTGTTAACCGAATGTTTGAGGTTCGAGCCCTCCCGGGAGTGGTGTTGCTTTTTTCTGTGCGCTGATAGCTTTGAAGATATGTTCTGTTGGTGGTGAGAGTAGAGCACGACTGTCTCCGTGGCGCAATTGGCTAGCAAGATCGGCTGTTAACCGAAAGGTTGGAGGTTCGAGCCCACCCGGTGGTGGTGCGACGCTTTTTTTTCTTTGCGCTGATAGCTCTGAAGAAAAGTTCTGACGGTGGGGAGAGTGGAGCACGACTGTCTCGGTGGCGCAATTGGCTAGCGCTATCGGCTGTTAACCGAAAGGTTGGAGGTTCGAGCCCACCCGGTGGTGGTGCGACGCTGTTTTTTCTTTGGGCTGATAGCTCTGAAGAAATGTTCTGACGGTGGGGAGAGTGGAGCACGATTGTCTCCGTGGCGCAATTGGCTAGCGCGATCGGCTGTTAACCGAAAGGTTGGAGCTTTTCGAGTCCTCCCGGGAGTGGTGTGTTGCTTTTTTCTTTGCGCTGATAGCTTTGAAGATATGTTCTGTTGGTGGTGAGAGTGGAGCACGACCGTCTCCGTGGCGCAATTGGCTAGCGCGATCGGCTGTTAACCGAAAGGTTGGAGGTTCGAGCCCACCCGGTGGTGGTGCGACGCTTTTTTTTTTCTTTGGGCTGATAGCTCTGAAGAAATGTTCTGACGGTGGGGAGAGTGTAGCACGACTGTCTCCGTGGCGCAATTGGCTAGCACGTTCGGCTGTTAACCAAAAAAATGGTTTGATCCCTCCCGGGAGTGGTGTGTTGCTTTTTTCTTTGCGCTGATAGCTTTGAAGATATGTTCGGATGGTGGTGAGAGTGAAGCAGGACTGTCTCCGTGGTGCAATTGGCTAGCGCGATCGGCTGTTGACCGAAAGGGTGGAGGTTCGAGCCCACCCGGTGGTGGTGCGGCGTTTCTTTTTCTTTGGGCTGATAGCTCTGAAGAAATGTTTTGACGGTGGTGAGAGCGGAGCACGACTGTCTCCGTGGCACAATTGGCTAGCGCGATCGGCTGTTAACCGAAAGCCTGGAGGTTCGAGCCCACCCGGTGGTGGTGCGGCGCTTTTTTTTCTTTGGGCTGATAGCTTTGAAGATATTTTCTGATGGTGGTGAGAGTGGAGCACGACTGTCTCCGTGGCGCAATTGGCTAGCGCGATCGGCTGTTGGCCGAAAGGTTGGAGGTTCGAGCCCAACCGGTGGTGGTGCGGTGCTTCTTTTTCTTTGGGCTGATAGCTCTGAAGAAATGTTCTGACGGTGGTGAGAGTGGAGCACGACTGTCTCCGTGGCGCAATTGGCTAGCGCGATCGGCTGTTAACCGAAAGGTTGGAGGTTCGAGCCCAACCGGGGGTGGTGCGGCGCTTTTTTTTCTTTGAATTGATAGCTTTGAAGATATTTTCTGATGGTGGTGAGAGTGGAGCAGGAATGTCTCCGTGGCGCAATTGGCTGGCGCGATCGGCTGGTAACTGAAAGGTTGGAGGTTCGAGCCCTCCCAGAAGTGGTGTGCTGCTTTTTTCTTTACGCTGATAGCGTTAAAGATATGTTCTGATGGTGGTGAGAGTGAAGCAGGACTGTCTTCGTGGCGCAATTGGCTAGCGCGATCGGCTGTTAACCGAAAGGTTGGAGGTTCGAGCCCACCCGGTGGTGGTGCGACGCTTTTTTTTCTTTGCGCTGATAGCTTTGAAGATATGTTCTGATGGTGGTGAGAGTGGTGCAGGACTGTCTCCGTGGCGCAATCGGCTAGCGCGATCGGCTGTTAACCGAAAGGTTGGAGTTTCGAGCCCTCCCGGGAGTGGTGTGTTTTTTTTTTGCGCTGATAGCTTTGAAGATATGTTCTGTTGGTGCTGAGAGTGGAGCACGACTGTCTCCGTGGCGCAATTGGCTAGCGCGATCGGCGGTTAACCGAAAGGTTGGAGATTCGAGCCCACCCGGTGGTGGTGCGACGCTTTTTTTTCTTTGGGCTGATAGCTCTGAAGAAATGTTCTGACGGTGGGGAGAATGGAGCACGACTGTCTCCGTGGGGCAACTGGCTAGCGCGATCGGCTGTTGACCGAAAGGTTGGAGGTTCGAGTCCAACCGGTGGTGGTGCGGCGCTTCTTATTTATTGGGCTGATAGCTCTGAAGAAATGTTCTGACGGTGGTGAGAGTGGAGCACGACTGTCTCCGTGGCGCAATTGGCTAGCGCGATCGGCTGTTAACCGAAAGGTTGGAGGTTCGAGCCCAACCGGGGGTGGTGTGTTGCTTTTTTCTTTGCGCTGATAGCTTTGAAGATATGTTCTGATGGTGGTGAGAGTGAAGCAGGACTGTCTCCGTGGCGCAATTGGCTAGCGCGATCGGCTGTTAACCGAAAGGTTGGAGTTTCGAGCCATCCCGGGAGTGGTGTGTTGCTTTTTCTTTGCGCTGATAGCTTTGAAGATATGTTCTGATGATGGTGAGAGTGGAGCACGACTGTCTCCGTGGCGCGATTGGCTAGCGCGATCGTCTGTTAACCGAAAGTTTGGAGGTTCGAGCCCACCCGGTGGTGGTGTGGCGCTTTTTTTTCTTTAGGCTGATAGCTTTGAAGATATGTTCTGATGGTGGTGAGAGTGGAGCACGACTGTCTCCGTGGCGCGATTGGCTAGCGCGATCGTCTGTTAACCGAAAGGCTGGAGGTTCGAGCCCACGCGTTGGTGGTGCGGTGCTTTTTTTCTATGGCCTGATAGCTTTGAAGATATGTTCTCATGGTGGTGAGAATGAAGCAGAACTGTCTCCGGGGCGCAATTGGCTAGCGCGATCGGCTGTTAACCAAAAGGTTGAAGGTTCGAGCCCACACGGTGGTGGTGCGGCGCTTTTTTTTCTTTGGGCTGATAGCTTTGAAGATATGTTCTGATGGTGGTGAGAGTGGAGCAAGGCTTTCTCCGTGGCGCAATTGGCTAGCACGTTCGGCTGTTAACCAAAACGTTGGAGGTTTGAGCCCTCCCGAGAGTGTGTGCTGCTTTTTTCTTTACGCTGATAGCTTTGAAGATATGTTCTGATGGTGGTGAGAGTGAAGCAGGACTGTCTTCGTGGCGCAATTGGCTAGCGCGATCGGCTGTTAATCGAAAGGTTGGAGGTTCGAGCCCACCCGGTGGTGGTGCAACGCTTTCTTTCCTTTGGGCTGATAGCTCTGAAGAAATGTTCTGACGGTGGGGAGAGTGTAGCACGACTGTCTCCGTGGCGCAATTGGCTAGCACGTTCGGCTGTTAACCAAAAAATTGGAGATTTGAGCCCTCCCGGGAGTGGTGTGTTGCTTTTTTCTTTGCGCTGATAGCTTTGAAGATATGTTCTGATGGTGGTGAGAGTGAAGCAGGACTGCCTCCGTGGCGCAATTGGCTAGCGCGATCGGCTGTTAACCGAAAGGTTGGAGTTTCGAGCCATCCCGGGAGTGGTGTGTTGCTTTTTCTTTGCGCTGATAGCTTTGAAGATATGTTCTGATGATGGTGAGAGTGGAGCACGACTGTCTCCGTGGCCCGATTGGATAGCACGATCGTCTGTTAACCGAAAGTTTGGAGGTTCGAGCCCACCCGGTGGTGGTGTGGCGCTTTTTTTCTTTAGGCTGATAGCTTTGAAGATATGTTATTATGGTGGTGAGAGTGGAGCACGACTGTCTCCGTGGCGCCATTGGCTAGCGCGATCGTCTGTTAACCGAAAGGCTGGAGGTTCGAGCCCACGCGTTGGTGGTGCGGTGCTTTTTTTCTATGGCCTGATAGCTTTGAAGATATGTTCTCATGGTGGTGAGAATGAAGCAGAACTGTCTCCGGGGCGCAATTGGCTAGCGCGATCGGCTGTTAACCAAAAGGTTGAAGGTTCGAGCCCACACGGTGGTGGTGCGGCGCTTTTTTTTCTTTGGGCTGATAGCTTTGAAGATATGTTCTGATGGTGGTGAGAGTGGAGCAGGACTTTCTCCGTGGCGCAATTGGCTAGCACGATCGGCTGTTAACCGAAAGGTTGGAGTTTCGAGCCCACCCGGTAGTGGTGTGTTGCTTTTTTTTGCGCTGATAGCTTTGATGATATGTTCTGATGGTGGTGAGAGTGGAGCACGACTGTCTCCGTGGCCCAATTGGCTAGCGCGATCGCCTGTTAACCGAAAGCTTGGAGGTTCGAGCCCACCCGGTGGTGGTGCGACGCTTTTTTTTCTTTGGGCTGATCGCTCTGAAGAAACGTTCTGACGGTGGGGAGAGTGTAGCACGACTGTCTCTGTGGCGCAATTGGCTAGCACGTTCGGCTGTTAACCAAAAAGTTGGAGGTTTGAGCCCTCCCGGGAGTGGTGTGCTGCTTTTTTCTTTGCGCTGATAGCTTTGAAGATATGTTCTGATGGTGGTGAGAGTGAAGCAGGACTGTCTTCGTGGCGCAATTGGCTAGCGCGATCGGCTGTTAACCGAAAGGTTGGAGGTTCGAGCCCACCCGGTGGTGGTGCAACGCTTTCTTTCCTTTGGGCTGATAGCTCTGAAGAAATGTTTTGACGGTGGGGAGAGGGGAGCACGACTGTCTCCGTGGCGCAATATGCTAGCGCGATCGGCTGTTAACCGAATGTTTGAGGTTCGAGCCCTCCCGGGAGTGGTGTTGCTTTTTTCTGTGCGCTGATAGCTTTGAAGATATGTTCTGTTGGTGGTGAGAGTAGAGCACGACTGTCTCCGTGGCGCAATTGGCTAGCAAGATCGGCTGTTAACCGAAAGGTTGGAGGTTCGAGCCCACCCGGTGGTGGTGCGACGCTTTTTTTTCTTTGCGCTGATAGCTCTGAAGAAAAGTTCTGACGGTGGGGAGAGTGGAGCACGACTGTCTCGGTGGCGCAATTGGCTAGCGCTATCGGCTGTTAACCGAAAGGTTGGAGGTTCGAGCCCACCCGGTGGTGGTGCGACGCTGTTTTTTCTTTGGGCTGATAGCTCTGAAGAAATGTTCTGACGGTGGGGAGAGTGGAGCACGATTGTCTCCGTGGCACAATTGGCTAGCGCGATCGGCTGTTAACCGAAAGGTTGGAGCTTTTCGAGTCCTCCCGGGAGTGGTGTGTTGCTTTTTTCTTTGCGCTGATAGCTTTGAAGATATGTTCTGTTGGTGGTGAGAGTGGAGCACGACCGTCTCCGTGGCGCAATTGGCTAGCGCGATCGGCTGTTAACCGAAAGGTTGGAGGTTCGAGCCCACCCGGTGGTGGTGCGACGCTTTTTTTTTCTTTGGGCTGATAGCTCTGAAGAAATGTTCTGACGGTGGGGAGAGAGTAGCACGACTGTCTCTTTGCGCAATTGGCTAGCACGTTCGGCTGTTAACCAAAAAAATGGAGGTTTGATCCCTCCCGGGAGTGGTGTGTTGCTTTTTTCTTTGCGCTGATAGCTTTGAAGATATGTTCTGATGGTGGTGAGAGTGAAGCAGGACTGTCTCCGTGGTGCAATTGGCTAGCGCGATCGGCTGTTGACCGAAAGGGTGGAGGTTCGAGCCCACCCGGTGGTGGTGCGGCGTTTCTTTTTCTTTGGGCTGATAGCTCTGAAGAAATGTTTTGACGGTGGTGAGAGCGGAGCACGACTGTCTCTGTGGCAGAATGGGCTAGCGGGATCGGCTGTTAACCGAAAGGCTGGAGGTTCGAGCCCACCCGGTGGTGGTGCGGCGCTTTTTTTTCTTTGGGCTGATAGCTTTGAAGATATTTTCTGATGGTGGTGAGAGTGGAGCACGACTGTCTCCGTGGCGCAATTGGCTAGCGCGATCGGCTGTTGGCCGAAAGGTTGGAGGTTCGAGCCCAACCGGTGGTGGTGCGGTGCTTCTTTTTCTTTGGGCTGATAGCTCTGAAGAAATGTTCTGACGGTGGTGAGAGTGGAGCACGACTGTCTCCGTGGCGCAATTGGCTAGCGCGATCGGCTGTTAACCGAAAGGTTGGAGGTTCGAGCCCAACCGGGGGTGGTGCGGCGCTTTTTTTTCTTTGAATTGATAGCTTTGAAGATATTTTCTGATGGTGGTGAGAGTGGAGCAGGAATGTCTCCGTGGCGCAATTGGCTGGCGCGATCGGCTGGTAACTGAAAGGTTGGAGGTTCGAGCCCTCCCAGAAGTGGTGTGTTGCTTTTTTCTTTGCGCTGATAGCTTTGAAGATATGTTCTGTTGGTGATGAGAGTGGAGCACGACTGTCTCCGTGGCGCAATAGGCTAGCGCGATCGGCTGTTAACCGAAAGGTTGGAGGTTCGAGCCCACCCGGTGGTGGTGCGACGCTGTTTTTTCTTTGGGCTGATAGCTCTGAAGAAATGTTCTTACGGTGGGGAGAGTGGAGCATGACTGTCTTCGTGGCGCAATTGGCTAGCGCGATCGGCTGTTAACCGAAAGGTTGGAGCTTTTCGAGCCCTCCCGGGAGTGGTGTGTTGCTTTTTTCTTTGCGCTGATAGCTTTGAAGATATCTTCTGTTGGTGGTGAGAGTGGAGCACGACTGTCTCCGTGGCGCAATTGGCTAGCGTGATCGGCTGTTAACCGAAAGGTTGGAGGTTCGAGCCCACCCGGTGGTGGTGCGACGCTTTTTTTTCTTTGCGCTGATAGCTTTGAAGATATGTTCTGATGGTGGTGAGAGGGGAGCAGGACTGTCTCCGTGGCGCAATCGGCTAGCGCGATCGGCTGTTAACCGAAAGGTTGAAGTTTCGAGCCCTCCCGGGAGTGGTGTGTTTTTTTTTTGCGCTGATAGCTTTGAAGATATGTTCTGTTGGTGCTGAGAGTGGAGCACGACTGTCTCCGTGGCGCAATTGGCTAGCGCGATCGGCGGTTAACCGAAAGGTTGGAGATTCGAGCCCACCCGGTGGTGGTGCGACGCTTTTTTTTCTTTGGGCTGATAGCTCTGAAGAAATGTTCTGACGGTGGGGAGAATGGAGCACGACTGTCTCCGTGGGGCAGCTGGCTAGCGCGATCGGCTGTTGACCGAAAGGTTGGAGGTTCGAGCCCAACCGGTGGTGGTGCGGCGCTTCCTATTTATTGGGCTGATAGCTCTGAAGAAATGTTCTGACGGTGGTGAGAGTGGAGCACGACTGTCTCCGTGGCGCAATTGGCTAGCGCGATCGGCTGTTAACCGAAAGGTTGGAGGTTCGAGCCCAACCGGGGGTGGTGTGTTGCTTTTTTCTTTGCGCTGATAGCTTTGAAGATATGTTCTGATGGTGGTGAGAGTGAAGCAGGACTGTCTCCGTGGCGCAATTGGCTAGCGCGATCGGCTGTTAACCGAAAGGTTGGAGTTTCGAGCCATCCCGGGAGTGGTGTGTTGCTTTTTCTTTGCGCTGATAGCTTTGAAGATATGTTCTGATGATGGTGAGAGTGGAGCACGACTGTCTCCGTGGCGCGATTGGCTAGCGCGATCGTCTGTTAACCGAAAGTTTGGAGGTTCGAGCCCACCCGGTGGTGGTGTGGCGCTTTTTTTTCTTTAGGCTGATAGCTTTGAAGATATGTTCTGATGGTGGTGAGAGTGGAGCACGACTGTCTCCGTGGCGCGATTGGCTAGCGCGATCGTCTGTTAACCGAAAGGCTGGAGGTTCGAGCCCACGCGTTGGTGGTGCGGTGCTTTTTTTCTATGGCCTGATAGCTTTGAAGATATGTTCTCATGGTGGTGAGAATGAAGCAGAACTGTCTCCGGGGCGCAATTGGCTAGCGCGATCGGCTGTTAACCAAAAGGTTGAAGGTTCGAGCCCACACGGTGGTGGTGCGGCGCTTTTTTTTCTTTGGGCTTATAGCTTTGAAGATATGTTCTGATGGTGGTGAGAGTGGAGCAAGGCTTTCTCCGTGGCGCAATTGGCTAGCACGATCGGCTGTTAACCGAAAGGTTGGAGTTTCGAGCCCACCCGGTAGTGGCGTGTTGCTTTTTTTTGCGCTGATAGCTTTGATGATATGTTCTGATGGTGGTGAGAGTGGAGCACGACTGTCTCCGTGGCCCAATTCGCTAGTGCAATCGGCTGTTAACCGAAAAGTTGGAGGTTCAAGCCCACTCGGTGGTGGTGCGGTGCTCTTTTCCTTTGGGCGGATAGCTCTGAAGAAATGTTCTGACGGTGTAAGAGTGGAGCACGACTGTCTCCGTGGCGCAATTGGCTAGCGCGATCGCCTGTTAACCGAAAGCTTGGAGGTTCGAGCCCACCCGGTGGTGGTGCGACGCTTTTTTTTCTTTGGGCTGATAGCTCTGAAGAAATGTTCTGACGGTGGGGAGAGTGTAGCACGACTGTCTCTGTGGCGCAATTGGCTAGCACGTTCGGCTGTTAACCAAAAAGTTGGAGGTTTGAGCCCTCCCGGGAGTGTGTGCTGCTTCTTTCTTTACGCTGATAGCTTTGAAGATATGTTCTGATGGTGGTGAGAGTGAAGCAGGACTGTCTTCGTGGCGCAATTGGCTAGCGCGATCGGCTGTTAACCGAAAGCTTGGAGGTTCGAGCCCACCCGGTGGTGGTGCAACGCTTTCTTTCCTTTGGGCTGATAGCTCTGAAGAAATGTTCTGACGGTGGGGAGAGGGGAGCACGACTGTCTCCGTGGAGCAATTGGCTAGCGCGATCGGCTGTTAACCGAATGTTTGAGGTTCGAGCCCTCCCGGGAGTGGTGTGTTGCTTTTTTCTGTGCGCTGATAGCTTTGAAGATATGTTCTGTTGGTGGTGAGAGTAGAGCACGACTGTCTCCGTGGCGCAATTGGCTAGCAAGATCGGCTGTTAACCGAAAGGTTGGAGGTTCGAGCCCACGCGGTGGTGGTGCGACGCTTTTTTGTCTTTGCGCTGATAGCTCTGAAAAAAAGTTCTGACGGTGGGGAGAGTGGAGCACGACTGTCTCCGTGGCGCAATTGGCTAGCACGATCGGCTGGTAACCGAAAGGTTGGAGGTTCGAGCCCTCCCGGGAGTGGTGTGTTGCTTTTTTCTTTGCGCTGATAGCTTTGAAGATATGTTCTGTTGGTGGTGAGAGTGGAGCACGACTGTCTCCGTGGCGCAATTGGCTAGCGCGATCGGCTGTTAACCGAAAGTTGGAGGTTCGAGCCCACCCGGTGGTGGTGCGGCGCTTTTTTTTCTTTGGGCTGATAGCTCTGAAGAAATCTTCTGTTGGTGGTGAGAGTGGAGCACGACTGTCTCCGTGGCGCAATTTGCTAGCGCTATCGGCTGTTAACCGAAAGGTTGGACGTTCGAGCCCACCCGGTGGTGGTGCGACGCTGTTTTTTCTTTGGGCTGATAGCTCTGAAGAAATTTTCTGACGGTGGGGAGAGTGGAGCACGATAGTCTCCGTGGCACAATTGGCTAGCGCGATCGGCTGTTAACCGAAAGGTTGGAGCTTTTCGAGTCCTCCCGGGAGTGGTGTGTTGCTTTTTTCTTTGCGCTGATAGCTTTGAAGATATGTTCTGTTGGTGGTGAGAGTGGAGCACGACTGTCTCCGTGGCGCAATTGGCTAGCGCGATCGGCTGTTAACCGAAAGGTTGGAGGTTCGAGCCCACCCCGTGTTGGTGAGACGCTTTTTTTTCTTTGCGCTGATAGCTTTGAAGATATGTTCTGTTGGTGGTGACAGTGGAACACGACTGTCTCCGTGGCGCAATTGGCTAGCGCGATCGGCTGTTAACCGAAAGTTGGAGGTTCGAGCCCACCTGGTGGTGGTGTGTTGCTTTTTTCTTTGCGCTGATAGCTTTGAAGATATGTTCTGATGGTGGTGAGAGTGAAGCAGGACTGTCTCCGTGGTGCAATTGGCTAGCGCGATCGGCTGTTGACGGAAAGGTTGGAGGTTCGAGCCCTCCCGGTGGTGGTGCGGCGTTTCTTTTTCTTTGGGCTGATAGCTCTGAAGAAATGTTTTGACGGTGGTGAGAGCGGAGCACGACTGTCTCCGTGGCACAATTGGCTAGCGCGATCGGCTGTTAACCGAAAGGCTGGAGGTTCGAGCCCACCCGGTGGTGGTGCGGCGCTTTTTTTCCTTTGGGCTGATAGCTTTGAAGATATTTTCTGATGGTGGTGAGAGTGGAGCACGACTGTCTCCGTGGCGCAATTGGCTAGCGCGATCGGCTGTTGACCGAAAGGTTGGAGGTTCGAGCCCAACCGGTGGTGGTGCGGCGCTTCTTTTTCTTTGGGCTGATAGCTCTGAAGAAATGTTCTGACGGTGGTGAGAGTGGAGCACGACTGTCTCCGTGGCGCAATTAGCTAGCGCAATCGGCTGTTAACCGAAAGGTTGGAGGTTCGAGCCCAACTGGGGGTGGTGCGGCGCTTTTTTTTTCTTTGGGCTGATAGCTTTGAAGATATTTTCTGATGGTGGTGAGAGTGGAGCAGGACTGTCTCCGTGGCGCAATTGGCTGGCGCGATCGGCTGTTAACTGAAAGGTTGGAGGTTCGAGCCCTCCCAGGAGTGGTGTGTTGCTTTTTTCTTTGCGCTGATAGCTTTGAAGATATGTTCTGTTGGTGGTGAGAGTGGAGCACGACTGTCTCCGTGGCACAATTGGCTAGCGCGATCGGCTGTTAACCGAAAGGTTGGAGGTTCGAGCCCACCCGGTGGTGGTGCGACGCTTTTTTTTCTTTGCGCTGATAGCTTTGAAGATATGTTCTGATGGTGGTGAGAGTGGAGCAGGACTGTCTCCGTGGCGCAATCGGCTAGCGCGATCGGCTGTTAACCGAAAGGTTGGAGTTTCGAGCCCTCCCGGGAGTCGTGTGTTGCTTTTTTCTTTGAGCTGATAGCTTTGAAGACATGTTCTGTTGGTGCTGAGAGTGGAGCACGACTGTCTCCGTGGCGCAATTGGCTAGCGCGATCGGCGGTTAACCGAAAGGTTGGAGATTTGAGCCCACCCGGTGGTGGTGCGACGCTTTTTTTTCTTTGGGCTGATAGCTCTGAAGAAATGTTCTGACGGTGGGGAGAATGGAGCACGAGTGTCTCCGTGGAGCAACTGGCTAGCGCGATCGGCTGTTGACCGAAAGGTTGGAGGTTCGATCCCAACCGGTGGTGGTGCGGCGCTTCTTATTCTTTGGGCTGATAGCTCTGAAGAAATGTTCTGACGGTGGTGAGAGTGGAGCACGACTGTCTCCGTGGCGCAATTGGCCAGCGCGATCGGCTGTTAACCGAAAGGTTGGAGGTTCGAGCCCAACCGGGGGTGGTGCGGCGCTTTTTTTTCTTTGGGCTGATAGCTTTGAAGATATGTTCTGATGGTGGTGAGAGTGGAGCAGGACTGTCTCCGTGGCGCAATTGGCCAGCGCGATCGGCTCTTAACCGAAAGGTTGGAGGTTCGAGCCCAACCGGGGGTGGTGCGGCGCTTTTTTTTCTTTGCGCTGATAGCTTTGAAGATATGTTCTGTTGGTGGTGAGAGTGGAGCACGACTGTCTCCGTGGCGCAATTGGCTAGCGCGATCGGCTGTTAACCGAAAGGTTGGAGGTTCGAGCCCACCCGGTGGTGGTGCGACGCTGTTTTTTCTTTGGGCTGATAGCTCTGAAGAAATGTTCTGACGGTGGGGATAGTGGAGCAGGACTGTCTCCGTGGCGCAATTGGCTAGCGCGATCGGCTGTTAACCGAAAGGTTGGAGCTTTTCGAGCCCTCCCGGGAGTGGTGTGTTGCTTTTTTCTTTGCGCAGATAGCTTTGAAGATATGTTCTGATGGTGGTGAGAGTGGAGCAGGACTGTCTCTGTGGCGCAATCGGCTAGCGCGATCGGCTGTTAACCGAAAGGTTGGAGTTTCGAGCCCTCCCGGGAGTGGTGTGTTGCTTTTTTCTTTGCGCTGATAGCTTTGAAGATATGTTCTGTTGGTGGTGAGAGTGGAGATCGACTGTCTCCGTGGCGTAATTGGCTAGCGCGATCGGCGGTTAACCGAAAGGTTGGAGATTCCAGCCCACCCGGTGGTGGTGCGACGCTTTTTTTTCTTTGGGCTGATAGCTCTGAAGAAATGTTCTGACGGTGGGGAGAACGGAGCACGACTGTCTCCGTGGCGCAATTGGCCAGCGCGATCGGCTGTTAACCGAAAGGTTGGAGGTTCGAGCCCAACCGGGGGTGGTGCGGCGCTTTTTTATCTTTAGGCTGATAGCTTTGAAGATATGTTCTGATGGTGGTGAGAGTGGAGCACGACTGTCTACGTGGCGCGATTGTCTAGCGCGATCGTCTGTTAACCGAAAGGCTGGAGGTTCGAGCCCACGCGTTGGTGGTGCGGTGCTTTTTTCTATGGCCTGATAGCTTTGAAGATATGTTCTCACGGTGATGAGAATGAAGCAGAACTGTCTCCGGGGCGCAAGTGGCTAGCGCGATCGGCTGTTAACCAAAAGGTTGAAGGTTCGAGCCCACACGGTGGTGGTGCGGCGCTTTTTTTTCTTTGGGCTGATAGCTTTGAAGATATGTTCTGATGGTGGTGAGAGTGGAGCAAGACTTTCTCCGTGGCGCAATTGGCTAGCACGATCGGCTGTTAACCGAAAGGTTGGAGTTTCGAGCCCACCCGGTAGTGGTGTGTTGCTTTTTTTGCGCTGATAGCTTTGATGATATGTTCTGATGGTGGTGAGAGTGGAGCACGACTGTCTCCGTGGCCCAATTGGCTAGCGCGATCGGCTGTTAACCGAAAAGTTGGAGGTTCAAGCCCACTCGGTGGTGGTGCGGTGCTTTTTTCCTTTGGGCGGATAGCTCTGAAGAACTGTTCTGACGGTGTAAGAGTGGAGCACGACTGTCTCCGTGGCGCAATTGGCCAGCGCGATCGGCTGTTAACCGAAAGGTTGGAGGTTCGAGCCCAACCGGGGGTGGTGCGGCGCTTTTTTTTCTTTGGGCTGATAGCTTTGAAGATATGTTCTGATGGTGGTGAGAGTGGAGCAGGACTGTCTCCGTGGCGCAATTGGCTGGCGCGATCGGCTGTTAACTTAAAGGTTGGAGGTTAGAGCCCTCCCAGGATTGGTGTGTTGCTTTTTTCTTTGCGCTGATAGCTTTGAAGATATGTTCTGTTGGTGGTGAGAGTGGAGCACGACTGTCTCCGTGGCGCAATTGGCTAGCGCGATCGGCTGTTAACCGAAAGGTTGGAGCTTTTCGAGCCCTCCCGGGAGTGGTGTGTTGCTTTTTTCTTTGCGCAGATAGCTTTGAAGATGTGTTCTGTTGGTGGTGAGAGTGGAGCACGACTGTCTCCGTGGCGCAATTGGCTAGCGCGATCGGCTGTTAACCGAAAGGTTGGAGGTTCGAGCCCACACGTTGGTGGTGCGACGCTTTTTTTTCTTTGCGCTGATAGCTTTGAAGATATGTTCTGATGGTGGTGAGAGTGGAGCAGGACTGTCTCCGTGGCGCAATCGGCTAGCGCGATCGGCTGTTAACCGAAAGGTTGGAGTTTCGCGCCCTCCCGGGTGTGGTGTGTTGCTTTTTTCTTTGCGCTGATAGCTTTGAAGATATGTTCTGTTGGTGGTGAGAGTGGAGATCGACTGTCTCCGTGGCGTAATTGGCTAGCGCGATCGGCGGTTAACCGAAAGGTTGGAGATTCGAGCCCACCCGGTGGTGGTGCGACGCTTTTTTTTCTTTGGGCTGATAGCTCTGAAGAAATGTTCTGACGGTGGGGAGAACGGAGCACGACTGTCTCCGTGGCGCAATTGGCCAGCGCGATCGGCTGTTAACCGAAAGGTTGGAGGTTCGAGCCCAACCGGGGGTGGTGCGGCGCTTTTTTTTCTTTAGGCTGATAGCTTTGAAGATATGTTCTGATGGTGGTGAGAGTGGAGCACGACTGTCTCCGTGGCGCAATCGGCTAGCGCGATCGGCTGTTAACCGAAAGGTTGGAGTTTCGAGCCCTCCCGGGAGTGGTGTGTTGTTTTTTTCTTTGCGCTGATAGCTTTGAAGATATGTTCTGTTAGTGGTGAGAGTGGAGATCGACTGTCTCCGTGGCGTAATTGGCTAGCGCGATCGGCGGTTAACCGAAAGGTTGGAGATTCGAGCCCACCCGGTGGTGGTGCGACGCTTTTTTTTCTTTGGGCTGATAGCTCTGAAGAAATGTTCTGATGGTGGTGAGAGTGGAGCACGACTGTCTCCGTGGCGCGATGGGCTAGTGCGATCGTCTGTTAACCGAAAGGCTGGAGGTTCGAGCCCACGCGTTGGTGGTGCGGTGCTTTTTTTCTATGGCCTGATAGCTTTGAAGATATGTTCTCATGGTGGTGAGAATGAAGCAGAACTGTCTCCGGGGCGCAATTGGCTAGCGCGATCGGCTGTTAACCAAAAGGTTGAAGGTTTGAGCCCACACGGTGGTGGTGCGGCGCTTTTTTTTTCTTTGGGCTGATAGCTTTGAAGATATGTTCTGATGGTGGTGAGAGTGGAGCAAGACTTTCTCCGTGGCGCCATTGGCTAGCACGATCGGCCGTTAACCGAAAGGTTGGAGTTTCGAGCCCACCCGGTAGTGGTGTGTTGCTTTTTTTGCGCAGATAGATTTGATGATATGTTCTGATGGTGGTGAGAGTGGAGCACGACTGTCTCCGTGGCCCAATTGGCTAGCGCGATCGGCTGTTAACCGAAAAGTTGGAGGTTCAAGCCCACTCGGTGGTGGTGCGGTGCTTTTTTCCTTTGGGCGGATAGCTCTGAAGAAATGTTCTGACGGTGTAAGAGTGGAGCACGACTGTCTCCGTGGCGCAATTGGCTAGCGCGATCGCCTGTTAACCGAAAGCTTGGAGGTTCGAGCCCACCCGGTGGTGGTGCGACGCTTTTTTTTTCTTTGGGCTGATAGCTCTGAAGAAATGTTCTGACGGTGGGGAGAGGGGAGCACGACTGTCTCCGTGGCGCAATTGGCTAGCGCGATCGGCTGTTAACCGAATGTTTGAGGTTCGAGCCCTCCCGGGAGTGGTGTGTTGCTTTTTTCTGTGCGCTGATAGCTTTGAAGATATGTTCTGTTGGTGGTGAGAGTAGAGCACGACTGTCTCCGTGGCGCAATTGGCTAGCAAGATCGGCTGTTAACCGAAACATTGGAGGTTCGAGCCCACCCGGTGGTGGTGCGACGCTTTTTTGTTTTTGCGCTGATAGCTCTGAAGAAAAGTTCTGACTGTGGGGAGAGTGGAGCACGACTGTCTCCGTGGCGCAATTGGCTAGCGCGATCGGCTGTTAACCGAAAGGTTGGAGGTTCGAGCCCTCCCGGGAGTGGTGTGTTGCTTTTTTCTTTGCGTTGATAGCTTTGAAGATATGTTCTGTTGGTGGTGAGAGTGGAGCACGACTGTCTCCGTGGCGCAATTGGCTAGCGCGATCAGCTGTTAACCGAAAGTTGGAGGTTCGAGCCCACCCGGTGGTGGTGCGACGCTGTTTTTTCTTTGGGCTGATAGCTCTGAAGAAATGTTCTGACGGTGGGGAGAGTGGAGCACGATAGTCTCCGTGGCACAATTGGCTAGCGCGATCGGCTGTTAACAGAAAGGTTGGAGCTTTTCGAGTCCTCCCGGGAGTGGTGTGTTGCTTTTTTCTTTGCGCTGATAGCTTTGAAGATATGTTCTGTTGGTGGTGAGAGTGGAGCACGACTGTCTCCGTGGCGCAATTGGCTAGCGCGATCGGCTGTTAACCGAAAGGTTGGAGGTTCGAGCCCACCCGGTGGTGGTGCGACGCTTTTTTTTTCTTTGCGCTGATAGCTTTGAAAATATGTTCTGTTGGTGGTGACAGTAGAGCACGACTGTCTCCGTGGCGCGATTGGCTAGCGCGATCGGCTGTTAACCGAAAGTAGGAGGTTCGTGCCCACCCGGTGGTGGTGCGACGCTTTTTTTTCTTTGGGCTGATAGCTCTGAAGAAAAGTTCTGATGGTGGGTAGAGTGTAGCACGACTGTCTCCGTGGCGCAATTGGCTAGCACGTTCGGCTGTTAACCAAAAAATTGGAGGTTTGAGCCCTCCCGGGAGTGGTGTGTTGCTTTTTTCTTTGCGCTGATAGCTTTGAAGATATGTTCTGATGGTGGTGAGAGTGAAGCAGGACTGTCTCCGTGGTGCAATTGGCTAGCGCGATCGGCTGTTGACCGAAAGGTTGGAGGTTCGAGCCCACCCGGTGGTGGTGCGGCGTTTCTTTTTCTTTGGGTTGATAGCTCTGAAGAAATGTTTTGACGGTGGTGAGAGCGGAGCACGACTGTCTCCGTGGCACAATTGGCTAGCGCGATCGGCTGTTAACCGAAAGGCTGGAGGTTCGAGCCCAACCGGTGGTGGTGCGGCGCTTCTTTTTCTTTGGGCTGATAGCTCTGAAGAAATGTTCTGACGGTGGTGAGAGTGGAGCACGACTGTCTCCGTGGCGCAATTGGCTAGCGCGATCGGCTGTTAACCGAAAGGTTGGAGGTTCGAGCCCAACCGGGGGTGGTGCGGCGCTTTTTTTTCTTTGGGCTGATAGCTTTGAAGATATTTTCTGATGGTGGTGAGAGTGGAGCAGGACTGTCTCCGTGGCGCAATTGGCTGGCGCGATCGGCTGTTAACTGAAAGGTTGGAGGTTCGAGCCCTCCCAGGAGTGGTGTGTTGCTTTTTTCTTTGCGCTGATAGCTTTGAAGATATGTTCTGTTGGTGGTGAGAGTGGAGCACGACTGTCTCCGTGGCGCAATTGGCTAGCGCGATCGGCTGTTAACCGAAAGGTTGGAAGTTCGAGCCCACCCGGTGGTGGTGCGACGCTGTTTTTTCTTTGGGCTGATAGCTCTGAAGAAATGTTCTGACGGTGGGGAGAGTGGAGCATGACTGTCTCCGTGGCGCAATTGGCTAGCGCGATCGGCTGTTAACCGAAAGGTTGGAGCTTTTCGAGCCCTCCCGGGAGTGGTGTGTTGCTTTTTTCTTTGCGCTGATAGCTTTGAAGATATGTTCTGTTGGTGGTGAGAGTGGAGCACGACTGTCTCCGTGGCGCAATTGGCTAGCGCGATCGGCTGTTAACCGAAAGGTTGGAGGTTCGAGCCCACCCGGTGGTGGTGCGACGCTTTTTTTTCTTTGCGCTGATAGCTTTGAAGATATGTTCTGATGGTGGTGAGAGTGGCGCAGGACTGTCTCCGTGGCGCAATCGGCTAGCGCGATCGGCTGTTAACCGAAAGGTTGGAGTTTCGAGCCCTCCCGGGAGTGGTGTGTTGCTTTTTTCTTTGCGCTGATAGCTTTGAAGATATGTTCTGTTGGTGCTGAGAGTGGAGCACGACTGTCTCCGTGGCGCAATTGGCTAGCGCGATCGGCGGTTAACCGAAAGGTTGGAGAATCGAGCCCACCCGGTGGTGGTGCGACGCTTTTTTTTCTTTGGGCTGATAGCTCTGAAGAAATGTTCTGATGGTGGTGAGAGTGGAGCACGACTGTCTCCGTGGCGCGATGGGCTAGCGCGATCGTCTGTTAACCGAAAGGCTGGAGGTTCGAGCCCACGCGTTGGTGGTGCGGTGCTTTTTTTCTATGGCCTGATAGCTTTGAAGATATGTTCTCATGGTGGTGAGAATGAAGCAGAACTGTCTCCGGGGCGCAATTGGCTAGCGCGATCGGCTGTTAACCAAAAGGTTGAAGGTTTGAGCCCACACGGTGGTGGTGCGGCGCTTTTTTTTTCTTTGGGCTGATAGCTTTGAAGATATGTTCTGATGGTGGTGAGAGTGGAGCAAGACTTTCTCCGTGGCGCCATTGGCTAGCACGATCGGCCGTTAACCGAAAGGTTGGAGTTTCGAGCCCACCCGGTAGTGGTGTGTTGCTTTTTTTGCGCAGATAGATTTGATGATATGTTCTGATGGTGGTGAGAGTGGAGCACGACTGTCTCCGTGGCCCAATTGGCTAGCGCGATCGGCTGTTAACCGAAAAGTTGGAGGTTCAAGCCCACTCGGTGGTGGTGTGTTGCTTTTTTCTGTGCGCTGATAGCTTTGAAGATATGTTCTGTTGGTGGTGAGAGTAGAGCACGACTGTCTCCGTGGCGCAATTGGCTAGCAAGATCGGCTGTTAACCGAAACATTGGAGGTTCGAGCCCACCCGGTGGTGGTGCGACGCTTTTTTGTTTTTGCGCTGATAGCTCTGAAGAAAAGTTCTGACTGTGGGGAGAGTGGAGCACGACTGTCTCCGTGGCGCAATTGGCTAGCGCGATCGGCTGTTAACCGAAAGGTTGGAGGTTCGAGCCCTCCCGGGAGTGGTGTGTTGCTTTTTTCTTTGCGTTGATAGCTTTGAAGATATGTTCTGTTGGTGGTGAGAGTGGAGCACGACTGTCTCCGTGGCGCAATTGGCTAGCGCGATCAGCTGTTAACCGAAAGTTGGAGGTTCGAGCCCACCCGGTGGTGGTGCGACGCTGTTTTTTCTTTGGGCTGATAGCTCTGAAGAAATGTTCTGACGGTGGGGAGAGTGGAGCACGATAGTCTCCGTGGCACAATTGGCTAGCGCGATCGGCTGTTAACAGAAAGGTTGGAGCTTTTCGAGTCCTCCCGGGAGTGGTGTGTTGCTTTTTTCTTTGCGCTGATAGCTTTGAAGATATGTTCTGTTGGTGGTGAGAGTGGAGCACGACTGTCTCCGTGGCGCAATTGGCTAGCGCGATCGGCTGTTAACCGAAAGGTTGGAGGTTCGAGCCCACCCGGTGGTGGTGCGACGCTTTTTTTTTCTTTGCGCTGATAGCTTTGAAAATATGTTCTGTTGGTGGTGACAGTAGAGCACGACTGTCTCCGTGGCGCGATTGGCTAGCGCGATCGGCTGTTAACCGAAAGTAGGAGGTTCGTGCCCACCCGGTGGTGGTGCGACGCTTTTTTTTCTTTGGGCTGATAGCTCTGAAGAAAAGTTCTGATGGTGGGTAGAGTGTAGCACGACTGTCTCCGTGGCGCAATTGGCTAGCACGTTCGGCTGTTAACCAAAAAATTGGAGGTTTGAGCCCTCCCGGGAGTGGTGTGTTGCTTTTTTCTTTGCGCTGATAGCTTTGAAGATATGTTCTGATGGTGGTGAGAGTGAAGCAGGACTGTCTCCGTGGTGCAATTGGCTAGCGCGATCGGCTGTTGACCGAAAGGTTGGAGGTTCGAGCCCACCCGGTGGTGGTGCGGCGTTTCTTTTTCTTTGGGTTGATAGCTCTGAAGAAATGTTTTGACGGTGGTGAGAGCGGAGCACGACTGTCTCCGTGGCACAATTGGCTAGCGCGATCGGCTGTTAACCGAAAGGCTGGAGGTTCGAGCCCACCCGGTGGTGGTGCGGCGCTTTTTTTCCTTTGGGCTGATAGCTTTGAAGATATTTTCTGATGGTGGTGAGAGTGGAGCACGACTGTCTCCGTGGCGCAATTGGCTAGCGCGATCGGCTGTTGACCGAAAGGTTGGAGGTTCGAGCCCAACCGGTGGTGGTGCGGCGCTTCTTTTTCTTTGGGCTGATAGCTCTGAAGAAATGTTCTGACGGTGGTGAGAGTGGAGCACGACTGTCTCCGTGGCGCAATTGGCTAGCGCGATCGGCTGTTAACCGAAAGGTTGGAGGTTCGAGCCCAACCGGGGGTGGTGCGGCGCTTTTTTTTCTTTGGGCTGATAGCTTTGAAGATATTTTCTGATGGTGGTGAGAGTGGAGCAGGACTGTCTCCGTGGCGCAATTGGCTGGCGCGATCGGCTGTTAACTGAAAGGTTGGAGGTTCGAGCCCTCCCAGGAGTGGTGTGTTGCTTTTTTCTTTGCGCTGATAGCTTTGAAGATATGTTCTGTTGGTGGTGAGAGTGGAGCACGACTGTCTCCGTGGCGCAATTGGCTAGCGCGATCGGCTGTTAACCGAAAGGTTGGAAGTTCGAGCCCACCCGGTGGTGGTGCGACGCTGTTTTTTCTTTGGGCTGATAGCTCTGAAGAAATGTTCTGACGGTGGGGAGAGTGGAGCATGACTGTCTCCGTGGCGCAATTGGCTAGCGCGATCGGCTGTTAACCGAAAGGTTGGAGCTTTTCGAGCCCTCCCGGGAGTGGTGTGTTGCTTTTTTCTTTGCGCTGATAGCTTTGAAGATATGTTCTGTTGGTGGTGAGAGTGGAGCACGACTGTCTCCGTGGCGCAATTGGCTAGCGCGATCGGCTGTTAACCGAAAGGTTGGAGGTTCGAGCCCACCCGGTGGTGGTGCGACGCTTTTTTTTCTTTGCGCTGATAGCTTTGAAGATATGTTCTGATGGTGGTGAGAGTGGCGCAGGACTGTCTCCGTGGCGCAATCGGCTAGCGCGATCGGCTGTTAACCGAAAGGTTGGAGTTTCGAGCCCTCCCGGGAGTGGTGTGTTGCTTTTTTCTTTGCGCTGATAGCTTTGAAGATATGTTCTGTTGGTGCTGAGAGTGGAGCACGACTGTCTCCGTGGCGCAATTGGCTAGCGCGATCGGCGGTTAACCGAAAGGTTGGAGAATCGAGCCCACCCGGTGGTGGTGCGACGCTTTTTTTTCTTTGGGCTGATAGCTCTGAAGAAATGTTCTGACGGTGGGGAGAATGGAGCACGACTGTCTCCGTGGGGCAACTGGCTAGCGCGATCGGCTGTTGACCGAAAGGTTGGAGGTTCGAGCCCAACCGGTGGTGGTGCGGCGCTTCTTATTCTTTGGGCTGATAGCTCTGAAGAAATGTTCTGACAGTGGTGAGAGTGGAGCACGACTATCTCCGTGGCGCAATTGGCCAGCGCGATCGGCTGTTAACCGAAAGGTTGGAGGTTCGAGCCCAACCGGGGGTGGTGCGGCGCTTTTTTTTCTTTGGGCTGATAGCTTTGAAGATATGTTCTGATGGTGGTGAGAGTGGAGCAGGACTGTCTCCGTGGCGCAATTGGCTGGCGCGATCGGCTGTTAACTTAAAGGTTGGAGGTTAGAGCCCTCCCAGGAGTGGTGTGTTGCTTTTTTCTTTGCGCTGATAGCTTTGAAGATATGTTCTGTTGGTGGTGAGAGTGGAGCACGACTGTCTGCGTGGCGCAATTGGCTAGCGCGATCGGCTGTTAACCGAAAGGTTGGAGGTTCGAGCCCACCCGGTGGTGGTGCGACGCTGTTTTTTCTTTGGGCTGATAGCTCTGAAGAAATGTTCTGACGGTGGGGAGAGTGGAGGACGAATGTCTCCGTGGCGCAATTGGCTAGCGCGATCGGCTGTTAACCGAAAAGTTGGAGCTTTTCGAGCCCTCCCGGGAGTGGTGTGTTGCTTTTTTCTTTGCGCAGATAGCTTTAAAGATATGTTCTGTTGGTGGTGAGAGTGGAGCACGACTGTCTCCGTGGCGCAATTGGCCAGCGCGATCGGCTGTTAACCGAAAGGTTGGAGGTTCGAGCCCAACCGGGGGTGGTGCGGCGCTTTTTTTTCTTTGGGCTGATAGCTTTGAAGATATGTTCTGATGGTGGTGAGAGTGGAGCAGGACTGTTTTCGTGGCGCAATTGGCTGGCGCGATCGGCTGTTAACTTAAAGGTTGGAGGTTAGAGCCCTCCCAGGAGTGGTGTGTTGCTTTTTTCTTTGCGCTGATAGCTTTGAAGATATGTTCTGTTGGTGGTGAGAGTGGAGCACGACTGTCTCCGTGGCGCAATTGGCTAGCGCGATCGGCTGTTAACCGAAAGGTTGGAGGTTCGAGCCCACCCGGTGGTGGTGCGACGCTGTTTTTTCTTTGGGCTGATAGCTCTGAAGAAATGTTCTGACGGTGGGGAGAGTGGAGGACGAATGTCTCCGTGGCGCAATTGGCTAGCGCGATCGGCTGTTAACCGAAAAGTTGGAGCTTTTCGAGCCCTCCCGGGAGTGGTGTGTTGCTTTTTTCTTTGCGCAGATAGCTTTAAAGATATGTTCTGTTGGTGGTGAGAGTGGAGCACGACTGTCTCCGTGGCGCAATTGGCTAGCGCGATCGGCGGTTAACCGAAAGGTTGGAGATTCGAGCCCACCCGGTGGTGGTCGACGCTTTTTTTTCTTTGGGCTGATAGCTCTGAAGAAATGTTCTGACGGTGGGGAGAACGGAGCACGACTGTCTCCGTGGCGCAACTGGCTAGCGCGATCGGCTGTTAACCGAAAGGTTTGAGGTTCGAGCCCTCCCGGGAGTGGTGTGTTGCTTTTTTCTGTGCGCTGATAGCTTTGAAGATATGTTCTGTTGGTGGTGAGAGTAGAGCACGACTGTCTCCGTGGCGCAATTGGCTAGCAAGATCGGCTGTTAACCGAAAGGTTGGAGGTTCGAGCCCACACGGTGGTGGTGCGACGCTTTTTTTTCTTTGCGCTGATAGCTCTGAAGAAAAGTTCTGACGGTGGGGAGAGTGGAGCACGACTGTCTCCGTGGCGCAATTGGCTAGCGCGATCGGCTGTTAACCGAAAGGTTGGAGGTTCGAGCCCTCCCGGGAGTGGTGTGTTGCTTTTTTCTTTGCGCTGATAGCTTTGAAGATATGTTCTGTTGGTGGTGAGAGTGGAGCACGACTGTCTCCGTGGCGCAATTGGCTAGCGCGATCGGCTGTTAACCGAAAGTTGGAGGTTCGAGCCCACCCGGTGGTGGTGCGGCGCTTTTTTTTTCTTTGGGCTGATAGCTCTGAAGAAATGTTCTGACGGTGGTGAGAGAGGAGCACGACTGTCTCCGTGGCGCAATTGGCTAGCGCGAGCGGCCGTTAACCGAAATGTTGGAGGTTCGAGCCCAACCGGGGGTGGTGTGTTGCTTTTTTCTTTGCGCTGATAGCTTTGAAGATATGTTCTGTTGGTAGTGAGAGTGGAGCACTACTGTCTCCGTGGCGCAATTGGCTAGCGCGATCGGCGGTTAACCGAAAGGTTGGAGATTCGAGCCCACCGGGTGGTGGTGCGACGCTTTTTTTTCTTTGGGCTGATAGCTCTGAAGAAATGTTCTGACGGTGGGGAGAACGGAGCACGACTGTCTCCGTGGCGCAACTGGCTAGCGCGATCGGCTGTTAACTGAAAGGTTGGAGGTTCGAGCCCTCCCGGGAGTGGTGTGTTGCTTTTTTCTTTGCGCTGATAGCTTTGAAGATATGTTCTGTTGGTGATGAGAGTGGAGCACGACTGTCTCCGTGGCGCAATTGGCTAGCGCGGTCGGCTGTTAACCGAGAGGTTGGAGGTTCGAGCCCACCCGGTGGTGGTGCAACGCTTTCTTTCCTTTGGGCTGATAGCTCTGAAGAAATGTTCTGACGGTGGGGAGAGTGGAGCACGACTGTCTCCGTGGCGCAATTGGCTAGCGCGATCGGCTGTTAACCGAAAGGTTTGAGGTTCGAGCCCTCCAGGAAGTGGTGTGTTGCTTTTTTCTGTGCGCTGATAGCTTTGAAGATATGTACTGTTGGTGGTGAGGGTAGAGCACGACTGTCTCCGTGGCGCAATTGGCTAGCAAGATCGGCTGTTAACCGAAAGGTTGGAGGTTCGAGCCCACCCGGTGGTGGTGCGACGCTTTTTTTTTCTTTGCGCTGATAGCTCTGAAGAAAAGTTCTGATGGTGGGGAGAGTGGAGCACGACTGTCTCCGTGGCGCAATTGGCTAGCGCGATCGGCTGTTAACCGAAAGGTTGGAGGTTCGAGCCCTCCCGGGAGTGGTGTGTTGCTTTTTTCTTTGCGCTGATAGCTTTGAAGATATGTTCTGTTGGTGGTGAGAGTGGAGCACGACTGTCTCCGTGGCGCAATTGGCTAGCGTGATCGGCTGTTAACCGAAAGTTGGAGGTTCGAGCCCACCCGGTGGTGGTGTGGCGATTTTTTTTCTTTTGGCTGATAGCTCTGAAGAAATGTTCTGACGGTGGTGAGAGTGGAGCACGACTGTCTCCGTGGCGCAATTGGCTAGCGCGATCGGCTGTTAACCGAAAGGTTGGAGGTTCGAGCCCAACCGGGGGTGGTGTGTTGCTTTTTTCTTTGCGCTGATAGCTTTGAAGATATGTTCTGTTGGTGGTGAGAGTGGAGCACGACTGTCTCCGTGGCGCAATTGGCTAGCGCAATCGGCTGTTAACCGAAAGGCTGGAGGTTCGAGCCCACCCGGTGGTGGTGCGACGCTGTTTTTTCTTTGGGCTGATAGCTCTGAAGAAATGTTCTGACGGTGGGGAGAGTGGAGCACGATAGTCTCCGTGGCACAATTGGCTAGCGTGATCGGCTGTTAACCGAAAGGTTGGAGCTTTTCGAGTCCTCCCGGGAGTGGTGTGTTGCTTTTTTCTTTGCGCTGATAGCTTTGAAGATATGTTCTGTTGGTGGTGAGAGTGGAGCACGACTGTCTCCGTGGCACAATTGGCTAGCGCGATCGGCTGTTAACCGAAAGGTTGGAGGTTCGAGCCCAACCGGGGGTGGTGCGGCGCTTTTTTTTCTTTGCGCTGATAGCTTTGAAGATATGTTCTGTTGGTGGTGACAGTGGAGCACGACTGTCTCCGTTGCGCATTTGGCTAGCGCGATCGGCTGTTAACCGAAAGTTGGAGGTTCGAGCCCACCCGGTGGTGGTGCGACGCTTTTTTTTCTTTGGGCTGATAGCTCTGAAGAAATGTTCTGACAGTGGGGAGAGTGTAGCACGACTGTCTCCGTGGCGCAATTGGCTAGCACGTTCGGCTGTTAACCAAAAAATTGGAGGTTCGAGCCCAACCGGGGGTGGTGCGGCGCTTTTTTTTCTTTGGGCTGATAGCTTTGAAGATATTTTCTGATGGTGGTGAGAGTGGAGCAGGACTGTCTCCGTGGCGCAATTGGCTGGCGCGATCGGCTGTTAACTGAAAGGTTGGAGGTTCGAGCCCTCCCAGGAGTGGTGTGTTGCTTTTTTCTTTGCGCTGATAGCTTTGAAGATATGTTCTGTTGGTGGTGAGAGTGCAGCACGACGGTCTCCGTGGCGCAATTGGCTAGCGCGATCGGCTGTTAACCGAAAGGTTGGAGGTTCGAGCCCACCCAGTGGTGGTGCGACGCTGTTTTTTCTTTGGGCTGATAGCTCTGAAGAAATGTTCTGACGGTGGGGAGAGTGGAGCATGACTGTCTCCGTGGCGCAATTGGCTAGCGCGATCGGCTGTTAACCGAAAGGTTGGAGCTTTTCGAGCCCTCCCGGGAGAGGTGTGTTGCTTTTTTCTTTGCGCTGATAGCTTTGAAGATATGTTCTGTTGGTGGTGAGAGTGGAGCACGACTGTCTCCGTGGCGCAATTGGCTAGCGCGATCGGCTGTTAACCGAAAGGTTGGAGGTTCGAGCCCACCCGGTGGTGGTGCGACGCTTTTTTTTCTTTGCGCTGATAGCTTTGAAGATATTGTCACAATGCAGAAACAGCAGCAGTCGAATCCAGGAAACTCACTTTAATTGTATTAGAATACTGGCAAACTGATCGGGAGAGAACCTCGTCTTCTTCACTCGCTGCGCGTGTTCTTCGTTGTCCTCTTCGCGCTGCATATTCAATGTGGCATTTGCCCCCCTCCAGAGAGCAGCGTCCCGATGCTCTTCTACAAAAGACGGTGTAGTAGATGTATGGTGTTAAGTCAGTCCGAAAAGTAGGGCTTCATTCGCACAACATGCACGATTTCTGGTTTTTGCTGGCGAGTTGTCGAGGGGTTGTCAGGAACGACCACGTAATTAACGTCACTCAGGCGCTGTAAAACTGTGTAGGGGCCAAAATACTTCTTCAGCAATTTTTCAGACAGTCCCCGGCGGCGGATAGGACTCCATACCCAAACTTTGTCGCCGGCCCGATAGACGACATGTCGGTGTCGCAGATTATAACGTTGGGCGTCATAATTTTGCTGCTGGGTGATTCGGACGCGCGCAAGCTGCCTCGCTTCTTCTGCTCGTTGGGTAAAAGATGCAGCGTCCAAATCGATGTCATTGCAGTCGTGCAGTAACATGGCGTCAAGCATCGTCGTCACTTCACGGCCATGGAGGAGACTGAACGGCGTTTTTCGTGTAGTTTCTTGCTGCGCTGTATTATAGGCGAACGTGATGTACGGTAGAATGTCGTCCCAGTTCTTGTGATCCACGTCAACGTACATACTCAACATGTCGGCAATAGTCTTGTTGAGGCGTTCTGTTAAGCCGTTGGTTTGTGGATGATAGGAAATGGTTTTCCGATGGGCGGTTCCACTGAGCTCAAGCACTGTCTTCAGGAGCGTGGCCGTGAAAGCGGCACCTCGATCCGTTATTATGATTGTTGGAGCACCGTGCCTCAGGACGATATTTTCTACGAAGAATCGTGCGGTTTCAACGGCGGTGCCACTTGACAAAGCCTTTGTTTCGGCATAGCGCGTAAGATAATCAGTGGCGACTATTACCCACTTGTTGCCAGCATGGGAAGTCGGATATGGTCCAAGGAGATCCATTCCAATTTGGGCAAAAGGTGCCGTGGGCACTTGAATTGGTTGTAATAGCCCAGCTGGTTTTAACGGTGGCGATTTTCGTCGTTGGCAATCGAGGCACGTGCGCACGTAATGCTTCACAATAGCTGGAAGTCTTGGCCAGTAGTATTTCTGTTGGATTCTGGCCAATGTGCGTGTGTATCCGAGATGACCAGACGTTGGCTCATCGTGGCAAGCACAAAGTATCTCCTCACGAAGTGACGTCGGAACGACAAGTAGGTGGGTACTTCCTCTGGGAGAAAAGTTCTTCTTATAGAGAACACCACTACGTAAGCAGAATGACGGCAGGCTCCTTGCAAATCTTCTAGGGACGGTTGTTGTCCGGCCATTCAAAAATTCAATAAGAGGAAGCAACTCACTGTCTTCTTTCTGCTTGCACAAAATCGTAGTGGTGTCAACGACTCCTACAAACGCCATACTGTCATCTTCTGTGTCCTCTTCGCGCTTTATCGGTGACCTTGATAAGCAATCGGCGTCGGCGTGCTGCCGTCCGGACTTATACACGACCGTCATATCAAACTCTTGGAGGCGTAAGCTCCACCGTGCGAGCCGACCAGACGGGTCTTTCAAGTTGGTCAGCCAGCAGAGGGAATGATGGTCGCTGACTACGTGGAAGGAACGGCCATAGAGGTACGGACGAAACTTCATAACCGCCCATACGACAGCAAGACACTCTTTTTCCGTTGTGGAGTAGTTGGACTCGGCGCGGGAAAGCGTCCTACTAGCATATGCGATCACACGCTCGGCTGAGTCTTGCCACTGGACGAGTACAGCGCCTAAACCCACGTTGCTGGCATCTGTATGGACCATGGTAGGAGCATCCTCATCAAAGTGAGCAAGCACAGGCGGAGTCTGCAGGCGTTGTCGGAGATCGTCAAATGCCACCTGTTGATCGTCGCCCCATGTGAACGAAACGTCTTCTCTTGTGAGTCGTGTTAACGGCGAGGCTATGTTGGAGAAATTGGCAATAAACCTTCGGTAGTATGCGCATAGGCCAAGGAAACGCCTGACTGCTTTCTTGTCTTTTGGTACCGGAAATTTTCTGACGGCCGCAATCTTATCGGGATCAGGTCGAACACCTTCATGGCTCACCACATGGCCTAAAAATTTAAGCTCCTTGAAACCAAAATGACACTTCTCGGGTTTCAGTGTCAGGCCGGCAGACCTTATTGCCCTAAATACCGATAGCAGCCTGCTCAGGTGTTCCTCAAATGTTTTTGAAAAAACAATGACGTCGTCCAGGTAGACCAGACATGTCTGCCACTTAAGGCCTGACAGAACGGTATCCATCAGTCTCTGAAATGTTGCGGGGGCTGAGCACAATCCGAATGGCAAGACTTTAAATTCATAAAGCCCGTCAGGCGTTACAAAAGCCGTTTTTTCTCTATCTCGCTCGTCGACCTCTATTTGCCAATACCCACTTTTGAGGTCCATTGACGAAAAGTAGCGTGCATACCTCAGCCTGTCAAGTGAATCATCGATGCGCGGTAATGGGTACACGTCTTTCTTTGTCACACGGTTCAGCTTGCGGTAGTCGACACAAAATCGCAAGCTTCCGTCTTTCTTTTTAACCAGCACTACCGGCGATGCCCAAGGACTTCTTGACGGCTGGATGACGTCATCATCGAGCATTTTCTTCACTTGTTCCTGGATTGCTTCACGCTCTTTCGGTGCTACGCGGTATGGGTTCTGTCGTATTGGCCTTGCCGTCTCCTCCGTTATTATCCGATGCTTCGTCAGTGGCGTTTGACTGACCCTCGAGGTCGATGAAAAACAGTCTTTGAACTGGTGAAGAAGATCTACTAGACGCTGTCTCTGCGCTGGTGACAAATCCGAGCTTACGTAAATAGGTGGTGAGGCTGACGTGGCTTGCGGCTCGTCCTGTTGTACTACACAGCACTCGCGGATTTCGGTGATCTCGTCGAAGTAGGCGACTGTAGTGCCTTGTGTAATGTGTCGTCGCTCGTTGGTAAAATTCGTCAACAGAACCTCTGCTTCACCGCACACAACGTTGACGATACTTCTGGCAATTGCAACACCGCGAGAGAGTAGGAGCGTCAATACTTGTTCAGCGATTCCTTCTCCAGTATTCTGCTCGCTGCACGTGACTGGAACAAGGCGGCACGATAATGGAGGTATGGTCACATCGTCAATGACTCGTAGGGATTTTCGGTGTAGCGCTGCGCTTTGATCCGCTGAAA
The DNA here is from genome assembly GCF_043290135.1 of Rhipicephalus microplus. Lineage (NCBI taxonomy): Eukaryota > Metazoa > Arthropoda > Arachnida > Ixodida > Ixodidae > Rhipicephalus > Rhipicephalus microplus. The sequence continues at coordinate 136,329,259 of NC_134708.1, forward strand.
AGGTCAGTACACCGTCCGGAATATTGATGATGGCACCATATTCACGCAAGAAATCCATCCCCAAGATTGCCTGCTTGCAACACTCAGAAAGGATAACAAAAGTTGCGACGAAGGATGCATCCCCTATCTTCATTCTTGCGGTGCACTTTCCGGTAGGTGTGAGTAGCTGCCCTCCAGCTCCTCTAATCTGCGGTCCTGTCCATTCCATTCTAACCTTCCTGAGCGTGTCTGCCAGACTCTCACTCATTATCGAGAAGTCCGCGCCAGTGTCGACCAATGCCATGACGTCATGTCCGTCAATCGTAATTGCAACTTCGGCAGTAACAACCCCATCTTTCGTCGATTCATTGAAAATGTGTCTCTCTTCGCTCGGCAGTAATGGGGGATTTTCAGCACTTCGACGATTCGCAACCTTCCCCCCTAAGGTCGCTGCTTTTAGTTTCCCCGGCGTGGACTAGGAGATCTCCCTCTTGGCATGTCAGTAGTGCTCCGTCTAGAGGATGGAGAAAAACGCCCAGGAGAGGGTGAGCGTGACCGAAACCCAGGAGGAACATCCCGCGGGGTCATGACACTCGTGTCGACGTCAGATGTTCCGTTGAAATGGCGCCGAGGAACCGTAGAAGGAAATCCTTGGTACCCCGCGGCGCGATACGGGCAATACCGAACGATGTGGCCTGCTTCCCCACAGTGAAAGCACAGGGGCCTATGATCAGGGGTACGCCAGATGTCAGTTTTGCGAAGTGGTGGCCGCCTCGGCATCGAAGTTTCTCTGTAGTACCAAGGCGCTGTTGGCGGATGTTGCTGGTGGTACTGATGTGGTGTCGGCACGTTCGCTGGCTGTCGGCGGACTACGTCTGCATAGCTTGCCCTGGGACTGCTCGTGTTCGGCTCAGGAAGCGAGAGCGCTTGCCTGATCTCCTGGCGTACAACTTCCGTCACTGAGGCGATCGCGCAGTCATTCGGTTTGACGACGAGTTTCTTGACCTCTTCTTGTACGATTTCTCGTATTAGTTGGCGCAAAGAACCTTCGTCGGGTGTTGTTGCTGTGGTAGAGGCTGCCACGCTGATCGGTGCACTGTGGGTTGGGCGGTCATACTGGCGATAACGTTGATGCAGTGCGCGTTCGATAGATGTCGCCTCCTTGGAGAATTCATCCACACTTGTAGGCGGGTTTCGTACGAGACCAGCGAACAGCTGCTCCTTAATGCCCCGCATGAGGTGGCTAACCTTTTTGGTTTCGGGCATATTAGGATCTGCTCGACGAAATAGCCGCGCCATGTCCTCAACAAACATCGTAACGGATTCATTTGGTTTCTGAATCCGTGATTCGAGGAGACGCTGTGCGATTTCTCGTCTTTCAGTGCTCGCGAACGTGTCGAGAAACTTCTGCCGGAACTCGTCCCAAGACGACCACACGCGATTCGTGAACCACGTTCGGGCTCCGTCTTGAAGCGGAAAATAAACGTAGCCCAATTTCTGTGTGGTGTTCCAACCGTTAACATTCGCTGTGTGCTCGAATTCCTCGAGCCAGTCATGTGCATCCTCATATGCGTTTCCGTGGAAATCAACCGGAAGTCGAGGGTTCAAAACAGTCACCTGTGTCGTGTTGGGGCTGGACATGTTGGGGCCAGTGCTTCCAGGCGTCGTCATGCTTTCTGGCACAGTCACGCTTTCCGGCAATGGACCAAACTCCGGGCTGAGGCCTAACAGGCGCCGGCTGCTGCGGTGAACGGGGGTGTCGATGCGCGGAAGTCTTTCTTGACCAGATGCGGGGCTGTTGTCAGGCGTCCCGAACATGTACCCAGCACCTCCACCAGTGTCACAATGCAGAAACAGCAGCAGTCGAATCCAGGAAACTCACTTTAATTGTATTAGAATACTGGCAAACTGATCGGGAGAGAACCTCGTCTTCTTCACTCGCTGCGCGTGTTCTTCGTTGTCCTCTTCGCGCTGCATATTCAATGTGGCAATATGTTCTGATGGTGGTGAGAGTGGAGCAGGACTGTCTCCGTGGCGCAATCGGCTAGCGCGATCGGCTGTTAACCGAAAGGTTGGAGTTTCGAGCCCTCCCAGGAGTGGTGTGTTGCTTTTTTCTTTGCGCTGATAGCTTTGAAGATATGTTCTGTTGGTGCTGAGAGTGGAGCACGACTGTCTCCGTGGCGCAATTGGCTAGCGCGATCGGCGGTTAACCGAAAGGTTGGAGATTCGAGCCCACCCGGTGGTGGTGCGACGCTTTTTTTTCTTTGGGCGGATAGCTCTGAAGAAATGTTCTGACGGTGGGGAGAAGAGCACGACTGTCTCCGTGGGGCAACTAGCTAGCGCGATCGGCTGTTGACCGAAAGGTTGGAGGTTCGAGCCCAACCGGTGGTGGTGCGGCGCTTCTTATTCTTTGGGCTGATAGCTCTGAAGAAATGTTCTGACGGTGGTGAGAGTGGAGCACGACTGTCTCCGTGGCGCAATTGGCCAGCGCGATCGGCTGTTAACCGAAAGGTTGGAGGTTCGAGCCCAACCGGTGGTGGTGCGGCGCTTCTTATTCTTTGGGCTGATAGCTCTGAAGAAATGTTCTGACGGTGGTGAGAGTGGAGCACGACTGTCTCCGTGGCGCAATTTGCTAGCGCGATCGGCTGTTAACCGAAAGGTTGGAGGTTCGAGCCCACCCGGTGGTGGTGCGACGCTGTTTTTTCTTTGGGCTGATAGCTCTGAAGAAATGTTCTGACGGTGGGGAGAGTGGAGCATGACTGTCTCCGTGGCGCAATTGGCTAGTGCGATCGGCGGTTAACCGAAAGGTTGGAGCTTTTCGAGCCCTCCCGGGAGTGGTGTGTTGCTTTTTTCTTTGCGCTGATAGCTTTGAAGATATGTTCTGTTGGTGGTGAGAGTGGAGCACGGCTGTCTCCGTGGCGCAATTGGCTAGCGCGATCGGCTGTTAACCGAAAGGTTGGAGGTTCGAGCCCACCCGGTGGTGGTGCGACGCTTTTTTTTCTTTGCGCTGATAGCTTTGAAGATATGTTCTGATGGTGGTGAGAGTGGAGCAGGACTGTCTCCGTGGCGCAATCGGCTAGCGCGATCGGCTGTTAACCGAAAGGATGGAGTTTCGAGCCCTCCCAGGAGTGGTGTGTTGCTTTTTTCTTTGCGCTGATAGCTTTGAAGATATGTTCTGTTGGTGCTGAGAGTGGAGCACGACTGTCTCCGTGGCGCAATTGGCTAGCGCGATCGGCGGTTAACCGAAAGGTTGGAGATTCGAGCCCACCCGGTGGTGGTGCGACGCTTTTTTTTCTTTGGGCGGATAGCTCTGAAGAAATGTTCTGACGGTGGGGAGAATGGAGCACGACTGTCTCCGTGGGGCAACTAGCTAGCGCGATCGGCTGTTGACCGAAAGTTTGGAGGTTCGAGCCCAACCGGTGGTGGTGCGGCGCTTCTTATTCTTTGGGCTGATAGCTCTGAAGAAATGTTCTGACGGTGGGGAGAGTGGAGGACGAATGTCTCCGTGGCGCAATTGGCTAGCGCGATCGGCTGTTAACCGAAAAGTTGGAGCATTTCGAGCCCTCCCGGGAGTGGTGTGTTGCTTTTTTCTTTGCGCAGATAGCTTTAAAGATATGTTCTGTTGGTGGTGAGAGTGGAGCACGACTGTCTCCGTGGCGCAATTGGCTAGCGCGATCGGCGGTTAACCGAAAGGTTGGAGATTCGAGCCCACCCGGTGGTGGTCGACGCTTTTTTTTCTTTGGGCTGATAGCTCTGAAGAAATGTTCTGACGGTGGGGAGAACGGAGCACGACTGTCTCCGTGGCGCAACTGGCTAGCGCGATCGGCTGTTAACCGAAAGGTTTGAGGTTCGAGCCCTCCCGGGAGTGGTGTGTTGCTTTTTTCTGTGCGCTGATAGCTTTGAAGATATGTTCTGTTGGTGGTGAGAGTAGAGCACGACTGTCTCCGTGGCGCAATTGGCTAGCAAGATCGGCTGTTAACCGAAAGGTTGGAGGTTCGAGCCCACACGGTGGTGGTGCGACGCTTTTTTTTCTTTGCGCTGATAGCTCTGAAGAAAAGTTCTGACGGTGGGGAGAGTGGAGCACGACTGTCTCCGTGGCGCAATTGGCTAGCGCGATCGGCTGTTAACCGAAAGGTTGGAGGTTCGAGCCCTCCCGGGAGTGGTGTGTTGCTTTTTTCTTTGCGCTGATAGCTTTGAAGATATGTTCTGTTGGTGGTGAGAGTGGAGCACGACTGTCTCCGTGGCGCAATTGGCTAGCGCGATCGGCTGTTAACCGAAAGTTGGAGGTTCGAGCCCACCCGGTGGTGGTGCGGCGCTTTTTTTTTCTTTGGGCTGATAGCTCTGAAGAAATGTTCTGACGGTGGTGAGAGAGGAGCACGACTGTCTCCGTGGCGCAATTGGCTAGCGCGAGCGGCTGTTAACCGAAAGGTTGGAGGTTCGAGCCCAACCGGGGGTGGTGTGTTGCTTTTTTCTTTGCGCTGATAGCTTTGAAGATATGTTCTGTTGGTAGTGAGAGTGGAGCACTACTGTCTCCGTGGCGCATTTGGCTAGCGCGATCGGCGGTTAACCGAAAGGTTGGAGATTCGAGCCCACCCGGTGGTGGTGCGACGCTTTTTTTTCTTTGGGCTGATAGCTCTGAAGAAATGTTCTGACGGTGGGGAGAACGGAGCACGACTGTCTCCGTGGCGCAACTGGCTAGCGCGATCGGCTGTTAACTGAAAGGTTGGAGGTTCGAGCCCTCCCGGGAGTGGTGTGTTGCTTTTTTCTTTGCGCTGATAGCTTTGAAGATATGTTCTGTTGGTGATGAGAGTGGAGCACGACTGTCTCCGTGGCGCAATTGGCTAGCGCGGTCGGCTGTTAACCGAGAGGTTGGAGGTTCGAGCCCACCCGGTGGTGGTGCGACGCTTTTTTTTCTTTGCGCTGATAGCTTTGAAGATATGTTCTGATGGTGGTGAGAGTGGAGCAGGACTGTCTCCGTGGCGCAATCGGCTAGCGCGATCGGCTGTTAACCGAAAGGTTGGAGTTTCGAGCCCTCCCGGGAGTGGTGTGTTGCTTTTTTCTTTGCGCTGATAGCTTTGAAGATATGTTCTGTTGGTGCTGAGAGTGGAGCACGACTGTCTCCGTGGCGCAATTGGCTAGCGCGATCGGCGGTTAACCGAAAGGTTGGAGATTCGAGCCCACCCGGTGGTGGTGCGACGCTTTTTTTTCTTTGGGCGGATAGCTCTGAAGAAATGTTCTGACGGTGGGGAGAATGGAGCACGACTGTCTCCGTGGGGCAACTAGCTAGCGCGATCGGCTGTTGACCGAAAGGTTGGAGGTTCGAGCCCAACCGGTGGTGGTGCGGCGCTTCTTATTCTTTGGGCTGATAGCTCTGAAGAAATGTTCTGACGGTGGTGAGAGTGGAGCACGACTGTCTCCGTGGCGCAATTGGCCAGCGCGATCGGCTGTTAACCGAAAGGTTGGAGGTTCGAGCCCAACCGGTGGTGGTGCGGCGCTTCTTATTCTTTGGGCTGATAGCTCTGAAGAAATGTTCTGACGGTGGTGAGAGTGGAGCACGACTGTCTCCGTGGCGCAATTGGCTAGCGCGATCGGCTGTTAACCGAAAGGTTGGAGGTTCGAGCCCACCCGGTGGTGGTGCGACGCTGTTTTTTCTTTGGGCTGATAGCTCTGAAGAAATGTTCTGACGGTGGGGAGAGTGGAGCATGACTGTCTCCGTGGCGCAATTGGCTAGCGCGATCGGCGGTTAACCGAAAGGTTGGAGCTTTTCGAGCCCTCCCGGGAGTGGTGTGTTGCTTTTTTCTTTGCGCTGATAGCTTTGAAGATATGTTCTGTTGGTGGTGAGAGTGGAGCACGACTGTCTCCGTGGCGCAATTGGCTAGCGCGATCGGCTGTTAACCGAAAGGTTGGAGGTTCGAGCCCACCCGGTGGTGGTGCGACGCTTTTTTTTCTTTGCGCTGATAGCTTTGAAGATATGTTCTGATGGTGGTGAGAGTGGAGCAGGACTGTCTCCGTGGCGCAATCGGCTAGCGCGATCGGCTGTTAACCGAAAGGATGGAGTTTCGAGCCCTCCCAGGAGTGGTGTGTTGCTTTTTTCTTTGCGCTGATAGCTTTGAAGATATGTTCTGTTGGTGCTGAGAGTGGAGCACGACTGTCTCCGTGGCGCAATTGGCTAGCGCGATCGGCGGTTAACCGAAAGGTTGGAGATTCGAGCCCACCCGGTGGTGGTGCGACGCTTTTTTTTCTTTGGGCGGATAGCTCTGAAGAAATGTTCTGACGGTGGTGAGAGTGGAGCACGACTGTCTCCGTGGCGCAATTGGCCAGCGTGATCGGCTGTTAACCGAAAGGTTGGAGGTTCGAGCCCAACCGGGGGTGGTGCGGCGCTTTTTTTCTTTGGGCTGATAGCTTTGAAGATATGTTCTGATGGTGGTGAGAGTGAGCAGGACTGTCTCCGTGGCGAAATTGGCTAGCGCGATCGGCTGTTAACTGAAAGGTTGGAGGTTCGAGCCCTCCCAGGAGTGGTGTGTTGCTTTTTTCTTTGCGCTGATAGCTTTGAAGATATGTTCTGTTGGTGGTGAGAGTGGAGCACGACTGTCTCCGTGGCGCAATTGGCTAGCGCGATCGGCTGTTAACCGAAAGGTTGGAGGTTCGAGCCCACCCGGTGGTGGTGCGACGCTGTTTTTTCTTTGGGCTGATAGCTCTGAAGAAATGTTCTGACGGTGGGGAGAGTGGAGCACGACTGTGTCCGTGGCGCAATTGGCTAGCGCGATCGGCTGTTAACCGAAAGGTTGGAGCTTTTCGAGCCCTCCCGGGAGTGGTGTGTTGCTTTTTTCTTTGCGCTGATAGCTTTGAAGATATGTTCTGTTGGTGGTGAGAGTGGAGCACGACTGTCTCCGTGGCGCAATTGGCTAGCGCGATCGGCTGTTAACCGAAAGGTTGGAGGTTCGAGCCCACACGGTGGTGGTGCGACGCTTTTTTTTCTTTGCGCTGATAGCTTTGAAGATATGTTCTGATGGTGGTGAGAGTGGAGCAGGACTGTCTCCGTGGCGCAATCGGCTAGCGCGATCGGCTGTTAACTGAAAGGTTGGAGTTTCGAGCCCTCCCGGGAGTGGTGTGTTGCTTTTTTCTTTGCGCTGATAGCTTTGAAGATATGTTCTGTTGGTGGTGAGATTGGAGATCGACTGTCTCCGTGGCGTAATTGGCTAGCGCGATCGGCGGTTAACCGAAAGGTTGGAGATTCGAACCCACCCGGTGGTGGTGCGACGCTTTTTTTTCTTTGGGCTGATAGCTTAGAAATGTTCTGACGGTGGGGAGAACGGAGCACGACTGTCTCCGTGGCGCAACTGGCTAGCGCGATCGGCTGTTAACTGAAAGGTTGGAGGTTCGAGCCCTCCCGGGAGTGGTGTGTTGCTTTTTTTTGCGCTGATAGCTTTGAAGATATGTTCTGTTGGTGATGAGAGTGGAGCACGACTGTCTCCGTGGCGCAATTGGCTAGCGCGGTCGGCTGTTAACCGAAAGGTTGGAGGTTCGAGCCCACCCGGTGGTGGTGCAACGCTTTCTTTCCTTTGGGCTGATAGCTCTGAAGAAATGTTCTGACGGTGGGGAGAGTGGAGCACGACTGTCTCCGTGGCGCAATTGGCTAGCGCGATCGGCTGTTAACCGAAAGGTTTGAAGTTCGAGCCCTCCCGGGAGTGGTGTGTTGCTTTTTTCTGTGCGCTGATAGCTTTGAAGATATGTTCTGTTGGTGGTGAGAGTAGAGCACGACTGTCTCCGTGGCGCAATTGGCTAGCAAGATCGGCTGTTAACCGAAAGGTTGGAGGTTCGAGCCCACCCGGTGGTGGTGCGACGCTTTTTTTTCTTTGTGCTGATAGCTCTGAAGAAAAGTTCTGACGGTGGGGAGAGTGGAGCACGACTGCCTCCTTGGCGCAATTGGCTAGCGCGATCGGCTGTTAACCGAAAGGTTGGAGGTTCGAGCCCTCCCGAGAGTGGTGTGTTGCTTTTTTCTTTGCGCTGATAGCTTTGAAGATATGTTCTGTTGGTGGTGAGAGTGGAGCACGACTGTCTCCGTGGCGGAATTGGCTCGCGCGATCGGCTGTTAACCGAAAGTTGGAGGTTCGAGCCCACCCGGTGGTGGTGCGGCGCTTTTTTTTTCTTTGGGCTGATAGCTCTGAAGAAATGTTCTGACGGTGGTGAGAGTGGAGCACGACTGTCTCCGTGGCGCAATTGGCTAGCGCAATCGGCTGTTAACCGAAAGGTTGGAGGTTCGAGCCCAACCGGGGGTGGTGTGTTGCTTTTTTCTTTGCGCTGATAGCTTTGAAGATATGTTCTGTTAGTGGTGAGAGTGGAGCACGACTGTCTCCGTGGCGCAATTGGCTAGCGCGATCGGCTGTTAACCGAAAGGGTGGAGGTTCGAGCCCACCCGGTGGTGGTGCGACGCTGTTTTTTCTTTGGGCTGATAGCTCTGAAGAAATGTTCTGACGGAGGGGAGAGTGGAGCACGATAGTCTCCGTGGCACAATTGGCTAGCGCGATCGGCTGTTAACCGAAAGGTTGGAGCTTTTCGAGTCCTCCCGGGAGTGGTGTGTTGCTTTTTTCTTTGCGCTGAAAGCTTTGAAGATATGTTCTGTTGGTGGTGAGAGTGGAGCACGACTGTCTCCGTGGCGCAATTGGCTAGCGCGATCGGCTGTTAACCGAAAGTTGGAGGTTCGAGCCCACCCGGTGGTGGTGCGGCGCTTTTTTTTTTCTTTGGGCTGATAGCTCTGAAGAAATGTTCTGACGGTGGTGAGAGAGGAGCACGACTGTCTCCGTGGCGCAATTGGCTAGCGCGAGCGGCTGTTAACCGAAAGGTTGGAGGTTCGAGCCCAACCGGGGGTGGTGTGTTGCTTTTTTCTTTGCGCTGATAGCTTTGAAGATATGTTCTGTTGGTAGTGAGAGTGGAGCACGACTGTCTCCGTGGCGCAATTGGCTAGCGCGATCGGCGGTTAACCGAAAGGTTGGAGATTCGAGCCCACCCGGTGGTGGTGCGACGCTTTTTTTCTTTGGGCTGATAGCTCTGAAGAAATGTTCTGACGGTGGGGAGAACGGAGCACGACTGTCTCCGTGGCGCAACTGGCTAGCGCGATCGGCTGTTAACTGAAAGGTTGGAGGTTCGAGCCCTCCCGGGAGTGGTGTGTTGCTTTTTTCTTTGCGCTGATAGCTTTGAAGATATGTTCTGTTGGTGATGAGAGTGGAGCACGACTGTCTCCGTTTCGCAATTGGCTAGCGCGGTCGGCTGTTAACCGAGAGGTTGGAGGTTCGAGCCCACCCGGTGGTGGTGCAACGCTTTCTTTCCTTTGGGCTGATAGCTCTGAAGAAATGTTCTGACGGTGGGGAGAGTGGAGCACGACTGTCTCCGTGGCGCAATTGGCTAGCGCGATCGGCTGTTAACCGAAAGGTTTGAGGTTCGAGCCCTCCAGGGAGTGGTGTGTTGCTTTTTTCTGTGCGCTGATAGCTTTGAAGATATGTTCTGTTGGTGGTGAGGGTAGAGCACGACTGTCTCCGTGGCGCAATTGGCTAGCAAGATCGGCTGTTAACCGAAAGGTTGGAGGTTCGAGCCCACCCGGTGGTGGTGCGACGCTTTTTTTTTTCTTTGCGCTGATAGCTCTGAAGAAAAGTTCTGATGGTGGGGAGAGTGGAGCACGACTGTCTCCGTGGCGCAATTGGCTAGCGCGATCGGCTGTTAACCGAAAGGTTGGAGGTTCGAGCCCTCCCGGGAGTGGTGTGTTGCTTTTTTCTTTGCACTGATAGCTTTGAAGATATGTTCTGTTGGTGGTGAGAGTGGAGCACGACTGTCTCCGTGGCGCAATTGGCTAGCGCGATCGGCTGTTAACCGAAAGTTGGAGGTTCGAGCCCACCCGGTGGTGGTGCGGCGATTTTTTTTTCTTTGGGCTGATAGCTCTGAAGAAATGTTCTGACGGTGGTGAGAGTGGAGCACGACTGTCTCCGTGGCGCAATTGGCTAGCGCGATCGGCTGTTAACCGAAAGGTTGGAGGTTCGAGCCCAACCGGGGGTGGTGTGTTGCTTTTTTCTTTGCGCTGATAGCTTTGAAGATATGTTCTGTTGGTGGTGAGAGTGGAGCACGACTGTCTCCGTGGCGCAATTGGCTAGCGCAATCGGCTGTTAACCGAAAGGTTGGAGGTTCGAGCCCACCCGGTGGTGGTGCGACGCTGTTTTTTCTTTGGGCTGATAGCTCTGAAGAAATGTTCTGACGGTGGGGAGAATGGAGCACGACTGTCTCCGTGGGGCAACTAGCTAGCGCGATCGGCTGTTGACCGAAAGTTTGGAGGTTCGAGCCCAACCGGTGGTGGTGCGGCGCTTCTTATTCTTTGGGCTGATAGCTCTGAAGAAATGTTCTGACGGTGGTGAGAGTGGAGCACGACTGTCTCCGTGGCGCAATTGGCCAGCGTGATCGGCTGTTAACCGAAAGGTTGGAGGTTCGAGCCCAACCGGGGGTGGTGCGGCGCTTTTTTTCTTTGGGCTGATAGCTTTGAAGATATGTTCTGATGGTGGTGAGAGTGAGCAGGACTGTCTCCGTGGCGAAATTGGCTAGCGCGATCGGCTGTTAACTGAAAGGTTGGAGGTTCGAGCCCTCCCAGGAGTGGTGTGTTGCTTTTTTCTTTGCGCTGATAGCTTTGAAGATATGTTCTGTTGGTGGTGAGAGTGGAGCACGACTGTCTCCGTGGCGCAATTGGCTAGCGCGATCGGCTGTTAACCGAAAGGTTGGAGGTTCGAGCCCACCCGGTGGTGGTGCGACGCTGTTTTTTCTTTGGGCTGATAGCTCTGAAGAAATGTTCTGACGGTGGGGAGAGTGGAGCACGACTGTGTCCGTGGCGCAATTGGCTAGCGCGATCGGCTGTTAACCGAAAGGTTGGAGCTTTTCGAGCCCTCCCGGGAGTGGTGTGTTGCTTTTTTCTTTGCGCTGATAGCTTTGAAGATATGTTCTGTTGGTGGTGAGAGTGGAGCACGACTGTCTCCGTGGCGCAATTGGCTAGCGCGATCGGCTGTTAACCGAAAGGTTGGAGGTTCGAGCCCACACGGTGGTGGTGCGACGCTTTTTTTTCTTTGCGCTGATAGCTTTGAAGATATGTTCTGATGGTGGTGAGAGTGGAGCAGGACTGTCTCCGTGGCGCAATCGGCTAGCGCGATCGGCTGTTAACTGAAAGGTTGGAGTTTCGAGCCCTCCCGGGAGTGGTGTGTTGCTTTTTTCTTTGCGCTGATAGCTTTGAAGATATGTTCTGTTGGTGGTGAGATTGGAGATCGACTGTCTCCGTGGCGTAATTGGCTAGCGCGATCGGCGGTTAACCGAAAGGTTGGAGATTCGAACCCACCCGGTGGTGGTGCGACGCTTTTTTTTCTTTGGGCTGATAGCTTAGAAATGTTCTGACGGTGGGGAGAACGGAGCACGACTGTCTCCGTGGCGCAACTGGCTAGCGCGATCGGCTGTTAACTGAAAGGTTGGAGGTTCGAGCCCTCCCGGGAGTGGTGTGTTGCTTTTTTTTGCGCTGATAGCTTTGAAGATATGTTCTGTTGGTGATGAGAGTGGAGCACGACTGTCTCCGTGGCGCAATTGGCTAGCGCGGTCGGCTGTTAACCGAAAGGTTGGAGGTTCGAGCCCACCCGGTGGTGGTGCAACGCTTTCTTTCCTTTGGGCTGATAGCTCTGAAGAAATGTTCTGACGGTGGGGAGAGTGGAGCACGACTGTCTCCGTGGCGCAATTGGCTAGCGCGATCGGCTGTTAACCGAAAGGTTTGAAGTTCGAGCCCTCCCGGGAGTGGTGTGTTGCTTTTTTCTGTGCGCTGATAGCTTTGAAGATATGTTCTGTTGGTGGTGAGAGTAGAGCACGACTGTCTCCGTGGCGCAATTGGCTAGCAAGATCGGCTGTTAACCGAAAGGTTGGAGGTTCGAGCCCACCCGGTGGTGGTGCGACGCTTTTTTTTCTTTGTGCTGATAGCTCTGAAGAAAAGTTCTGACGGTGGGGAGAGTGGAGCACGACTGCCTCCTTGGCGCAATTGGCTAGCGCGATCGGCTGTTAACCGAAAGGTTGGAGGTTCGAGCCCTCCCGAGAGTGGTGTGTTGCTTTTTTCTTTGCGCTGATAGCTTTGAAGATATGTTCTGTTGGTGGTGAGAGTGGAGCACGACTGTCTCCGTGGCGGAATTGGCTCGCGCGATCGGCTGTTAACCGAAAGTTGGAGGTTCGAGCCCACCCGGTGGTGGTGCGGCGCTTTTTTTTTCTTTGGGCTGATAGCTCTGAAGAAATGTTCTGACGGTGGTGAGAGTGGAGCACGACTGTCTCCGTGGCGCAATTGGCTAGCGCAATCGGCTGTTAACCGAAAGGTTGGAGGTTCGAGCCCAACCGGGGGTGGTGTGTTGCTTTTTTCTTTGCGCTGATAGCTTTGAAGATATGTTCTGTTAGTGGTGAGAGTGGAGCACGACTGTCTCCGTGGCGCAATTGGCTAGCGCGATCGGCTGTTAACCGAAAGGGTGGAGGTTCGAGCCCACCCGGTGGTGGTGCGACGCTGTTTTTTCTTTGGGCTGATAGCTCTGAAGAAATGTTCTGACGGAGGGGAGAGTGGAGCACGATAGTCTCCGTGGCACAATTGGCTAGCGCGATCGGCTGTTAACCGAAAGGTTGGAGCTTTTCGAGTCCTCCCGGGAGTGGTGTGTTGCTTTTTTCTTTGCGCTGAAAGCTTTGAAGATATGTTCTGTTGGTGGTGAGAGTGGAGCACGACTGTCTCCGTGGCGCAATTGGCTAGCGCGATCGGCTGTTAACCGAAAGTTGGAGGTTCGAGCCCACCCGGTGGTGGTGCGGCGCTTTTTTTTTTCTTTGGGCTGATAGCTCTGAAGAAATGTTCTGACGGTGGTGAGAGAGGAGCACGACTGTCTCCGTGGCGCAATTGGCTAGCGCGAGCGGCTGTTAACCGAAAGGTTGGAGGTTCGAGCCCAACCGGGGGTGGTGTGTTGCTTTTTTCTTTGCGCTGATAGCTTTGAAGATATGTTCTGTTGGTAGTGAGAGTGGAGCACGACTGTCTCCGTGGCGCAATTGGCTAGCGCGATCGGCGGTTAACCGAAAGGTTGGAGATTCGAGCCCACCCGGTGGTGGTGCGACGCTTTTTTTCTTTGGGCTGATAGCTCTGAAGAAATGTTCTGACGGTGGGGAGAACGGAGCACGACTGTCTCCGTGGCGCAACTGGCTAGCGCGATCGGCTGTTAACTGAAAGGTTGGAGGTTCGAGCCCTCCCGGGAGTGGTGTGTTGCTTTTTTCTTTGCGCTGATAGCTTTGAAGATATGTTCTGTTGGTGATGAGAGTGGAGCACGACTGTCTCCGTTTCGCAATTGGCTAGCGCGGTCGGCTGTTAACCGAGAGGTTGGAGGTTCGAGCCCACCCGGTGGTGGTGCAACGCTTTCTTTCCTTTGGGCTGATAGCTCTGAAGAAATGTTCTGACGGTGGGGAGAGTGGAGCACGACTGTCTCCGTGGCGCAATTGGCTAGCGCGATCGGCTGTTAACCGAAAGGTTTGAGGTTCGAGCCCTCCAGGGAGTGGTGTGTTGCTTTTTTCTGTGCGCTGATAGCTTTGAAGATATGTTCTGTTGGTGGTGAGGGTAGAGCACGACTGTCTCCGTGGCGCAATTGGCTAGCAAGATCGGCTGTTAACCGAAAGGTTGGAGGTTCGAGCCCACCCGGTGGTGGTGCGACGCTTTTTTTTTTCTTTGCGCTGATAGCTCTGAAGAAAAGTTCTGATGGTGGGGAGAGTGGAGCACGACTGTCTCCGTGGCGCAATTGGCTAGCGCGATCGGCTGTTAACCGAAAGGTTGGAGGTTCGAGCCCTCCCGGGAGTGGTGTGTTGCTTTTTTCTTTGCACTGATAGCTTTGAAGATATGTTCTGTTGGTGGTGAGAGTGGAGCACGACTGTCTCCGTGGCGCAATTGGCTAGCGCGATCGGCTGTTAACCGAAAGTTGGAGGTTCGAGCCCACCCGGTGGTGGTGCGGCGATTTTTTTTTCTTTGGGCTGATAGCTCTGAAGAAATGTTCTGACGGTGGTGAGAGTGGAGCACGACTGTCTCCGTGGCGCAATTGGCTAGCGCGATCGGCTGTTAACCGAAAGGTTGGAGGTTCGAGCCCAACCGGGGGTGGTGTGTTGCTTTTTTCTTTGCGCTGATAGCTTTGAAGATATGTTCTGTTGGTGGTGAGAGTGGAGCACGACTGTCTCCGTGGCGCAATTGGCTAGCGCAATCGGCTGTTAACCGAAAGGTTGGAGGTTCGAGCCCACCCGGTGGTGGTGCGACGCTGTTTTTTCTTTGGGCTGATAGCTCTGAAGAAATGTTCTGACGGTGGGGAGAGTGGAGCACGATAGTCTCCGTGGCACAATTGGCTAGCGTGATCGGCTGTTAACCGAAAGGTTGGAGCTTTTCGAGTCCTCCCGGGAGTGGTGTGTTGCTTTTTTCTTTGCGCTGATAGCTTTGAAGATATGTTCTGTTGGTGGTGAGAGTGGAGCACGACTGTCTCCGTGGCACAATTGGCTAGCGCGATCGGCTGTTAACCGAAAGGTTGGAGGGTCGAGCCCAACCGGGGGTGGTGCGGCGCTTTTTTTTCTTTGCGCTGATAGCTTTGAAGATATGTTCTGTTGGTGGTGACAGTGGAGCACGACTGTCTCCGTTGCGCATTTGGCTAGCGCGATCGGCTGTTAACCGAAAGTTGGAGGTTCGAGCCCACCCGGTGGTGTTGCGACGCTTTTTTTTCTTTGGGCTGATAGCTCTGAAGAAATGTTCTGACGGTGGGGAGAGTGTAGCACGACTGTCTCCGTGGCGCAATTGGCTAGCACGTTCGGCTGTTAACCGAAAGGTTGGAGGTTCGAGCCCACCCGGTGGTGGTGCGACGCTGTTTTTTCTTTGGGCTGATAGCTCTGAAGAAATGTTCTGACGGTGGGGAGAGTGGAGCATGACTGTCTCCGTGGCGCAATTGGCTAGCGCGATCGGCGGTTAACCGAAAGGTTGGAGCTTTTCGAGCCCTCCCGGGAGTGGTGTGTTGCTTTTTTCTTTGCGCTGATAGCTTTGAAGATGTGTTCTGTTGGTGGTGAGAGTGGAGCACGACTGTCTCTGTGGCGCAATTGGCTAGCGCGATCGGCTGTTAACCGAAAGGTTGGAGGTTCGAGCCCACCCGGTGGTGGTGCGACGCTTTTTTTTCTTTGCGCTGATAGCTTTGAAGATATGTTCTGATGGTGGTGAGAGTGGAGCAGGACTGTCTCCGTGGCGCAATCGGCTAGCGCGATCGGCTGTTAACCGAAAGGTTGGAGTTTCGAGCCCTCCCGGGAGTGGTGTGTTGCTTTTTTTTTGCGCTGATAGCTTTGAAGATATGTTCTGTTGGTGCTGAGAGTGGAGCACGACTGTCTCCGTGGCGCAATTGGCTAGCGCGATCGGCGGTTAACCGAAAGGTTGGAGATTCGAGCCCACCCGGTGGTGGTGCGACGCTTTTTTTTCTTTGGGCGGATAGCTCTGAAGAAATGTTCTGACGGTGGGGAGAATGGAGCACGACTGTCTCCGTGGGGCAACTAGCTAGCGCGATCGGCTGTTGACCGAAAGGTTGGAGGTTCGAGCCCAACCGGTGGTGGTGCGGCGCTTCTTAATCTTTGGGCTGATAGCTCTGAAGAAATGTTCTGACGGTGGTGAGAGTGGAGCACGACTGTCTCCGTGGCGCAATTGGCCAGCGTGATCGGCTGTTAACCGAAAGGTTGGAGGTTCGAGCCCAACCGGGGGTGGTGCGGCGCTTTTTTTTCTTTGGGCTGATAGCTTTGAAGATATGTTCTGATGGTGGTGAGAGTGAGCAGGACTGTCTCCGTGGCGAAATTGGCTAGCGCGATCGGCTGTTAACTGAAAGGTTGCAGGTTCGAACCCTCCCAGGAGTGGTGTGTTGCTTTTTTCTTTGCGCTGATAGCTTTGAAGATATGTTCTGTTGGTGGTGAGAGTGGAGCACGACTGTCTCCGTGGCGCAATTGGCTAGCGCGATCGGCTGTTAACCGAAAGGTTGGAGGTTCGAGCCCACCCGGTGGTGGTGCGACGCTGTTTTTTCTTTGGGCTGATAGCTCTGAAGAAATGCTCTGACGGTGGGGAGAGTGGAGCACGACTGTGTCCGTGGCGCAATTGGCTAGCGCGATCGGCTGTTAACCGAAAGGTTGGAGCTTTTCGAGCCCTCCCGGGAGTGGTGTGTTGCTTTTTTCTTTGCGCTGATAGCTTTGAAGATATGTTCTGTTGGTGGTGAGAGTGGAGCACGACTGTCTCCGTGGCGCAATTGGCTAGCGCGATCGGCTGTTAACCGAAAGGTTGGAGGTTCGAGCCCACACGGTGGTGGTGCGACGCTTTTTTTTCTTTGCGCTGATAGCTTTGAAGATATGTTCTGATGGTGGTGAGAGTGGAGCAGGACTGTCTCCGTGGCGCAATCGGCTAGCGCGATCGGCTGTTAACCGAAAGGTTGGAGTTTCGAGCCCTCCCGGGAGTGGTGTGTTGCTTTTTTCTTTGCGCTGATAGCTTTGAAGATATGTTCTGTTGGTGGTGAGATTGGAGATCGACTGTCTCCGTGGCGTAATTGGCTAGCGCGATCGGCGGTTAACCGAAAGGTTGGAGATTCGAACCCACCCGGTGGTGGTGCGACGCTTTTTTTTCTTTGGGCTGATAGCTTAGAAATGTTCTGACGGTGGGGAGAACGGAGCACGACTGTCTCCGTGGCGCAACTGGCTAGCGCGATCGGCTGTTAACTGAAAGGTTGGAGGTTCGAGCCCTCCCGGGAGTGGTGTGTTGCTTTTTTCTTTGCGCTGATAGCTTTGAAGATATGTTCTGTTGGTGATGAGAGTGGAGCACGACTGTCTCCGTGGCGAAATTGGCTAGCGCGGTCGGCTGTTAACCGAACGGTTGGAGGTTCGAGCCCACCCGGTGGTGGTGCAACGCTTTCTTTCCTTTGGGCTGATAGCTCTGCAGAAATGTTCTGACGGTGGGGAGAGTGGAGCACGACTGTCTCCGTGGCGCAATTGGCTAGCGCGATCGGCTGTTAACCGAAAGGTTTGAAGTTCGAGCCCTCCCGGGAGTGGTGTGTTGCTTTTTTCTGTGCGCTGATAGCTTTGAAGATATGTTCTGTTGGTGGTGAGAGTAGAGCACGACTGTCTCCGTGGCGCAATTGGCTAGCAAGATCGGCTGTTAACCGAAAGGTTGGAGGTTCGAGCCCACCCGGTGGTGGTGCGACGCTTTTTTTTCTTTGTGCTGGTAGCTCTGAAGAAAAGTTCTGACGGTGGGGAGAGTGGAGCACGACTGCCTCCGTGGCGCAATTGGCTAGCGCGATCGGCTGTTAACCAAAAGGTTGGAGGTTCGAGCCCTCCCGAGAGTGGTGTGTTGCTTTTTTCTTTGCGCTGATAGCTTTGAAGATATGTTCTGTTGGTGGTGAGAGTGGAGCACGACTGTCTCCGTGGCGCAATTGGCTCGCGCGATCGGCTGTTAACCGAAAGTTGGAGGTTCGAGCCCACCCGGTGGTGGTGCGGCGCTTTTTTTTTCTTAGGGCTGATAGCTCTGAAGAAATGTTCTGACGGTGGTGAGAGTGGAGCACGACTGTCTCCGTGGCGCAATTGGCTAGCGCAATCGGCTGTTAACCGAAAGGTTGGAGGTTCGAGCCCAACCGGGGGTGATGTGTTGCTTTTTTCTTTGCGCTGATAGCTTTGAAGATATGTTCTGTTAGTGGTGAGAGTGGAGCACGACTGTCTCCGTGGCGCAATTGGCTAGCGCGATCGGCTGTTAACCGAAAGGGTGGAGGTTCGAGCCCACCCGGTGGTGGTGCGACGCTGTTTTTTCTTTGGGCTGATAGCTCTGAAGAAATGTTCTGACGGAGGGGAGAGTGGAGCACGATAGTCTCCGTGGCACAATTGGCTAGCGCGATCGGCTGTTAACCGAAAGGTTGGAGCTTTTCGAGTCCTCCCGGGAGTGGTGTGTTGCTTTTTTCTTTGCGCTGATAGCTTTGAAGATATGTTCTGTTGGTGGTGAGAGTGGAGCACGACTGTCTCCGTGGCGCAATTGGCTAGCGCGATCAGCTGTTAACCGAAAGGTTGGAGATTCGAGCCCACCCGGAGGTGGTGCGACGCTTTTTTTTCTTTGCGCTGATAGCTTTGAAGATATGTTCTGTTGGTGGTGACAGTGGAGCACGACTGTCTCCGTGGCGCATTTGGCTAGCGTGATCGGCTGTTAACCGAAAGTTGGAGGTTCGAGCCCACCCGGTGGTGGTGCGACGCTTTTTTTTTCTTTGGGCTGATAGCTCTGAAGAAATGTTCTGACGGTGGGGAGAGTGTAGCACGACTGTCTCCGTGGCGCAATTGGCTAGGACGTTCGGCTGTTAACCAAAAAATTGGAGGTTTGAGCCCTCCCGGGAGTGGTGTGTTGCTTTTCTCTTTGCGCTGATAGCTTTGAAGATATGTTCTGATGGTGGTGAGAGTGAAGCAAGACTGTCCCCGTGGCGCAATTGGCTAGCGCGATCGGCTGTTAACCGAAAGGTTGGAGTTTCGAGCCATCCCGGGAGTGGTGTGTTGCTTTTTCTTTGCGCTGATAGCTTTGAAGATATGTTCTGATGATGGTGAGAGTGGAGCACGACTGTCTCTGTGGCGCGATTGGCTAGCGCGATCGTCTGTTAACCGAAAGTTTGGAGGTTCGAGCCCACCCGGTGGTGGTGCGGCGCTTTTTTTGTTTAGGCTGATAGCTTTGAAGATATGTTCTGATGGTGGTGAGAGTGGAGCACGACTGTCTCCGTGGCGCGATTGGCTAGTGCGATCGTCTGTTAACCGAAAGGCTGGAGGTTCGAGCCCACGCGGTGGTGGTGCGGTGCTTTTTTTCTATGGCCTGATAGCTTTGAAGATATGTTCTCATGGTGGTGAGAATGAAGCAGAACTGTCTCCGTGGCCCAATTGGCTAGCGCGATCGGCTGTTAACCGAAAAGTTGAAGGTTCAAGCCCACTCGGTGGTGGTGCGGTGCTTTTTTCCTTTGGGTGGATAGCTCTGAAGAAATGTTCTGACGGTGTAAGAGTGGAGCACGACTGTCTCCGTGGCGCAATTGGCTAGCGCGATCGCCTGTTAACCGAAAGCTTGGAGGTTCGAGGCCACCCGGTGGTGGTGCGACGCTTTTTTTTCTTTGGGCTGATAGCTCTGAAGAAATGTTCTGACGGTGGGGAGAGTGTAGCACGACTGTCTCTGTGGCGCAATTGGCTAGCACGTTCGGCTGTTAACCAAAAAGTTGGAGGTTTGAGCCCTCCCGGGAGTGGTGTGCTGCTTTTTTCTTTGCGCTGATAGCTTTGAAGATATGTTCTGATGGTGGTGAGAGTGAAGCAGGACTGTCTTCGTGGCGCAATTGGCTAGCGCGATCGGCTGTTAACCGAAAGGTTGGAGGTTCGAGCCCACCCGGTGGTGGTGCAACGCTTTCTTTCCTTTGGGCTGATAGCTCTGAAGAAATGTTCTGACGGTGGGGAGAGGGGAGCACGACTGTCTCCGTGGCGCAGTTGGCTAGCGCGATCGGCTGTTAACCGAAAGGTTGGAGCTTTTCGAGTCCTTCCGGGAGTGGTGTGTTGCTTTTTTCTTTGCGTTGATAGCTTTGAAGATATGTTCTGTTGGTGGTGAGAGTGGAGCACGACTGTCTCCGTGGCGCAATTGGCTAGCGCGATCGGCTGTTAACCGAAAGGTTGGAGGTTCGAGCCCACCCGGTGGTGGTGCGACGCTTTTTTTTCTTTGCGCTGATAGCTTTGAAGATATGTTCTGTTGGTGGTGACAGTGGAGCACGACTGTCTCCGTGGCGCAATTGGCTAGCGCGATCAGCTGTTAACCGAAAGTTGGAGGTTCGAGCCCACCCGGTGGTGGTGCGACGCTTTTTTTTCTTTGGGCTGATAGCTCTGAAGAAATGTTCTGACGGTGGGGAGAGTGTAGCACGACTGTCTCCGTGGCGCAATTGGCTAGCACGTTCGGCTGTTAACCAAAAAATTGGAGGTTTGAGCCCTCCCGGGAGTGGTGTGTTGCATTTTTCTTTGCGCTGATAGCTTTGAAGATATGTTCTGATGGTGGTGAGAGTGAAGCAGGACTGTCTCCGTGGCGCAATTGGATAGCGCGATCGGCTGTTAACCGAAAGGTTGGAGTTTCGAGCCCACACGGTGGTGGTGCGGCGCTTTTTTTTCTTTGGGCTGATAGCTTTGAAGATATGCTCTGATGGTGGTGAGAGTGGAGCAGGACTTTCTCCGTGGCGCAATTGGCTAGCACGATCGACTGTTAACCGAAAGGTTGGAGTTTCGAGCCCACCCGGTAATGGTGTGTTGCTTTTTTTTGCGCTGATAGCTTTGAAGATATGCTCTGATGGTGGTGAGAGTGGAGCAGGACTTTCTCCGTGGCGCAATTGGCTAGCACGATCGGCTGTTAACCGAAAGGTTGAAGGTTCGAGCCCACCCGGTGAAGGTGCGACGCTGTTTTTTCTTTGAGCTGATAGTCTCTGAAGAAATGTTCTGACGGTGGGGATAGTGGAGCACGACTGTCTGTCTGCGTGGCGCAATTGGCTAGCGCGATCGGCTGTTAACCGAAAGGTTGGAGCTTTTCGAGCCCTCCCGGGAGTGGTGTGTTGCTTTTTTCTTTGCGCTGATAGCTTTGAAGATATGTTCTGTTAGTGGTGAGAGTGGAGCACGACTGTCTCCGTGGCGCAATCGGCTAGCGCGATCGGCGTTTAACCGAAAGGTTGGAGGTTCGAGCCCACCCGGTGGTGGTGCGACGCTTTTTTTTCTTTGCGCTGATAGCTTTGAAAATATGTCCTGATGGTGCTGAGAGTGGAGCAGGACTGTCTCCGTGGCGCAATTGGCTAGCGCAATCGGCTGTTAACCGAACGGTTGGAGGTTCGAGCCCTCCCGGGAGTGGTGTGTTGCTTTTTTCTTTGCGCTGATAGCTTTGAAGATATGTTCTGTTGGTGGTGAGAGTGGAGCACGACTGTCTCCGTTTCGCAATAGGCTAGCGCGATCGGCTGTTAACCGAAAGGTTGGAGGTTCGAGCCCACACGGTGGTGGTGCGACGCTTTTTTTTGTTTGGGCTGATAGCTCTGAAGAAATGTTCTGACGGTGGGTAGAGTGGAGCACGACTGTCTCCGTGGCGCAATTGGCTAGCGCGGTCGGCTGTTATCCGAAAGGTTGGAGGTTCGAGCCCACCCGGTGGTGGTGCGACGCTTTTTTTTTCTTTGGGCTGATAGCTCTGAAGAAATGTTCTGACGGTGGGGAGAGTGGAGCACGACTGTCTCCGTGGCGCAATTGGCTAGCGCGATCGGCTGTTAACCGAAAGGTTGGAGGTTCGAGCCCACCCGGTGGTGGTGCGACGCTTTTTTTTCTTTGGGCTGATAGCTCTGAAGAAATGTTCTGACGGTGGGGAGAGTGAAGCACGACTGTCTCCGTGGCGCAATTGGCTAGCACGTTCGGCTGTTAACCAAAAAATTTGAGGTTTGATCCCTCCCGGGAGTGGTGTGTAGCTTTTTTCTTTGCGCTGATAGCTTTGAAGATATGTTCTGATGGTGGTGAGAGTGGAGCAGGAATGTCTCCGTGGTGCAATTGGCTAGCGCGATCGGCTGTTAACCGAAAGGTTGGAGGTTCGAGCAAACCGTGGGGTGGAGCGGCGCTTTTTTTTCTTTGGGCTGATAGCTTTGAGGATATGTTCTGATGGTGGGTGGTGAGAGTGGAGCACGACTGTCTCCGTGGTGCAATTGGCTAGCGCGATCGGCTGTTGACCGAAAGGTTGGAGGTTCGAGCCCACCCGGTGGTGGGTCGGCGCTTCTTTTTCTTTGGGCTGATAGCTCTGAAGAATTGTTTTGACGGTGGTGAGAGCGGAGCACGACTGTCTCCGTGGCACAATTGGCTAGCGCGATCGGCTGTTAACCGAAAGGCTGGAGGTTCGAGCCCAACCGGGGGTGGTGCGGTGCTTTTTTTTCTTTGGGCTGATAGCCTCTAAGATATTTTCTGATGGTGGTGAGAGTGGAGCAGGACTGTCTCCGTGGCGCAATTGGCTGGCGCGATCGGCTGTTAACTGAAAGGTTGGAGGTTCGAGCCCTCCCAGGTGTGGTGTGTTGCTTTTTTCTTTGCGCTGATAGCTTTGAAGATATGTTCTGTTGGTGGTGAGAGTGGAGCACTACTGTCTCCGTGGCGCAATTGGCTAGCGCGATCGGCTGTTAACCGAAAGGTTGGAGGTTCGAGCCCACCCGGTGGTGGTGCGACGCTGTTTTTTCTTTGGGCTGATAGCTCTGAAGAAATGTTCTGACGGTGGGGAGAGTGGAGCACGACTGTCTCCGTGGCGCAATTGGCTAGCGCGATCGGCTGTTAACCGAAAGGTTGGAGCTTTTCGAGCCCTCCCGGGAGTGGTGTGTTCCTTTTTTCTTTGCGCTGATAGCTTTGAAGATATGTTCTGTTGGTGGTGAGAGTGGAGGACGACTGTCTCCGTGGCGCAATTGGCTAGCGCGATCGGCTGTTAACCGAAAGGTTTGAGGTTCGAGCCCACCCGGTGGTGGTGCGACGCTTTTTCTTCTTTGCGCTGATAGCTTTGAAGATATGATCTGATGGTGGTGAGAGTGGAGCAGGACTGTCTCCGTGGCGCAATCGGCTAGCGCGATCGGCTGTTAACCGAAAGGTTGGAGTTTCGAGCCCTCCCGGGAGTGGTGTGTTGCTTTTTTCTTTGCGCTGATAGCTTTGAAGATATGTTCTGTTGGTGCTTAGAGTGGAGCACGACTGTCTCCGTGGCGCAATTGGCTAGCGCGATCGGCGTTTAACCGAAAGGTTGGAGATTCGAGCCCACCCGGTGGTGGTGCGACGCTTTTTTTTCTTTGGGCTGATAGCTCTGAAGAAATGTTCTGACGGTGGGGAGAATGGAGCACGACTGTCTCCGTGGCGCAACTGGCTAGCGGGATCGGCTGTTGACCGAAAGGTTGGAGGTTCGAGCCCAACCGGTGGTGGTGCGGCACTGCTTATTCTTTGGGCTGATAGCTCTGAAGAAATGTTCTGATGGTGGTGAGAGTGGAGCACGACTGTCTCCGTGGCGCAATTGGCCAGCGCGATCGGCTGTTAACCGAAAGGTTGGAGGTTCGAGCCCAACCGGGGGTGGTGCGGCGCTTTTTTTTCTTTGGGCTGATAGCTTTGAAGATATGTTCTGATGGTGGCGAGAATGGAGCAGGACTGTCTCCGTGGCGCAATTGGCTGGCGCGATCGGCTGTTAACTGAAAGGTTGGAGGTTCGAGCCCTCCCAGGAGTGGTGTGTTGCTTTTTTCTTTGCGGTGATAGCTTTGAAGATATGTTCTGTTGGTGGTGAGAGTGGAGCACGACTGTCTCCGTGGCGCAATTGGCTAGCGCGATCGGCTGTTAACCGAAAGGTTGGAGGTTCGAGCCCACCCGGTGGTGGTGCGACGCTGTTTTTTCTTTGGGCTGATAGCTCTGAAGAAATGTTCTGACGGTGGGGAGAGTGGAGCACGACTGTCTCCGTGGCGCAATTGGCTAGCGCGATCGGCTGTTAACCGAAAGGTTGGAGCTTTTCGAGCCCTCCCGGGAGTGGTGTGTTGCTTTTTTCTTTGCGCTGATTGGTTTGAAGATATGTTCTGTTGGTGGTGAGAGTGGAGCACGACTGTCTTCGTGGCGCAATTGGCTAGCGCGATCGGCTGTTAACCGAAAGGTTGGAGGTTCGAGCCCACCCGGTGGTGGTGCGACGCTTTTTTTTCTTTGCGCTGATAGCTTTGAAGATATGTTCTGATGGTGGTGAGAGTGGAGCAGGGCTGTCTCCGTGGCGCAATCGGCTAGCGCGATCGGCTGTTAACCGAAAGGTTGGAGTTTCGAGCCCTCCCGGGAGTGGTGTGTTGCTTTTTTCTTTGCGCTGATAGCTTTGAAGATATGTTCTGTTGGTGGTGAGAGTGGAGATCCACTGTCTCCGTGGCGTAATTGGCTAGCGCGATCGGCGGTTAACCGAAAGGTTCGAGATTCGAGCCCACCCGGTGGTGGTGCGACGCTTTTTTTTCTTTGGGGTGATAGCTCTGAAGAAATGTTCTGACGGTGGGGAGAACGGAGCACGACTGTCTCCGTGGCGCAACTGGCTAGCGCAATCGGCTGTTAACTGAAAGGTTGGAGGTTCGAGCCCACACGGTGGTGGTGCGACGCTGTTTTTTCTTTGGGCGGATAGCTCTGAAGAAATGTTCTGACGGTGGGGAGAGTGGAGCACGACTGTCTCCGTGGCGCAATTGGCTAGCGCGATCGGCTGTTAACCGAAAGGTTGGAGCTTTTCGAGCCCTCCAGGAGTGGTGTGTTCCTTTTTTCTTTGCGCTGATAGCTTTGAAGATATGTTCTGTTGGTGGTGAGAGTGGAGCACGACTGTCTCCGTGGCGCAATTGGCTAGCGCGATCGGCTGTTAACCGAAAGGTTGGAGGTTCGAGCCCACCCGGTGGTGGTGCGACGCTTTTTTTCTTTGCGCTGATAGCTTTGAAGATATGTTCTGATGGTGGTGAGAGTGGAGCAGGACTGTCTCCGTGGCGCAATCGGCTAGCGCGATCGGCTGTTAACCGAAAGGTTGGAGTTTCGAGCCTCCCGGGAGTGGTGTGTTGCTTTTTTCTTTGCGCTGATAGCTTTGAAGATATGTTCTGTTGGTGCTTAGAGTGGAGCACGACTGTCTCCGTGGCGCAATTGGCTAGCGCGATCGGCGGTTAACCGAAAAGTTGGAGATTCGAGCCCACCCGGTGGTGGTGCAACGCTTTTTTTTCTTTGGGCTGATAGCTCTGAAGAAATGTTCTGATGGTGGTGAGAGTGGAGCAGGACTGTCTCCGTGGCGCAATCGGCTAGCGCGATCGGCTGTTAACCGAAAGGTTGGAGTTTCGAGCCCTCCCGGGAGTGGTGTGTTGCTTTTTTCTTTGCGCTGATAGCTTTGAAGATATGTTCTGTTGGTGCTTAGAGTGGAGCACGACTGTCTCCGTGGCGCAATTGGCTAGCGCGATCGGCGGTTAACTGAAAGGTTGGAGATTCGAGCCCACCCGGTGGTGGTGCGACGCTTTTTTTTCTTTGGGCTGATAGCTCTGAAGAAATGTTCTGACGGTGGGGAGAATGGAGCACGACTGTCTCCGTGGCGCAACTGGCTAGCGGGATCGGCTGTTGACCGAAAGGTTGGAGGTTCGAGCCCAACCGGTGGTGGTGCGGCGCTTCTTATTCTTTGGGCTGATAGCTCTGAAGAAATGTTCTGACGGTGGTGAGAGTGGAGCACGACTGTCTCCGTGGCGCAATTGGCCAGCGCGATCGGCTGTTAACCGAAAGCTTGGAGGTTCGAGCCCAACCGGGGGTGGTGCGGCGCTTTTTTTTCTTTGGGCTGATAGCTTTGAAGATATGTTCTGATGGTGGTGAGAATGGCGCAGGACTGTCTCCGTGGCGCAATTGGCTGGCGCGATCGGCTGTTAACTGAAAGGTTGGAGGTTCGAGCCCTCCCAGGAGTGGCGTGTTGCTTTTTTCTTTGCGCTGATAGCTTTGAAGATATGTTCTGTTGGTGGTGGGAGTGGAGCACGACTGTCTCCGTGGCGCAATTGGCTAGCGCGATCAGCTGTTAACCGTAAGGTTGGAGGTACGAGCCCACCCGGTGGTGGTGCGACGCTGTTTTTTCTTTGGGCTGATAGCTCTGAAGAAATGTACTGACGGTGGGGAGAGTGGAGCACGACTGCCTCCGTGGCGCAATTGGCTAGCGCGATCGGCTGTTAACCGAAAGGTTGGAGCTTTTCGAGCCCTCCCGGGAGTGGTGTGTTGCTTTTTTCTTTGCGCTGATAGCTTTGAAGATATGTTCTGTTGGTGGTGAGAGTGGAGCACGACTGTCTCCGTGGCGCAATTGGCTAGCGCGATCGGCTGTTAACCGAAAGGTTGGAGGTTCGAGCCCACCCGGTGGTGGTGCGACGCTTTTTTTTCTTTGCGCTGATAGCTTTGAAGATATGTTCTGTTGGTGATGAGAGTGGAGCACGACTGTCTCCGTGGCGCAATTGGCTAGCGCGGTCGGCTCTTAACCGAAAGGTTGGAGGTTCGAGCCCACCCGGTGGTGGTGCAACGCTTTCTTTCCTTTGGGCTGATAGCTCTGAAGAAATGTTCTGACGGTGGGGAGAGTGGAGCACGACTGTCTCCGTGGCGCAATTGGCTAGCGCGATGGCTGTTAACCGAAAGGTTTGAGGTTCGAGCCCTCCCGGGAGTGGTGTGTTGCTTTTTTCTGTGCGCTGATAGCTTTGAAGATATGTTCTGTTGGTGGTGAGAGTAGAGCACGACTGTCTCCGTGGCGCAATTGGCTAGCAAGGTCGGCTGTTAACCGAAAGTTTGGAGGTTCGAGCCCACCCGGTGGTGGTGCGACGCTTTTTTTTCTTTGCGCTGATAGCTCTGAAGAAAAGTTCTGACGGTGGGGAGAGTGGAGCATGACTGTCTCCGTGGCGCAATTGGCTAGCGCAATCGGCTGTTAACCGAAAGGTTGGAGGTTCGAGCCCTCCCGGGAGTGGTGTGTTCCTTTTTTCTTTGCGCTGATAGCTTTGAAGATATGTTCTGTTGGTGGTGAGAGTGGAGCACGACTGTCTCCGTGGCGCAATTGGCTAGCGCGATCGGCTGTTAACCGAAAGTTGGAGGTTCGAGCCCACCCGGTGGTGGTGGTGCGGCGCTTTTTTTTTCTTTGGGCTGATAGCCCTGAAGAAATGTTCTGACGGTGGTGAGAGTGGAGCACGACTGTCTCCGTGGCGCAATTGGCTAGCGCGATCGGCTGTTAACCGAAAGGTAGGAGGTTCGAGCCCAACCGGGGGCGGTGTGTTGCTTTTTTCTTTGCGCTGATAGCTTTGAAGATATGTTCTGTTGGTGGTGAGAGTGGAGCACGACTGTCTCCGTGGCGCAATTGGCTAGCGCGATCGGCTGTTAACCGAAAGGTTGGAGGTTCGAGCCCACCCGGTGGTGGTGCGACGCTGTTTTTTCTTTGGGCTGATAGCTCTGAAGAAATGTTCTGACGGTGGGGAGAGTGGAGCACGACTGTCTCCGTGGCGCAATTGGCTAGCGCGATCGGCTGTTAACCGAAAGGTTGGAGCTTTTCGAGCCCTCCCGGGACTGGTGTGTTCCTTTTTTCTTTGCGCTGATAGCTTTGAAGATATGTTCTGTTGGTGGTGAGAGTGGAGCACGACTGACTCCGCGGCGCAATTGGCTAGCGCGATCGGCTGTTAACCGAAAGGTTGGAGGTTCGAGCCCACCCGGTGGTGGTGCGACGCTTTTTTTTCTTTGCGCTGATAGCTTTGAAGATTAGTTCTGATGGTGGTGAGAGTGGAGCAGGACTGTCTCCGTGGCGCAATCGGCTAGCGCGATCGGCTGTTAACCGAAAGGTTGGAGTTTCGAGCCCTCCCGGGAGTGGTGTGTTGCTTTTTTCTTTGCGCTGATAGCTTTGAAGTTATGTTCTGTTGGTGCTTAGAGTGGAGCGCGACTGTCTCCGTGGCGCAATTGGCTAGCGCGATCGGCGGTTAACCGAAAGGTTGGAGATTCGAGCCCACCCGGTGGTGGTGCGACGCTTTTTTTTTCTTTGGGCTGATAGCTGTGAAGAAATGTTCTGACGGTGGGGAGAGTGGAGCACGACTGTCTTCGTGGCGCAATTGGCTAGCGCGATCGGCTGTTAACCGAAAGGTTGGAGGTTCGAGCCCACCCGGTGGTGGTGCGACGCTTTTTTTCTTTGCGCTGATAGCTCTCAAGAAATGTTCTGACGGTGGTGAGAGTGGAGCACGACTGTCTCCGTGGCGCAATTGGCTAGCGCGATCGGCTGTTAACCGAAAGGTTGGAGGTTCGAGCCCAACCGGGGGTGGTGCGGTGCTTTTTTTTCGTTGGGCTGATAGCTT
This sequence comes from Rhipicephalus microplus, assembly GCF_043290135.1. Lineage (NCBI taxonomy): Eukaryota > Metazoa > Arthropoda > Arachnida > Ixodida > Ixodidae > Rhipicephalus > Rhipicephalus microplus. Next base: position 136,357,143 of record NC_134708.1, read on the forward strand.
TGAAGATATTTTCTGATGGTGGTGAGAGTGGAGCACGACTGTCTCCGTTGCGCAATTGGCTAGCGCGATCGGCTGTTGACCGAAAGGTTGGAGGTTCGAGCCCAACCGGTGGTGGTGCGGCGCTTCTTTTTCTTTGGGCTGATAGCTCTGAAGAAACGTTCTGACGGTGGTGAGAGTGTAGCACGACTGTCTCCGTGGCGCAATTGGCTAGCGCGATCGGCTGTTAACCGAAAGGTTGGAGGTTCGAGCCCAACCGGGGGTGTTGCGGTGCTTTTTTTTCTTTGGGCTGATAGCTTTGAAGATATTTTCTGATGGTGGTGAGGGTGGAGCAGGACTGTCTCCGTGGCGCAATTGGCTGGCGCGATCGGCTGTTAACTGAAAGGTTGGAGGTTCGAGCCCTCCCAGGAGTGGTGTGTTGCTTTTTTCTTTGCGCTGATAGCTTTGAAGATATGTTCTGTTGGTGGTGAGAGTGGAGCACGACTGTCTCCGTGGCGCAATTGGCTAGCGCGATCGGCTGTTAACCGAAAGGTTGGAGGTTCGAGCCCACCCGGTGGTGGTGCGACGCTTTTTTTTCTTTGCGCTGATAGCTCTGAAGATATGTTCTGATGGTGGTGAGAGTGGAGCAGGACTGTCTCCGTGGCGCAATCGGCTAGCGCGATCGGCTGTTAACCGAAAGGTTGGAGTTTCGAGCCCTCCCGGGAGTGGTGTGTTGCTTTTTTTTTTGCGCTGATAGCTTTGAAGATATGTTCTGTTGGTGCTTAGAGTGGAGCACGACTGTCTCCGTGGCGCAATTGGCTAGCGCGATCGGCGGTTAACCGAAAGGTTGGAGTTCGAGCCCACCCGGTGGTGGTGCGACGCTTTTTTTTCTTTGGGCTGATAGCTCTGAAGTAATGTTCTGACGGTGGGGAGAATGGAGCACGACTGTCTCCGTGGCGCAACTGGCTAGCGGGATCGGCTGTGGACCGAAAGGTTGGAGGTTCGAGCCCAACTGGTGGTGGTGCGGCGCTTCTTATTCTTTGGGCTGATAGCTCTGAAGAAATGTTCTGACGGTGGTGAGAGTGGAGCACGACTGTCACCGTGGCGCAATTGGCCAGCGCGATCGGCTGTTAACCGAAAGGTTGGAGGTTCGAGCCCAACCGGGGGTGGTGCGGCGCTTTTTTTTCTTTGGGCTGATAGCTTTGAAGATATGTTCTGATGGTGGTGAGAATGGAGCAGGACTGTCTCTGTGGCGCAATTGGCTAGCGCGATCGGCTGTTAACCGAAAGGTTGGAGGTTCGAGCCCACCCGGTGGTGGTGCGACGCTGTTTTTTCTTTGGGCTGATAGCTCTGAAGAAATGTTCTGACGGTGGGGAGAGTGGAGCACGACTGTCTCCGTGGCGCAAATGGCTAGCGCGATCGGCTGTTAAGCGAAAGGTTGGAGCTTTTCGAGCCCTCCCGGGAGTGGTGTGTTGCTTTTTTCTTTGCGCTGATAGCTTTGAAGATATGTTCTGTTGGTGGTGAGAGTGGAGCACGACTGTCTCCGTGGCGCAATTGGCTAGCGCGATCGGCTGTTAACCGAAAGGTTGGAGGTTCGAGCCCACCCGGTGGTGGTGCGACGCTTTTTTTTCTTTGCGCTGATAGCTTTGAAGATATGTTCTGATGGTGGTGAGAGTGGAGCAGGACTGTCTCCGTGGCGCAATCGGCTAGCGCGATCGGCTGTTAACCGAAAGGTTGGAGTTTCGAGCCCTCCCGGGAGTGGTGTGTTGGTTTTTCTTTGCGCTGATAGCTTTGAAGATATGTTCTGTTGGTGGTGAGAGGGGAGATCGACTGTCTCCGTGGCGTAATTGGCCAGCGCGATCGGCTGTTAACCGAAAGGTTGGAGGTTCGAGCCCAACCGGGGGTGGTGCGGCGCTTTTTTTTCTTTGGGCTGATAGCTTTGAAGATATGTTCTGATGGTGGTGAGAATGGAGCAGGACTGTCTCTGTGGCGCAATTGGCTAGCGCGATCGGCTGTTAACCGAAAGGTTGGAGGTTCGAGCCCACCCGGTGGTGGTGCGACGCTGTTTTTTCTTTGGGCTGATAGCTCTGAAGAAATGTTCTGACGGTGGGGAGAGTGGAGCACGACTGTCTCCGTGGCGCAAATGGCTAGCGCGATCGGCTGTTAAGCGAAAGGTTGGAGCTTTTCGAGCCCTCCCGGGAGTGGTGTGTTGCTTTTTTCTTTGCGCTGATAGCTTTGAAGATATGTTCTGTTGGTGGTGAGAGTGGAGCACGACTGTCTCCGTGGCGCAATTGGCTAGCGCGATCGGCTGTTAACCGAAAGGTTGGAGGTTCGAGCCCACCCGGTGGTGGTGCGACGCTTTTTTTTCTTTGCGCTGATAGCTTTGAAGATATGTTCTGATGGTGGTGAGAGTGGAGCAGGACTGTCTCCGTGGCGCAATCGGCTAGCGCGATCGGCTGTTAACCGAAAGGTTGGAGTTTCGAGCCCTCCCGGGAGTGGTGTGTTGGTTTTTCTTTGCGCTGATAGCTTTGAAGATATGTTCTGTTGGTGGTGAGAGGGGAGATCGACTGTCTCCGTGGCGTAATTGGCTAGCGCGATCGGCGGTTAACCGAAAGGTTTGAGATTCGAGCCCACCCGGTGGTGGTGCGACGCATTTTTTTCTTTGGGCTGATAGCTCTGAAGAAATGTTCTGACGGTGGGGAGAATGGAGCACGACTGTCTCCGTGGCGCAACTGGCTAGCGGGATCGGCTGTTGACCGAAAGGTTGGAGGTTCGAGCCCAACCGGTGGTGGTGTGGCGCTTCTTATTCTTCGGGCTGATAGCTCTGAAGAAATGTTCTGACGGTGGTGAGAGTGGAGCACGACTGTCTCCTTGGCGCGATTGGCCAGCGCGATCGGCTGTTAACCGAAAGGTTGGAGGTTCGAGCCCAACCGGGGGTGGTGCGGCGCTTTTTTTTCTTTGGGCTGATAGCTTTGAAGATATGTTCTGATGGTGGTGAGAATGGAGCAGGACTGTCTCCGTGGCGCAATTGGCTGGCACGATCGGCTGTTAACTGAAAGTTTGGAGGTTCGAGCCCTCCCAGGAGTGGCGTGTTGCTTTTTTCTTTGCGCTGATAGCTTTGAAGATATGTTCTGTTGGTGGTGAGAGTGGAGCACGACTGTCTCCGTGGCGCAATTGGCTAGCGCGATCGGCTGGTAACCGAAAGGTTGGAGGTTCGAGCCCACTCGGTGGTGGTGCGACGCTGTTTTTTCTTTGGGCTGATAGCTCTGAAGAAATGTTCTGACGGTGGGGAGAACGGAGCACGACTGTCTCCGTGGCGCAACTGGCTAGCGCGATCGGCTGTTAACTAGAAGGTTGGAGGTTCGAGCCCAACCGGGGGTGGTGCGGCGCTTTTTTTTCTTTGGGCTGATAGCTTTGAAGATATGTTCTGATGGTGGTGAGAATGGAGCAGGACTGTCTCCGTGGCGCAATTGGCTGGCGCGATCGGCTGTTAACTGAAAGGTTGGAGGTTCGAGCCCTCCCAGGAGTGGTGTGTTGCTTTTTTCTTTGCGCTGATAGCTTTGAAGATATGTTCTGTTGGTGGTGAGAGTGGAGCACGACTGTCCCCGTGGCGCAATTCGCTAGCGCGATCGGCTGTTAACCGAAAGGTTGGAGGTTCGAGCCCACCCGGTGGTGGTGCGACGCTGTTTTTTCTTTGGGCTGATAGCTCTGAAGAAATGTTCTGACGGTGGGGAGAGTGGAGCACGACTGTCTCCGTGGCGCAATTGGCTAGCGCGATCGGCTGTTAACCGAAAGGTTGGAGCTTTTCGAGCCCTCCCGGGAGTGGTGTGTTGCTTTTTTCTTTGCGCTGATAGCTTTGAAGATATGTTCTGTTGGTGGTGAGAGTGGAGCACGACTGTCTCCGCGGCGCAATTGGCTAGCGCGATCGGCTGTTAACCGAAAGGTTGGAGTTTCGAGCCCTCCCGGGAGTGGTGTGTTGCTTTTTCTTTGCGCTGATAGCTTTGAAGATATGTTCTGATGATGGTGAGAGTGGAGCACGACTGTCTCCGTGGCGCGATTGGCTAGCGCGATCGTCTGTTAACCGAAAGTTTGGAGGTTCTAGCCCACCCGGTGGTGGTGCGGCGCTTTTTTTTCTTTAGGCTGATAGCTTTGAAGAAATGTTCTGACGGTGGGTAGAGTGGAGCACGACTGTCTCCGTGGCGCAATTGGCTAGCGCGGTCGGCTTTTATCCGAAAGGTTGGAGGTTCGAGCCCACCCGGTGGTGGTGCGACGCTTTTTTTTTCTTTGGGCTGATAGCTCTGAAGAAATGTTCTGACGGTGGGGAGAGTGGAGCACGACTGTCTTCGTGGCGCAATTGGCTAGCGCGATCGGCTGTTAACCGAAAGGTTGGAGGTTCGAGCCCACCCGGTGGTGGTGCGACGCTTTTTTTCTTTGCGCTGATAGCTCTCAAGAAATGTTCTGACGGTGGTGAGAGTGGAGCACGACTGTCTCCGTGGCGCAATTGGCTAGCGCGATCGGCTGTTAACCGAAAGGTTGGAGGTTCGAGCCCAACCGGGGGTGGTGCGGTGCTTTTTTTTCTTTGGGCTGATAGCTTTGAAGATATTTTCTGATGGTGGTGAGAGTGGAGCACGACTGTCTCCGTTGCGCAATTGGCTAGCGCGATCGGCTGTTGACCGAAAGGTTGGAGGTTCGAGCCCAACCGGTGGTGGTGCGGCGCTTCTTTTTCTTTGGGCTGATAGCTCTGAAGAAACGTTCTGACGGTGGTGAGAGTGGAGCACGACTGTCTCCGTGGCGCAATTGGCTAGCGCGATCGGCTGTTAACCGAAAGGTTGGAGGTTCGAGCCCAACCGGGGGTGGTGCGGTGCTTTTTTTTCTTTGGGCTGATAGCTTTGAAGATATTTTCTGATGGTGGTGAGGGTGGAGCAGGACTGTCTCCGTGGCGCAATTGGCTGGCGCGATCGGCTGTTAACTGAAAGGTTGGAGGTTCGAGCCCTCCCAGGAGTGGTGTGTTGATTTTTTCTTTGCGCTGATAGCTTTGAAGATATGTTCTGTTGGTGGTGAGAGTGGAGCACGACTGTCTCCGTGGCGCAATTGGCTAGCGCGATCGGCTGTTAACCGAAAGGTTGGAGGTTCGAGCCCACCCGGTGGTGGTGCGACGCTGTTTTTTCTTTGGGCTGATAGCTCTGAAGAAATGTTCTGACAGTGGGGAGAGTGGAGCACGACTGTCTCCGTGGCGCAATTGGCTAGCGCGATCGGCTGTTAACCGAAAGGTTGGAGCTTTTCGAGCCCTCCCGGGAGTGGTGTGTTCCTTTTTTCTTTGCGCTGATAGCTTTGAAGATATGTTCTGTTGGTGGTGAGAGTGAAGCACGGCTGTCTCCATGGCGCAATTGGCTAGCGCGATCGGCTGTTAAACGAAAGGTTGGAGGTTCGAGCCCACCCGGTGGTGGTGCGACGCTTTTTTTTCTTTGCGCTGATAGCTTTGAAGATATGTTCTGATGGTGGTGAGAGTGGAGCAGGACTGTCTCCGTGGCGCAATCGGCTAGCGCGATCGGCTGTTAACCGAAAGGTTGGAGTTTCGAGCCCTCCCGGGAGTGGTGTGTTGCTTTTTTCTTTGCGCTGATAGCTTTGAAGATATGTTCTGTTGGTGCTTAGAGTGGAGCACGACTGTCTCCGTGGCGCAATTGGCTAGCGCGATCGGCGGTTAACCGAAAGGTTGGAGATTCGAGCCCACCCGGTGGTGGTGCGACGCTTTTTTTTCTTTGGGCTGATAGCTCTGAAGTAATGTTCTGACGGTGGGGAGAATGGAGCACGACTGTCTCCGTGGCGCAACTGGCTAGCGGGATCGGCTGTGGACCGAAAGGTTGGAGGTTCGAGCCCAACTGGTGGTGGTGCGGCGCTTCTTATTCTTTGGGCTGATAGCTCTGAAGAAATGTTCTGACGGTGGTGAGAGTGGAGCACGACTGTCTCCGTGGCGCAATTGGCCAGCGCGATCGGCTGTTAACCGAGAGGTTGGAGGTTCGAGCCCAACCGGGGGTGGTGCGGCGCTTTTTTTTCTTTGGGCTGATAGCTTTGAAGATATGTTCTGATGGTGGTGAGAATGGAGCAGGACTGTCTCTGTGGCGCAATTGGCTAGCGCGATCGGCTGTTAACCGAAAGGTTGGAGGTTCGAGCCCACCCGGTGGTGGTGCGACGCTGTTTTTTCTTTGGGCTGATAGCTCTGAAGAAATGTTCTGACGGTGGGGAGAGTGGAGCACGACTGTCTCCGTGGCGCAAATGGCTAGCGCGATCGGCTGTTAAGCGAAAGGTTGGAGCTTTTCGAGCCCTCCCGGGAGTGGTGTGTTGCTTTTTTGTTTGCGCTGATAGCTTTGAAGATATGTTCTGTTGGTGGTGAGAGTGGAGCACGACTGTCTCCGTGGCGCAATTGGCTAGCGCGATCGGCTGTTAACCGAAAGGTTGGAGGTTCGAGCCCACCCGGTGGTGGTGCGACGCTTTTTTTTCTTTGCGCTGATAGCTTTGAAGATATGTTCTGATGGTGGTGAGAGTGGAGCAGGACTGTCTCCGTGGCGCAATCGGCTAGCGCGATCGGCTGTTAACCGAAAGGTTGGAGTTTCGAGCCCTCCCGGGAGTGGTGTGTTGCTTTTTTCTTTGCGCTGATAGCTTTGAAGATATGTTCTGTTGGTGGTGAGAGTGGAGATCGACTGTCTCCGTGGCGTAATTGGCTAGCGCGATCGGCGGTTAACCGAAAGGTTTGAGATTCGAGCCCACCCGGTGGTGGTGCGACGCATTTTTTTCTTTGGGCTGATAGCTCTGAAGAAATGTTCTGACGGTGGGGAGAATGGAGCACGACTGTCTCCGTGGCGCAACTGGCTAGCGGGATCGGCTGTTGACCGAAAGGTTGGAGGTTCGAGCCCAACCGGTGGTGGTGTGGCGCTTCTTATTCTTTGGGCTGATAGCTCTGAAGAAATGTTCTGACGGTGGTGAGAGTGGAGCACGACTGTCTCCGTGGCGCGATTGGCCAGCGCGATCGGCTGTTAACCGAAAGGTTGGAGGTTCGAGCCCAACCGGGGGTGGTGCGGCGCTTTTTTTTCTTTGGGCTGATAGCTTTGAAGATATGTTCTGATGGTGGTGAGAATGGAGCAGGACTGTCTCCGTGGCGCAATTGGCTGGCGCGATCGGCTGTTAACTGAAAGTTTGGAGGTTCGAGCCCTCCCAGGAGTGGCGTGTTGCTTTTTTCTTTGCGCTGATAGCTTTGAAGATATGTTCTGTTGGTGGTGAGAGTGGAGCACGACTGTCTCCGTGGCGCAATTGGCTAGCGCGATCGGCTGTTAACCGAAAGGTTGGAGGTTCGAGCCCACTCGGTGGTGGTGCGACGCTGTTTTTTCTTTGGGCTGATAGCTCTGAAGAAATGTTCTGACGGTGGGGAGAACGGAGCACGACTGTCTCCGTGGCGCAACTGGCTAGCGCGATCGGCTGTTAACTAGAAGGTTGGAGGTTCGAGCCCTCCCGAGAGTGGTGTGTTGCTTTTTTCTTTGCGCTGATAGCTTTGAAGATATGTTCTGTTGGTGATGAGAGTGGAGCACGACTGTCTCCGTGGCGCAATTGGCTAGCGCGGTCGGCTGTTAACCGAAACGTTGGAGGTTCGAGCCCACCCGGTGGTGGTGCAACGCTTTCTTTCCTTTGGGCTGATAGCTCTGAAGAAATGTTCTGACGGTGGGGAGAGTGGAGCACGACTGTCTCCGTGGTGCAATTGGCTAGCGCGATCGGCTGTTAACCGAAAGGTTGGAGGTTCGAGCCCTCCCGAGAGTGGTGTTTCGCTTTTTTCTTTGCGCTGATAGTTTTGAAGATATGTTCTGTTGGTGGTGAGAGTGGAGCTCGACTGTCTCCGTGGCGCAATTGGCTAGCGCGATCGGCTGTTAACCGAAAGTTGGAGGTTCGAGCCCACCCGGTGGTGGTGCGGCGCTTTTTTTTTCTTTGGGCTGATAGCTCTGAAGAAATGTTCTGACGGTGGTGAGAGTGGAGCACGACTGTCTCCGTGGCGCAACTGGCTAGCGGGATCGGCTGTGGACCGAAAGGTTGGAGGTTCGAGCCCAACTGGTGGTGGTGCGGCGCTTCTTATTCTTTGGGCTGATAGCTCTGAAGAAATGTTCTGACGGTGGTGAGAGTGGAGCACGACTGTCTCCGTGGCGCAATTGGCCAGCGCGATCGGCTGTTAACCGAAAGGTTGGAGGTTCGAGCCCAACCGGGGGTGGTGCGGCGCTTTTTTTTCTTTGGGCTGATAGCTCTGAAGAAATGTTCTGACGGTGGGGAGAGTGGAGCACGATAGTCTCCGTGGCACAATTGGCTAGCGCGATCGGCTGTTAACCGAAAGGTTGGAGCTTTTCGAGTCCTCCCGGGAGTGGTGTGTTGCTTTTTTCTTTGCGCTGATAGCTTTGAAGATATGTTATGTTGGTGTTGAGAGTGGAGCACGACTGTCTCCGTGCCGCAATTGGCTAGCGCAATCGGCTGTTAACCGAAAGGTTGGAGGTGCGAGCCCACCCGGTAGTGGTGCGACGCTTTTTTTTCTTTGCGCTGATAGCTTTGAAGATATGTTCTGTTGGTGGTGACAGTGGAGCACGACTGTCTCCGTGGCGCATTTGGCTAGCGCGATCGGCTGTTAACCGAAAGTTGGAGATTCGAGCCCACCCGGAGGTGGTGCGACGCTTTTTTTTCTTTGGGCTGATAGCTCTGAAGAAATGTTCTGACGGTGGGGAGAGTGTAGCACGACTGTCTCCGTGGCGCAATTGGCTAGCACGTTCGGCTGTTAACCAAAAAATTGGAGGTTTGAGCCCTCCCGGGAGTGGTGTGTTGCTTTTTTCTTTGCGCTGATAGCTTTGAAGATATGTTCTGATGGTGGTGAGAGTGAAGCAGGACTGTCTCCGTGGCGCGATCGGCTAGCGCGATCGTCTGTTAACCGAAAGTTTGGAGGTTCTAGCCCACCCGGTGGTGGTGCGGCGCTTTTTTTTCTTTAGGCTGATAGCTTTGAAGAAATGTTCTGACGGTGGGTAGAGTGGAGCGCGACTGTCTCCGTGGCGCAGTTGGCTAGCGCGGTCGGCTGTTATCCGAAAGGTTGGAGGTTCGAGCACACCCGGTGGTGGTGCGACGCTTTTTTTTTCTTTGGGCTGATAGCTCTGAAGAAATGTTCTGACGGTGGGGAGAGTGGAGCACGACTGTCTCCGTGGCGCAATTGGCTAGCGCGGTCGGCTGTTAACCGAAAGGTTGGAGGTTCGAGCCCACCCGGTGGTGGTGCGACGCTTTTTTTTTCTTTGGGCTGATAGTTCTGAAGAAATGTTCTGACGGTGGGGAGAGTGGAGCACGACTGTCTCCGTGGCGCAATTGGCTAGCACGTTCGGCTGTTAACCAAAAAATTGGAGGTTTGAGCCCTCCCGGGAGTGGTGTGTAGCTTTTTTCTTTGCGCTGATAGCTTTGAAGATATGTTCTGATGGTGGTGAGAGTGGAGCAGGAATGTCTCCGTGGTGCAATTGGCTAGCGCGATCGGCTGTTAACCGAAAGGTTGGAGGTTCGAGCAAACCGTGGGGTGGAGCGGCGCTTTTTTTTCTTTGGGCTGATAGCTTTGAAGATATGTTCTGATGGTGGGTGGTGAGAGTGGAGCACGACTGTCTCCGTGGTGCAATTGGCTAGCGCGATCGGCTGTTAACTGAAAGGTTGGAGGTTCGAGCCCTCCCAGGAGTGGAGTGTTGCTTTTTTCTTTGCGCTGATAGCTTTGAAGATATGTTCTGTTGGTGGTGAGAGTGGAGCACGACTGTCTCCGTGGCGCAATTGGCTAGCGCGATCGGCTGTCAACCGAAAGGTTGGAGGTTCGAGCCCACCCGGTGGTGGTGCGACGCTGTTTTTTCTTTGGGCTGATAGCTCTGAAGAAATGTTCTGACGGTGGAGAGAGTGGAGCACGACTGTCTCCGTGGCGCAATTGGCTAGCGCGATCGGTTGTTAACCGAAAGGTTGGAGCTTTTCGAGCCCTCCCGGGAGTGGTGTGTTGCTTTTTTCTTTGCGCTGATAGCTTTGAAGATATGTTCTGTTGGTGGTGAGAGTGGAGCACGACTGTCTCCGTGGCGCAATTGGCTAGCGCGATCGGCTGTTAACCGAAAGGTTGAAGGTTCGAGCCCACCCGGTGGTGGTGCGACGCTTTTTTTTTCTTTGGGCTGATAGCTCTGAAGAAATGTTCTGACGGTGGGGAGAGTGGAGCACGACTGTCTTCGTGGCGCAATTGGCTAGCGCGGTCGGCTGTTAACCAAAAGGTTGGAGGTTCGAGCCCACCCGGTGGTGGTGCGACGCTTTTTTTTTCTTTGGGCTGATAGCTCTGAAGAAATGTTCTGACGGTGGGGAGAGTGGAGCACGACTGTCTCCGTGGCGCAATTGGCTAGCGCGATCGGCTGTTAACCGAAAGGTTGGAGCTTTTCGAGCCCTCCCGGGAGTGGTGTGTTGCTTTTTTCTTTGCGCTGATAGCTCTGAAGAAATGTTTTGACGGTGGTGAGAGCGGAGCACGACTGTCTCCGTGGCACAATTGGCTAGCGCGATCGGCTGTTAACCGAAAGGCTGGAGGTTCGAGCCCACCCGGTGGTCGTGCGGCGCTTTTTTTTCTTTGGGCTGATAGCTTTGAAGATATTTTCTGATGGCGGTGAGAGTGGAGCACGACTGTCTCCGTGGCGCAATTGGCTAGCGCGATCGGCTGTTAACCGAAAGGTTGGAGGTTCGAGCCCAACCGGTGGTGGTGCGGCGCTTCTTTTTCTTTGGGCTGATAGCTCTGAAGAAATGTTCTGACGGTGGTGAGAGTGGAGCACGACTGTCTCCGTGGCGCAATTGGCTAGCGCGATCGGCTGTTAACCGAAAGGATGGAGGTTCGAGCCCACCCGGTGGTGGTGCGACGCTGTTTTTTCTTTGGGCTGATAGCTCTGAAGAAATGTTCTGACGGTGGGGAGAGTGGAGAACGACTGTCTCCGTGGCGCAATTGGCTAGCGCGATCGGCTGTTAACCGAAAGGTTGGAGCTTTTCGAGCCCTCCCGGGAGTGGTGTGTTGCTTTTTTCTTTGCGCTGATAGCTTTGAAGATATGTTCTGTTGGTGGTGAGAGTGGAGCACGACTGTCTCCATGGCGCAATTGGCTAGCGCGATCGGCTGTTAACCGAAAGGTTGGAGGTTCGAGCCCACCTGGTGGTGGTGCCACGCTTTTTTTTCTTTGCGCTGATAGCTTTGAAGATATGTTCTGATGGTGGTGAGAGTGGAGCAGGACTGTCTCCGTGGCGCAACTGGCTAGCGCGATCGGCTGTTAACCGAAAAGTTGGAGGTTCAAGCCCATTCGGTGGTGGTGCGGTGCTTTTTTCCTTTGGGCGGATAGCTCTGAAGAAATGTTCTGACGGTGTAAGAGTGGAGCACGACTGTCTCCGTGGCGCAATTGGCTAGCGCGATCGCCTGTTAACCGAAAGGTTGGAGATTCGAGCCCACCCGGTGGTGGTGCGACGCTTTTTTTTCTTTGGGCTGATAGCTCTGAAGAAATGTTCTGTTGGTGGTGAGAGTGGAGCACGACTGTCTCCGTGGCGCAATTGGCTAGCGCGATCGGCTGTTAACCGAAAGGTTGGAGCTTTTCGAGTCCTCCCGGGAGTAGTGTGTTGCTTTTTTCTTTGCGCTGATTGCTTTGAAGATATGTTCTGTTGGTGGTGAGAGTGGAGCACGACTGTCTCCGTGGCGCAATTGGCTAGCGCGATCGGCTGTTAACCGAAAGGTTGGAGGTTAGAGCCCACCCGGTGGTGGTGCGACGCTTTTTTTTTGCGCTGATAGCTTTGAAGATATGTTCTGTTGGTGGTGACAGTGGAGCACGACTGTCTCCGTGGCGCAATCGGCTAGCGCGATCGGCTGTTAACCGAAAGTTGGAGGTTCGAGCCCACCCGGTGGTGGTGCGACGCTTTTTTTTCTTTGGGCTGATAGCTTTGAAGATATGTTCTGATGGTGGTGAGAGTGTAGCAGGACTGTCTCCGTGGCGCAATTAGCTGGCGCGATCAGCTGTTAACTGAAAGGTTGGAGGTTCGAGCCCTCCCAGGAGTGGTGTGTTGCTTTTTTCTTTGCGCTGATAGCTTTGAAGATATGTTCTGTTGGTGGTGAGAGTGGAGCACGACTGTCTCCGTGGCGCAATTGGCTAGCGCGATCGGCTGTCAACCGAAAGGTTGGAGGTTCGAGCCCACCCGGTGGTGGTGCGACGCTGTTTTTTCTTTGGGCTGATAGCTCTGAAGAAATGTTCTGACGGTGGGGAGAGTGGAGCACGACTGTCTCCGTGGCGCAATTGGCTAGCGCGATCGGCTGTTAACCGAAAGGTTGGAGCTTTTCGAGCCCTCCCGGGAGTGGTGTGTTGCTTTTTTCTTTGCGCTGATAGCTTTGAAGATATGTTCTGTTGGTGGTGAGAGTGGAGCACGACTGTCTCCGTGGCGCAATTGGCTAGCGCGATCGGCTGTTAACCGAAAGGTTGGAGGTTCGAGCCCACCCGGTGGTGGTGCGACGCTTTTTTTTCTTTGGGCTGATAGCTCTGAAGAAATGTTCTGACGGTGGGGAGAGTGGAGCACGACTGTCTCCGTGGCGCAATTGGCTAGCGCGATCGGCTGTTAACCGAAAGGTTGGAGGTTCGAGCCCACCCGGTGGTGGTGCGACGCTTTTTTTTCTTTGCGCTGATAGCTTTGAAGATATGTTCTGATGGTGGTGAGAGTGGAGCAGGACTGTCTCCGTGGCGCAACTGGCTAGCGCGATCGGCTGTTAACTGAAAGGTTGGATGTTCGAGCCCTCCCGGTAGTGGTGTGTTGCTTTTTTCTTTGCGCTGATAGCTTTGAAGATATGTTCTGTTGGTGATGAGAGTGGAGCAGGACTGTCTCCGTGGCGCAATTGGCTAGCGCGATCGGCTGTTAACCGAAAGGTTGGAGTTTCGAGCCCTCCCGGGAGTGGTGTGTTGCTTTTTCTTTGCGCTGATAGCTTTGAAGATATGTTCTGATGATGATGAGAGTGGAGCACGTCTGTCTCCGTGGGGCGATTGGCTAGCGCGATCGTCTGTTAACCGAAAGTTTGGAGGTTCGAGCCCACCCGGTGGTGGTGCGACGCTTTTTTTTCTTTGCGCTGATAGCTTTGAAGATATGTTCTGTTGGTGGTGACAGTGGAGCACGACTGTCTCCGTGGCGCATTTGGCTAGCGCGATCGGCTGTTAACCGAAAGTTGGAGGTTCGAGCCCACCCGGTGGTGGTGCGACGCTTTTTTTTCTTTGGGCTGATAGCTCTGAAGAAATGTTCTGACGGTGGGGAGAGTGTAGCACGACTGTCTCCGTGGCGCAATTGGCTAGCACGTTCGGCTGTTAACCAAAAAATTGGAGGTTTGAGCCCTCCCGGGAGTGGTGTGTTGCTTTTTTCTTTGCGCTGATAGCTCTGAAGATATGTTCTGATGTTGGTGAGAGTGAAGCAGGACTGTCTCCGTGGCGCAATTGGCTAGCGCGATCGGCTGTTAACCGAAAGGTTGGAGTTTCGAGCCCTCCCGGGAGTGGTGTGTTGCTTTTTCTTTGCGCTGATAGCTTTGAAGATATGTTCTGATGATGGTGAGAGTGGAGCACGACTGTCTCCGTGGCGCGATTGGCTAGCGCGATCGTCTGTTAACCGAAAGTTTGGAGGTTCGAGCCCACCCGGTGGTGGTGCGGCGCTTTTTTTTCTTTAGGCTGATAGCTTTGAAGATATGTTCTGATGGTGGTGAGAGTGGAGCACGACTGTCTCCGTGGCGCGATTGGCTAGCGCGATCGTCTGTTAACCGAAAGGCTGGAGGTTCGAGCCCACGCGGTGGTGGTGCGGTGCTTTTTTTCTAAGGCCTGATAGCTTTGAAGATATGTTCTCATGGTGGTGAGAATGAAGCAGAACTGTCTCCGGGGCGCAATTGGCTAGCGCGATCGGCTGTTAACCAAAAGGTTGAAGGTTCGAGCCCACACGGTGGTGGTGCGGCGCTTTTTTTTCTTTGGGCTGATAGCTTTGAAGATATGTTCTGATGGTGGTGAGAGTGAAGCAGGACTTTCTCCGTGGCGCAATTGGCTAGCACGATCGGCTGTTAACCGAAAGGTTGGAGTTTTGAGCCCAACCGGTAGTGGTGTGTTGCTTTTTTTTGCGCTGATAGCTTTGATGATATGTTCTGATGGTGGTGAGAGTGGAGCACGACTGTCTCCGTGGCCCAATTGGCTAGCGCGATCGGCTGTTAACCGAAAAGTTGGAGGTTCAAGCCCATTCGGTGGTGGTGCGGTGCTTTTTTCCTTTGGGCGGATAGCTCTGAAGAAATGTTCTGACGGTGTAAGAGTGGAGCACGACTGTCTCCGTGGCGCAATTGGCTAGCGCGATCGGCTGTTAACCGAAAGGCTGGAGGTTCGAGCCCACGCGGTGGTGGTGCGGTGCTTTTTTTCTAAGGCCTGATAGCTTTGAAGATATGTTCTGTTGGTGGTGAGAGTAGACCACGACTGTCTCCGTGGCGCAATTGGCTAGCAAGATCGGCTGTTAACCGAAAGGTTGGAGGTTCGAGCCCACCCGGTGGTGGTGCGACGCTTTTTTTTCTTTGCGCTGATAGCTCTGAAGAAAAGTTCTGACGGTGGGGAGAGTGGAGCACGACTGTCTCCGTGGTGCAATTGGCTAGCGCGATCGGCTGTTAACCGAAAGGTTGGAGGTTCGAGCCCTCCCGGGAGTGGTGTGTTGCTTTTTTTTGCGCTGATAGCTTTGAAGATATGTTCTGTTGGTGGTGAGAGTGGAGCACGACTGTCTCCGTGGCGCAATTGGCTAGCGCGATCGGCTGTTAACCGAAAGTTGGAGGTTCGAGCCCACCCGGTGGTGGTGCGACGCTGTTTTTTCTTTGGGCTGATAGCTCTGAAGAACTGTTCTGACGGTGGGGAGAGTGGAGCACGATAGTCTCCGTGGCACAATTGGCTAGCGCGATCGGCTGTTAACCGAAAGGTTGGAGCTTTTCGAGTCCTCCCGGGAGTGGTGTGTTGCTTTTTTCTTTGCGCTGATAGCTTTGAAGATATGTTCTGTTGGTGGTGAGAGTGGAGCACGACTGTCTCCGTGGCGCAATTGGCTAGCGCGATCGGCTGTTAACCGAAAGGTTGGAGTTTCAAGCCCTCCCGGGAGTGGTGTGTTGCTTTTTCTTTGCGCTGATAGCTTTGAAGATATGTTCTGATGATGGTGAGAGTGGAGCACGACTGTCTCCGTGGCGCGATTGGCTAGCGCGATCGTCTGTTAACCGAAAGTTTGGAGGTTCGAGCCCACCCGGTGGTGGTGCGGCGCTTTTTTTTCTTTAGGCTGATAGCTTTGAAGATATGTTCTGATGGTGGTGAGAGTGGAGCACGACTGTCTCCGTGGCGCGATTGGCTAGCGCGATCGTCTGTTAACCGAAAGGCTGGAGGTTCGAGCCCACGCGGTGGTGGTGCGGTGCTTTTTTTCTAAGGCCTGATAGCTTTGAAGATATGTTCTCATGGTGGTGAGAATGAAGCAGAACTGTCTCCGGGGCGCAATTGGCTAGCGCGATCGGCTGTTAACCAAAAGGTTGAAGGTTCGAGCCCACACGGTGGTGGTGCGGCGCTTTTTTTTCTTTGGGCTGATAGCTTTGAAGATATGTTCTGATGGTGGTGAGAGTGAAGCAGGACTTTCTCCGTGGCGCAATTGGCTAGCACGATCGGCTGTTAACCGAAAGGTTGGAGTTTCGAGCCCAACCGGTAGTGGTGTGTTGCTTTTTTTTGCGCTGATAGCTTTGATGATATGTTCTGATGGTGGTGAGAGTGGAGCACGACTGTCTCCGTGGCCCAATTGGCTAGCGCGATCGGCTGTTAACCGAAAAGTTGGAGGTTCAAGCCCATTCGGTGGTGGTGCGGTGCTTTTTTCCTTTGGGCGGATAGCTCTGAAGAAATGTTCTGACGGTGTAAGAGTGGAGCACGACTGTCTCCGTGGCGCAATTGGCTAGCGCGATCGGCTGTTAACCGAAAGGCTGGAGGTTCGAGCCCACGCGGTGGTGGTGCGGTGCTTTTTTTCTAAGGCCTGATAGCTTTGAAGATATGTTCTGTTGGTGGTGAGAGTAGACCACGACTGTCTCCGTGGCGCAATTGGCTAGCAAGATCGGCTGTTAACCGAAAGGTTGGAGGTTCGAGCCCACCCGGTGGTGGTGCGACGCTTTTTTTTCTTTGCGCTGATAGCTCTGAAGAAAAGTTCTGACGGTGGGGAGAGTGGAGCACGACTGTCTCCGTGGTGCAATTGGCTAGCGCGATCGGCTGTTAACCGAAAGGTTGGAGGTTCGAGCCCTCCCGGGAGTGGTGTGTTGCTTTTTTTTGCGCTGATAGCTTTGAAGATATGTTCTGTTGGTGGTGAGAGTGGAGCACGACTGTCTCCGTGGCGCAATTGGCTAGCGCGATCGGCTGTTAACCGAAAGTTGGAGGTTCGAGCCCACCCGGTGGTGGTGCGACGCTGTTTTTTCTTTGGGCTGATAGCTCTGAAGAACTGTTCTGACGGTGGGGAGAGTGGAGCACGATAGTCTCCGTGGCACAATTGGCTAGCGCGATCGGCTGTTAACCGAAAGGTTGGAGCTTTTCGAGTCCTCCCGGGAGTGGTGTGTTGCTTTTTTCTTTGCGCTGATAGCTTTGAAGATATGTTCTGTTGGTGGTGAGAGTGGAGCACGACTGTCTCCGTGGGGCAATTGGCTAGCGCGATCGGCTGTTAACCGAAAGGTTGGAGGTTAGAGCCCACCCGGTGGTGGTGCGACGCTTTTTTTTGCGCTGATAGCTTTGAAGATATGTTCTGTTGGTGGTGACAGTGGAGCACGACTGTCTCCGTGGCGCAATTGGCTAGCGCGATCGGCTGTTAACCGAAAGTTGAAGGTTCGAGCCCACCCGGTGGTGGTGCGACGCTTTTTTTTCTTTGGGCTGATAGCTTTGAAGATATGTTCTGATGGTGGTGAGAGTGGAGCAGGACTGTCTCCGTGGCGCAATTGGCTAGCACGTTCGGCTGTTAACCAAAAAATTGGAGGTTTGAGCCCTCCCGGGAGTGGTGTGTAGCTTTTTTCTTTGCGCTGATAGCTTTGAAGATATGTTCTGATGGTGGTGAGAGTGGAGCAGGAATGTCTCCATGGTGCAATTGCCTAGCGCGTTCGGCTGTTAACCGAAAGGTTGGAGGTTCGAGCAAACCGGGGGGTGGAGCGGCGCTTTTTTTTCTTTGGGCTGATAGCTTTGAAGATATGTTCTGATGGTGGGTGGTGAGAGTGGAGCACGACTGTCTCCGTGGTGCAATTGGCTAGCGCGATCGGCTGTTGACCGAAAGGTTGGAGGTTCGAGCCCTCCCGGTGGTGGTGCGGCGTTTCTTTTTCTTTGGGCTGATAGCTCTGAAGAAATGTTTTGACGGTGGTGAGAGCGGAGCACGCCTGTCTCCGTGGCACAATTGGCTAGCGCGATCGGCTGTTAACAGAAAGGCTGGAGGTTCGAGCCCACCCGGTGGTCGTACGGCGCTTTTTTTTCTTTGGGCTGATAGCTTTGAAGATATTTTCTGATGGTGGTGAGATTGGAGCACGACTGTCTCCGTGGCGCAATTGGCTAGCGCGATCGGCTGTTGACCGAAAGGTTGGAGGTTCGAGCCCAACCGGTGGTGGTGCGGCGCTTCCTTTTCTTTGGGCTGATAGCTCTGAAGAAATGTTCTGACGGTGGTGAGATTGGAGCACGACTGTCTCCGTGGCGCAATTGGCTAGCGCGATCGGCTGTTAACCGAAAGGTTGGAGGTTCGAGCCCACCCGGTGGTGGTGCGACGCTGTTTTTTCTTTGGGCTGATAGCTCTGAAGAAATGTTCTGACGGTGGGGAGAGTGGAGCACGACTGTCTCCGTGGCGCAATAGGCTAGCGCGATCGGCTGTTAACCGAAAGGTTGGAGCTTTTCGAGCCCTCCCGGGAGTGGTGTGTTGCTTTTTTCTTTGCGCTGATAGCTTTGAAGATATGTTCTGTTGGTGGTGAGAGTGGAGCACGACTGTCTCCGTGGCGCAATTGGCTAGCGCGATCGGCTGTTAACCGAAAGGTTGGAGGTTCGAGCCCACCCGGTGGTGGTGCGACGCTTTTTTTTCTTTGCGCTGATAGCTTTGAAGATATGTTCTGATGGTGGTGAGAGTGGAGCAGGACTGTCTCCGTGGCGCAACTGGCTAGCGCGATCGGTTGTTAATTGAAAGGTTGGATGTTCGAGCCCTCCCGGGAGTGGTGTGTTGCTTTTTTCTTTGCGCTGATAGCTTTGAAGATATGTTCTGTTGGTGATGAGAGTGGAGCAGGACTGTCTCCGTGGCGCAATTGGCTAGCGCGATCGGCTGTTAACCGAAAGGTTGGAGTTTCGAGCCCTCCCGGGAGTGGTGTGTTGCTTTTTCTTTGCGCTGATAGCTTTGAAGATATGTTCTGATGATGGTGAGAGTGGAGCACGACTGTCTCCGTGGCGCGATTGGCTAGCGCGATCGTCTGTTAACCGAAAGTTTGGAGGTTCGAGCCCACCCGGTGGTGGTGCGACGCTTTTTTTTCTTTGCGCTGATAGCTTTGAAGATATGTTCTGTTGGTGGTGACAGTGGAGCACGACTGTCTCCGTGGCGCATTTGGCTAGCGCGATCGGCTCTTAACCGAAAGTTGGAGGTTCGAGCCCACCCGGTGGTGGTGCGACGCTTTTTTTCTTTGGGCTGATAGCTCTGAAGAAATGTTCTGACGGTGGGGAGAGTGTAGCACGACTGTCTCCGTGGCGCAATTGGCTAGCACGTTCGGCTGTTAACCAAAAAATTGGAGGTTTGAGCCCTCCCGGGAGTGGTGTGTTGCTTTTTTCTTTGCGCTGATAGCTTTGAAGATATGCTCTGATGGTGGTGAGAGTGGAGCACGACTGTCTCTGTGGCGCGATTGGCTAGCGCGATCGTCTGTTACCCGAAAGTTTGGAGGTTCGAGCCCACCCGGTGGTGGTGCGGCGCTTTTTTTTCTTTAGGCTGATAGCTTTGAAGATATGTTCTGATGGTGGTGAGAGTGGAGCACGACTGTCTCCGTGGCGCGATTGGCTAGCGCGATCGTCTGTTAACCAAAAGGCTGGAGGTTCGAGCCCACGCGGTGGTGGTGCGGTGCTTTTTTTCTATGGCCTGATAGCTTTCAAGATATGTTCTCATGGTGGTGAGAATGAAGCAGAACTGTCTCCAGGGCGCAATTGGCTAGCGCGATCGGCTGTTAACCAAAAGGTTGAAGGTTCGAGCCCACACGGTGGTGGTGCGGCGCTTTTTTTTCTTTGGGCTGATAGCTTTGAAGATATGTTCTGATGGTGGTGAGATTGGAGCAGGACTTTCTCCGTGGCGCAATTGGCTATCACGATCGGCTGTTAACCGAAAGGTTGGAGTTTCGAGCCCAACCGGTAGTGGTGTGTTGCTTTTTTGTTTGCGCTGATAGCTTTGAAGATATGTTCTGTTGGTGGTGAGAGTGGAGCACGACTGTCTCCGTGGCGCAATTGGCTAGCGCGATCGGCTGTTAACCGAAAGGTTGGAGGTTCGAGCCCACCCGGTGGTGGTGCGACGCTTTTTTTTCTTTGCGCTGATAGCTTTGAAGATATGTTCTGATGGTGGTGAGAGTGGAGCAGGACTGTCTCCGTGGCGCAATCGGCTAGCGCGATCGGCTGTTAACCGAAAGGTTGGAGTTTCGAGCCCTCCCGGGAGTGGTGTGTTGCTTTTTTCTTTGCGCTGATAGCTTTGAAGATATGTTCTGTTGGTGGTGAGAGTGGAGATCGACTGTCTCCGTGGCGTAATTGGCTAGCGCGATCGGCGGTTAACCGAAAGGTTTGAGATTCGAGCCCACCCGGTGGTGGTGCGACGCATTTTTTTCTTTGGGCTGATAGCTCTGAAGAAATGTTCTGACGGTGGGGAGAATGGAGCACGACTGTCTCCGTGGCGCAACTGGCTAGCGGGATCGGCTGTTGACCGAAAGGTTGGAGGTTCGAGCCCAACCGGTGGTGGTGTGGCGCTTCTTATTCTTTGGGCTGATAGCTCTGAAGAAATGTTCTGACGGTGGTGAGAGTGGAGCACGACTGTCTCCGTGGCGCGATTGGCCAGCGCGATCGGCTGTTAACCGAAAGGTTGGAGGTTCGAGCCCAACCGGGGGTGGTGCGGCGCTTTTTTTTCTTTGGGCTGATAGCTTTGAAGATATGTTCTGATGGTGGTGAGAATGGAGCAGGACTGTCTCCGTGGCGCAATTGGCTGGCGCGATCGGCTGTTAACTGAAAGTTTGGAGGTTCGAGCCCTCCCAGGAGTGGCGTGTTGCTTTTTTCTTTGCGCTGATAGCTTTGAAGATATGTTCTGTTGGTGGTGAGAGTGGAGCACGACTGTCTCCGTGGCGCAATTGGCTAGCGCGATCGGCTGTTAACCGAAAGGTTGGAGGTTCGAGCCCACTCGGTGGTGGTGCGACGCTGTTTTTTCTTTGGGCTGATAGCTCTGAAGAAATGTTCTGACGGTGGGGAGAACGGAGCACGACTGTCTCCGTGGCGCAACTGGCTAGCGCGATCGGCTGTTAACTAGAAGGTTGGAGGTTCGAGCCCTCCCGAGAGTGGTGTGTTGCTTTTTTCTTTGCGCTGATAGCTTTGAAGATATGTTCTGTTGGTGATGAGAGTGGAGCACGACTGTCTCCGTGGCGCAATTGGCTAGCGCGGTCGGCTGTTAACCGAAACGTTGGAGGTTCGAGCCCACCCGGTGGTGGTGCAACGCTTTCTTTCCTTTGGGCTGATAGCTCTGAAGAAATGTTCTGACGGTGGGGAGAGTGGAGCACGACTGTCTCCGTGGTGCAATTGGCTAGCGCGATCGGCTGTTAACCGAAAGGTTGGAGGTTCGAGCCCTCCCGAGAGTGGTGTTTCGCTTTTTTCTTTGCGCTGATAGTTTTGAAGATATGTTCTGTTGGTGGTGAGAGTGGAGCTCGACTGTCTCCGTGGCGCAATTGGCTAGCGCGATCGGCTGTTAACCGAAAGTTGGAGGTTCGAGCCCACCCGGTGGTGGTGCGGCGCTTTTTTTTTCTTTGGGCTGATAGCTCTGAAGAAATGTTCTGACGGTGGTGAGAGTGGAGCACGACTGTCTCCGTGGCGCAACTGGCTAGCGGGATCGGCTGTGGACCGAAAGGTTGGAGGTTCGAGCCCAACTGGTGGTGGTGCGGCGCTTCTTATTCTTTGGGCTGATAGCTCTGAAGAAATGTTCTGACGGTGGTGAGAGTGGAGCACGACTGTCTCCGTGGCGCAATTGGCCAGCGCGATCGGCTGTTAACCGAAAGGTTGGAGGTTCGAGCCCAACCGGGGGTGGTGCGGCGCTTTTTTTTCTTTGGGCTGATAGCTCTGAAGAAATGTTCTGACGGTGGGGAGAGTGGAGCACGATAGTCTCCGTGGCACAATTGGCTAGCGCGATCGGCTGTTAACCGAAAGGTTGGAGCTTTTCGAGTCCTCCCGGGAGTGGTGTGTTGCTTTTTTCTTTGCGCTGATAGCTTTGAAGATATGTTATGTTGGTGTTGAGAGTGGAGCACGACTGTCTCCGTGCCGCAATTGGCTAGCGCAATCGGCTGTTAACCGAAAGGTTGGAGGTGCGAGCCCACCCGGTAGTGGTGCGACGCTTTTTTTTCTTTGCGCTGATAGCTTTGAAGATATGTTCTGTTGGTGGTGACAGTGGAGCACGACTGTCTCCGTGGCGCATTTGGCTAGCGCGATCGGCTGTTAACCGAAAGTTGGAGATTCGAGCCCACCCGGAGGTGGTGCGACGCTTTTTTTTCTTTGGGCTGATAGCTCTGAAGAAATGTTCTGACGGTGGGGAGAGTGTAGCACGACTGTCTCCGTGGCGCAATTGGCTAGCACGTTCGGCTGTTAACCAAAAAATTGGAGGTTTGAGCCCTCCCGGGAGTGGTGTGTTGCTTTTTTCTTTGCGCTGATAGCTTTGAAGATATGTTCTGATGGTGGTGAGAGTGAAGCAGGACTGTCTCCGTGGCGCGATCGGCTAGCGCGATCGTCTGTTAACCGAAAGTTTGGAGGTTCTAGCCCACCCGGTGGTGGTGCGGCGCTTTTTTTTCTTTAGGCTGATAGCTTTGAAGAAATGTTCTGACGGTGGGTAGAGTGGAGCGCGACTGTCTCCGTGGCGCAGTTGGCTAGCGCGGTCGGCTGTTATCCGAAAGGTTGGAGGTTCGAGCACACCCGGTGGTGGTGCGACGCTTTTTTTTTCTTTGGGCTGATAGCTCTGAAGAAATGTTCTGACGGTGGGGAGAGTGGAGCACGACTGTCTCCGTGGCGCAATTGGCTAGCGCGGTCGGCTGTTAACCGAAAGGTTGGAGGTTCGAGCCCACCCGGTGGTGGTGCGACGCTTTTTTTTTCTTTGGGCTGATAGTTCTGAAGAAATGTTCTGACGGTGGGGAGAGTGGAGCACGACTGTCTCCGTGGCGCAATTGGCTAGCACGTTCGGCTGTTAACCAAAAAATTGGAGGTTTGAGCCCTCCCGGGAGTGGTGTGTAGCTTTTTTCTTTGCGCTGATAGCTTTGAAGATATGTTCTGATGGTGGTGAGAGTGGAGCAGGAATGTCTCCGTGGTGCAATTGGCTAGCGCGATCGGCTGTTAACCGAAAGGTTGGAGGTTCGAGCAAACCGTGGGGTGGAGCGGCGCTTTTTTTTCTTTGGGCTGATAGCTTTGAAGATATGTTCTGATGGTGGGTGGTGAGAGTGGAGCACGACTGTCTCCGTGGTGCAATTGGCTAGCGCGATCGGCTGTTAACTGAAAGGTTGGAGGTTCGAGCCCTCCCAGGAGTGGAGTGTTGCTTTTTTCTTTGCGCTGATAGCTTTGAAGATATGTTCTGTTGGTGGTGAGAGTGGAGCACGACTGTCTCCGTGGCGCAATTGGCTAGCGCGATCGGCTGTCAACCGAAAGGTTGGAGGTTCGAGCCCACCCGGTGGTGGTGCGACGCTGTTTTTTCTTTGGGCTGATAGCTCTGAAGAAATGTTCTGACGGTGGAGAGAGTGGAGCACGACTGTCTCCGTGGCGCAATTGGCTAGCGCGATCGGTTGTTAACCGAAAGGTTGGAGCTTTTCGAGCCCTCCCGGGAGTGGTGTGTTGCTTTTTTCTTTGCGCTGATAGCTTTGAAGATATGTTCTGTTGGTGGTGAGAGTGGAGCACGACTGTCTCCGTGGCGCAATTGGCTAGCGCGATCGGCTGTTAACCGAAAGGTTGAAGGTTCGAGCCCACCCGGTGGTGGTGCGACGCTTTTTTTTTCTTTGGGCTGATAGCTCTGAAGAAATGTTCTGACGGTGGGGAGAGTGGAGCACGACTGTCTTCGTGGCGCAATTGGCTAGCGCGGTCGGCTGTTAACCAAAAGGTTGGAGGTTCGAGCCCACCCGGTGGTGGTGCGACGCTTTTTTTTTCTTTGGGCTGATAGCTCTGAAGAAATGTTCTGACGGTGGGGAGAGTGGAGCACGACTGTCTCCGTGGCGCAATTGGCTAGCGCGATCGGCTGTTAACCGAAAGGTTGGAGCTTTTCGAGCCCTCCCGGGAGTGGTGTGTTGCTTTTTTCTTTGCGCTGATAGCTCTGAAGAAATGTTTTGACGGTGGTGAGAGCGGAGCACGACTGTCTCCGTGGCACAATTGGCTAGCGCGATCGGCTGTTAACCGAAAGGCTGGAGGTTCGAGCCCACCCGGTGGTCGTGCGGCGCTTTTTTTTCTTTGGGCTGATAGCTTTGAAGATATTTTCTGATGGCGGTGAGAGTGGAGCACGACTGTCTCCGTGGCGCAATTGGCTAGCGCGATCGGCTGTTAACCGAAAGGTTGGAGGTTCGAGCCCAACCGGTGGTGGTGCGGCGCTTCTTTTTCTTTGGGCTGATAGCTCTGAAGAAATGTTCTGACGGTGGTGAGAGTGGAGCACGACTGTCTCCGTGGCGCAATTGGCTAGCGCGATCGGCTGTTAACCGAAAGGATGGAGGTTCGAGCCCACCCGGTGGTGGTGCGACGCTGTTTTTTCTTTGGGCTGATAGCTCTGAAGAAATGTTCTGACGGTGGGGAGAGTGGAGAACGACTGTCTCCGTGGCGCAATTGGCTAGCGCGATCGGCTGTTAACCGAAAGGTTGGAGCTTTTCGAGCCCTCCCGGGAGTGGTGTGTTGCTTTTTTCTTTGCGCTGATAGCTTTGAAGATATGTTCTGTTGGTGGTGAGAGTGGAGCACGACTGTCTCCATGGCGCAATTGGCTAGCGCGATCGGCTGTTAACCGAAAGGTTGGAGGTTCGAGCCCACCTGGTGGTGGTGCCACGCTTTTTTTTCTTTGCGCTGATAGCTTTGAAGATATGTTCTGATGGTGGTGAGAGTGGAGCAGGACTGTCTCCGTGGCGCAACTGGCTAGCGCGATCGGCTGTTAACCGAAAAGTTGGAGGTTCAAGCCCATTCGGTGGTGGTGCGGTGCTTTTTTCCTTTGGGCGGATAGCTCTGAAGAAATGTTCTGACGGTGTAAGAGTGGAGCACGACTGTCTCCGTGGCGCAATTGGCTAGCGCGATCGCCTGTTAACCGAAAGGTTGGAGATTCGAGCCCACCCGGTGGTGGTGCGACGCTTTTTTTTCTTTGGGCTGATAGCTCTGAAGAAATGTTCTGTTGGTGGTGAGAGTGGAGCACGACTGTCTCCGTGGCGCAATTGGCTAGCGCGATCGGCTGTTAACCGAAAGGTTGGAGCTTTTCGAGTCCTCCCGGGAGTAGTGTGTTGCTTTTTTCTTTGCGCTGATTGCTTTGAAGATATGTTCTGTTGGTGGTGAGAGTGGAGCACGACTGTCTCCGTGGCGCAATTGGCTAGCGCGATCGGCTGTTAACCGAAAGGTTGGAGGTTAGAGCCCACCCGGTGGTGGTGCGACGCTTTTTTTTTGCGCTGATAGCTTTGAAGATATGTTCTGTTGGTGGTGACAGTGGAGCACGACTGTCTCCGTGGCGCAATCGGCTAGCGCGATCGGCTGTTAACCGAAAGTTGGAGGTTCGAGCCCACCCGGTGGTGGTGCGACGCTTTTTTTTCTTTGGGCTGATAGCTTTGAAGATATGTTCTGATGGTGGTGAGAGTGTAGCAGGACTGTCTCCGTGGCGCAATTAGCTGGCGCGATCAGCTGTTAACTGAAAGGTTGGAGGTTCGAGCCCTCCCAGGAGTGGTGTGTTGCTTTTTTCTTTGCGCTGATAGCTTTGAAGATATGTTCTGTTGGTGGTGAGAGTGGAGCACGACTGTCTCCGTGGCGCAATTGGCTAGCGCGATCGGCTGTCAACCGAAAGGTTGGAGGTTCGAGCCCACCCGGTGGTGGTGCGACGCTGTTTTTTCTTTGGGCTGATAGCTCTGAAGAAATGTTCTGACGGTGGGGAGAGTGGAGCACGACTGTCTCCGTGGCGCAATTGGCTAGCGCGATCGGCTGTTAACCGAAAGGTTGGAGCTTTTCGAGCCCTCCCGGGAGTGGTGTGTTGCTTTTTTCTTTGCGCTGATAGCTTTGAAGATATGTTCTGTTGGTGGTGAGAGTGGAGCACGACTGTCTCCGTGGCGCAATTGGCTAGCGCGATCGGCTGTTAACCGAAAGGTTGGAGGTTCGAGCCCACCCGGTGGTGGTGCGACGCTTTTTTTTCTTTGGGCTGATAGCTCTGAAGAAATGTTCTGACGGTGGGGAGAGTGGAGCACGACTGTCTCCGTGGCGCAATTGGCTAGCGCGATCGGCTGTTAACCGAAAGGTTGGAGGTTCGAGCCCACCCGGTGGTGGTGCGACGCTTTTTTTTCTTTGCGCTGATAGCTTTGAAGATATGTTCTGATGGTGGTGAGAGTGGAGCAGGACTGTCTCCGTGGCGCAACTGGCTAGCGCGATCGGCTGTTAACTGAAAGGTTGGATGTTCGAGCCCTCCCGGTAGTGGTGTGTTGCTTTTTTCTTTGCGCTGATAGCTTTGAAGATATGTTCTGTTGGTGATGAGAGTGGAGCAGGACTGTCTCCGTGGCGCAATTGGCTAGCGCGATCGGCTGTTAACCGAAAGGTTGGAGTTTCGAGCCCTCCCGGGAGTGGTGTGTTGCTTTTTCTTTGCGCTGATAGCTTTGAAGATATGTTCTGATGATGATGAGAGTGGAGCACGTCTGTCTCCGTGGGGCGATTGGCTAGCGCGATCGTCTGTTAACCGAAAGTTTGGAGGTTCGAGCCCACCCGGTGGTGGTGCGACGCTTTTTTTTCTTTGCGCTGATAGCTTTGAAGATATGTTCTGTTGGTGGTGACAGTGGAGCACGACTGTCTCCGTGGCGCATTTGGCTAGCGCGATCGGCTGTTAACCGAAAGTTGGAGGTTCGAGCCCACCCGGTGGTGGTGCGACGCTTTTTTTTCTTTGGGCTGATAGCTCTGAAGAAATGTTCTGACGGTGGGGAGAGTGTAGCACGACTGTCTCCGTGGCGCAATTGGCTAGCACGTTCGGCTGTTAACCAAAAAATTGGAGGTTTGAGCCCTCCCGGGAGTGGTGTGTTGCTTTTTTCTTTGCGCTGATAGCTCTGAAGATATGTTCTGATGTTGGTGAGAGTGAAGCAGGACTGTCTCCGTGGCGCAATTGGCTAGCGCGATCGGCTGTTAACCGAAAGGTTGGAGTTTCGAGCCCTCCCGGGAGTGGTGTGTTGCTTTTTCTTTGCGCTGATAGCTTTGAAGATATGTTCTGATGATGGTGAGAGTGGAGCACGACTGTCTCCGTGGCGCGATTGGCTAGCGCGATCGTCTGTTAACCGAAAGTTTGGAGGTTCGAGCCCACCCGGTGGTGGTGCGGCGCTTTTTTTTCTTTAGGCTGATAGCTTTGAAGATATGTTCTGATGGTGGTGAGAGTGGAGCACGACTGTCTCCGTGGCGCGATTGGCTAGCGCGATCGTCTGTTAACCGAAAGGCTGGAGGTTCGAGCCCACGCGGTGGTGGTGCGGTGCTTTTTTTCTAAGGCCTGATAGCTTTGAAGATATGTTCTCATGGTGGTGAGAATGAAGCAGAACTGTCTCCGGGGCGCAATTGGCTAGCGCGATCGGCTGTTAACCAAAAGGTTGAAGGTTCGAGCCCACACGGTGGTGGTGCGGCGCTTTTTTTTCTTTGGGCTGATAGCTTTGAAGATATGTTCTGATGGTGGTGAGAGTGAAGCAGGACTTTCTCCGTGGCGCAATTGGCTAGCACGATCGGCTGTTAACCGAAAGGTTGGAGTTTTGAGCCCAACCGGTAGTGGTGTGTTGCTTTTTTTTGCGCTGATAGCTTTGATGATATGTTCTGATGGTGGTGAGAGTGGAGCACGACTGTCTCCGTGGCCCAATTGGCTAGCGCGATCGGCTGTTAACCGAAAAGTTGGAGGTTCAAGCCCATTCGGTGGTGGTGCGGTGCTTTTTTCCTTTGGGCGGATAGCTCTGAAGAAATGTTCTGACGGTGTAAGAGTGGAGCACGACTGTCTCCGTGGCGCAATTGGCTAGCGCGATCGGCTGTTAACCGAAAGGCTGGAGGTTCGAGCCCACGCGGTGGTGGTGCGGTGCTTTTTTTCTAAGGCCTGATAGCTTTGAAGATATGTTCTGTTGGTGGTGAGAGTAGACCACGACTGTCTCCGTGGCGCAATTGGCTAGCAAGATCGGCTGTTAACCGAAAGGTTGGAGGTTCGAGCCCACCCGGTGGTGGTGCGACGCTTTTTTTTCTTTGCGCTGATAGCTCTGAAGAAAAGTTCTGACGGTGGGGAGAGTGGAGCACGACTGTCTCCGTGGTGCAATTGGCTAGCGCGATCGGCTGTTAACCGAAAGGTTGGAGGTTCGAGCCCTCCCGGGAGTGGTGTGTTGCTTTTTTTTGCGCTGATAGCTTTGAAGATATGTTCTGTTGGTGGTGAGAGTGGAGCACGACTGTCTCCGTGGCGCAATTGGCTAGCGCGATCGGCTGTTAACCGAAAGTTGGAGGTTCGAGCCCACCCGGTGGTGGTGCGACGCTGTTTTTTCTTTGGGCTGATAGCTCTGAAGAACTGTTCTGACGGTGGGGAGAGTGGAGCACGATAGTCTCCGTGGCACAATTGGCTAGCGCGATCGGCTGTTAACCGAAAGGTTGGAGCTTTTCGAGTCCTCCCGGGAGTGGTGTGTTGCTTTTTTCTTTGCGCTGATAGCTTTGAAGATATGTTCTGTTGGTGGTGAGAGTGGAGCACGACTGTCTCCGTGGCGCAATTGGCTAGCGCGATCGGCTGTTAACCGAAAGGTTGGAGTTTCAAGCCCTCCCGGGAGTGGTGTGTTGCTTTTTCTTTGCGCTGATAGCTTTGAAGATATGTTCTGATGATGGTGAGAGTGGAGCACGACTGTCTCCGTGGCGCGATTGGCTAGCGCGATCGTCTGTTAACCGAAAGTTTGGAGGTTCGAGCCCACCCGGTGGTGGTGCGGCGCTTTTTTTTCTTTAGGCTGATAGCTTTGAAGATATGTTCTGATGGTGGTGAGAGTGGAGCACGACTGTCTCCGTGGCGCGATTGGCTAGCGCGATCGTCTGTTAACCGAAAGGCTGGAGGTTCGAGCCCACGCGGTGGTGGTGCGGTGCTTTTTTTCTAAGGCCTGATAGCTTTGAAGATATGTTCTCATGGTGGTGAGAATGAAGCAGAACTGTCTCCGGGGCGCAATTGGCTAGCGCGATCGGCTGTTAACCAAAAGGTTGAAGGTTCGAGCCCACACGGTGGTGGTGCGGCGCTTTTTTTTCTTTGGGCTGATAGCTTTGAAGATATGTTCTGATGGTGGTGAGAGTGAAGCAGGACTTTCTCCGTGGCGCAATTGGCTAGCACGATCGGCTGTTAACCGAAAGGTTGGAGTTTCGAGCCCAACCGGTAGTGGTGTGTTGCTTTTTTTTGCGCTGATAGCTTTGATGATATGTTCTGATGGTGGTGAGAGTGGAGCACGACTGTCTCCGTGGCCCAATTGGCTAGCGCGATCGGCTGTTAACCGAAAAGTTGGAGGTTCAAGCCCATTCGGTGGTGGTGCGGTGCTTTTTTCCTTTGGGCGGATAGCTCTGAAGAAATGTTCTGACGGTGTAAGAGTGGAGCACGACTGTCTCCGTGGCGCAATTGGCTAGCGCGATCGGCTGTTAACCGAAAGGCTGGAGGTTCGAGCCCACGCGGTGGTGGTGCGGTGCTTTTTTTCTAAGGCCTGATAGCTTTGAAGATATGTTCTGTTGGTGGTGAGAGTAGACCACGACTGTCTCCGTGGCGCAATTGGCTAGCAAGATCGGCTGTTAACCGAAAGGTTGGAGGTTCGAGCCCACCCGGTGGTGGTGCGACGCTTTTTTTTCTTTGCGCTGATAGCTCTGAAGAAAAGTTCTGACGGTGGGGAGAGTGGAGCACGACTGTCTCCGTGGTGCAATTGGCTAGCGCGATCGGCTGTTAACCGAAAGGTTGGAGGTTCGAGCCCTCCCGGGAGTGGTGTGTTGCTTTTTTTTGCGCTGATAGCTTTGAAGATATGTTCTGTTGGTGGTGAGAGTGGAGCACGACTGTCTCCGTGGCGCAATTGGCTAGCGCGATCGGCTGTTAACCGAAAGTTGGAGGTTCGAGCCCACCCGGTGGTGGTGCGACGCTGTTTTTTCTTTGGGCTGATAGCTCTGAAGAACTGTTCTGACGGTGGGGAGAGTGGAGCACGATAGTCTCCGTGGCACAATTGGCTAGCGCGATCGGCTGTTAACCGAAAGGTTGGAGCTTTTCGAGTCCTCCCGGGAGTGGTGTGTTGCTTTTTTCTTTGCGCTGATAGCTTTGAAGATATGTTCTGTTGGTGGTGAGAGTGGAGCACGACTGTCTCCGTGGGGCAATTGGCTAGCGCGATCGGCTGTTAACCGAAAGGTTGGAGGTTAGAGCCCACCCGGTGGTGGTGCGACGCTTTTTTTTGCGCTGATAGCTTTGAAGATATGTTCTGTTGGTGGTGACAGTGGAGCACGACTGTCTCCGTGGCGCAATTGGCTAGCGCGATCGGCTGTTAACCGAAAGTTGGAGGTTCGAGCCCACCCGGTGGTGGTGCGACGCTTTTTTTTCTTTGGGCTGATAGCTTTGAAGATATGTTCTGATGGTGGTGAGAGTGGAGCAGGACTGTCTCCGTGGCGCAATTGGCTAGCACGTTCGGCTGTTAACCAAAAAATTGGAGGTTTGAGCCCTCCCGGGAGTGGTGTGTAGCTTTTTTCTTTGCGCTGATAGCTTTGAAGATATGTTCTGATGGTGGTGAGAGTGGAGCAGGAATGTCTCCATGGTGCAATTGCCTAGCGCGTTCGGCTGTTAACCGAAAGGTTGGAGGTTCGAGCAAACCGGGGGGTGGAGCGGCGCTTTTTTTTCTTTGGGCTGATAGCTTTGAAGATATGTTCTGATGGTGGGTGGTGAGAGTGGAGCACGACTGTCTCCGTGGTGCAATTGGCTAGCGCGATCGGCTGTTGACCGAAAGGTTGGAGGTTCGAGCCCTCCCGGTGGTGGTGCGGCGTTTCTTTTTCTTTGGGCTGATAGCTCTGAAGAAATGTTTTGACGGTGGTGAGAGCGGAGCACGCCTGTCTCCGTGGCACAATTGGCTAGCGCGATCGGCTGTTAACAGAAAGGCTGGAGGTTCGAGCCCACCCGGTGGTCGTACGGCGCTTTTTTTTCTTTGGGCTGATAGCTTTGAAGATATTTTCTGATGGTGGTGAGATTGGAGCACGACTGTCTCCGTGGCGCAATTGGCTAGCGCGATCGGCTGTTGACCGAAAGGTTGGAGGTTCGAGCCCAACCGGTGGTGGTGCGGCGCTTCCTTTTCTTTGGGCTGATAGCTCTGAAGAAATGTTCTGACGGTGGTGAGATTGGAGCACGACTGTCTCCGTGGCGCAATTGGCTAGCGCGATCGGCTGTTAACCGAAAGGTTGGAGGTTCGAGCCCACCCGGTGGTGGTGCGACGCTGTTTTTTCTTTGGGCTGATAGCTCTGAAGAAATGTTCTGACGGTGGGGAGAGTGGAGCACGACTGTCTCCGTGGCGCAATAGGCTAGCGCGATCGGCTGTTAACCGAAAGGTTGGAGCTTTTCGAGCCCTCCCGGGAGTGGTGTGTTGCTTTTTTCTTTGCGCTGATAGCTTTGAAGATATGTTCTGTTGGTGGTGAGAGTGGAGCACGACTGTCTCCGTGGCGCAATTGGCTAGCGCGATCGGCTGTTAACCGAAAGGTTGGAGGTTCGAGCCCACCCGGTGGTGGTGCGACGCTTTTTTTTCTTTGCGCTGATAGCTTTGAAGATATGTTCTGATGGTGGTGAGAGTGGAGCAGGACTGTCTCCGTGGCGCAACTGGCTAGCGCGATCGGTTGTTAATTGAAAGGTTGGATGTTCGAGCCCTCCCGGGAGTGGTGTGTTGCTTTTTTCTTTGCGCTGATAGCTTTGAAGATATGTTCTGTTGGTGATGAGAGTGGAGCAGGACTGTCTCCGTGGCGCAATTGGCTAGCGCGATCGGCTGTTAACCGAAAGGTTGGAGTTTCGAGCCCTCCCGGGAGTGGTGTGTTGCTTTTTCTTTGCGCTGATAGCTTTGAAGATATGTTCTGATGATGGTGAGAGTGGAGCACGACTGTCTCCGTGGCGCGATTGGCTAGCGCGATCGTCTGTTAACCGAAAGTTTGGAGGTTCGAGCCCACCCGGTGGTGGTGCGACGCTTTTTTTTCTTTGCGCTGATAGCTTTGAAGATATGTTCTGTTGGTGGTGACAGTGGAGCACGACTGTCTCCGTGGCGCATTTGGCTAGCGCGATCGGCTCTTAACCGAAAGTTGGAGGTTCGAGCCCACCCGGTGGTGGTGCGACGCTTTTTTTCTTTGGGCTGATAGCTCTGAAGAAATGTTCTGACGGTGGGGAGAGTGTAGCACGACTGTCTCCGTGGCGCAATTGGCTAGCACGTTCGGCTGTTAACCAAAAAATTGGAGGTTTGAGCCCTCCCGGGAGTGGTGTGTTGCTTTTTTCTTTGCGCTGATAGCTTTGAAGATATGCTCTGATGGTGGTGAGAGTGGAGCACGACTGTCTCTGTGGCGCGATTGGCTAGCGCGATCGTCTGTTACCCGAAAGTTTGGAGGTTCGAGCCCACCCGGTGGTGGTGCGGCGCTTTTTTTTCTTTAGGCTGATAGCTTTGAAGATATGTTCTGATGGTGGTGAGAGTGGAGCACGACTGTCTCCGTGGCGCGATTGGCTAGCGCGATCGTCTGTTAACCGAAAGGCTGGAGGTTCGAGCCCACGCGGTGGTGGTGCGGTGCTTTTTTTCTATGGCCTGATAGCTTTCAAGATATGTTCTCATGGTGGTGAGAATGAAGCAGAACTGTCTCCAGGGCGCAATTGGCTAGCGCGATCGGCTGTTAACCAAAAGGTTGAAGGTTCGAGCCCACACGGTGGTGGTGCGGCGCTTTTTTTTCTTTGGGCTGATAGCTTTGAAGATATGTTCTGATGGTGGTGAGATTGGAGCAGGACTTTCTCCGTGGCGCAATTGGCTATCACGATCGGCTGTTAACCGAAAGGTTGGAGTTTCGAGCCCAACCGGTAGTGGTGTGTTGCTTTTTTTTTGCGCTGATAGCTTTGATGATATGTTCTGATGGTGGTGAGAGTGGAGCACGACTGTCTCCGTGGCCCAATTGGCTAGCGCGATCGGCTGTTAACCGAAAAGTTGGAGGTTCAAGCCCATTCGGTGGTGGTGCGGTGCTTTTTTCCTTTGGGCGGATAGCTCTGAAGAAATGTTCTGACGGTGTAAGAGTGGAGCACGACTGTCTCCGTGGCGCAATTGGCTAGCGCGATCGCCTGTTAACCGAAAGGTTGGAGGTTCGAGCCCACCCGGTGGTGGTGCGACGCTTTTTTTTCATTGGGCTGATAGCTCTGAAGAAATGTTCTGACGGTGGGGACAGTGTAGCACGACTGTCTCTGTGGCGCAATTGGCTAGCACGTTCGGCTGTTAACCAAAAAACTGGAGGTTTGAGCCCTCCCGGGAGTGGTGTGCTTCTTTTTTCTTTGCGCTGATAGCTTTGAAGATATGTTCTGATGGTGGTGAGAGTGAAGCAGGACTGTCTTCGTGGCGCAATTGGCTAGCGCGATCGGCTGTTAACCGAAAGGTTGGAGGTTCGAGCCCACCCGATGGTGGTGCAACGCTTTCTTTCCTTTGGGCTGATAGCTCTGAAGAAATGTTTTGACGGTGGGGAGAGTGGAGCACGACTGTCTCCGTGGCGCAATTGGCTAGCGCGATCGGCTGTTAACCGAATGTGTGAGGCTCGAGCCCTCCCGGGAGTGGTGTGTTGCTTTTTTCTGTGCGCTGATAGCTTTGAAGATATGTTCTGTTGGTGGTGAGAGTAGAGCACGACTGTCTCCGTGGCGCAATTGGCTAGCAAGATCGGCTGTTAACCGAAAGGTTGGAGGTTCGAGCCCACCCGGTGGTGGTGCGACGCTTTTTTTTCTTTGCGCTGATAGCTCTTAAGAAAAGTTCTGACGGTGGGGAGAGTGGAGCACGACTGTCTCCGTGGTGCAATTGGCTAGCGCGATCGGCTGTTAACCGAAAGGTTGGAGGTTCGAGCCCTCCCGGGAGGGGTGTGTTGCTTTTTTCTTTGCGCTGATAGCTTTGAAGATATGTTCTGTTGGTGGTGAGAGTGGAGCACGACTGTCTCCGTGGCGCAATTGGCTAGCGCGATCGGCTGTTAACCGAAAGTTGGAGGTTCGAGCCCACCCGGTGGTGGTGCGGCGCTTTTTTTTTCTTTGGGCTGATAGCTCTGAAGAAATGTTCTGTTGGTGGTGAGAGTGGAGCACGATAGTCTCCGTGGCACAATTGGCTAGCGCGATCGGCTGTTAACCGAAAGGTTGGAGCTTTTCGAGTCCTCCCGGGAGTGGTGTGTTGCTTTTTTCTTTGCGCCGATAGCTTTGAAGATATGTTCTGTTGGTGGTGAGAGTGGAGCACGACTGTCTCTGTGGCGCAATTGGCTAGCGCGATCGGCTGTTAACCGAAAGGTTGGAGGTTAGAGCCCACCCGGTGGTGGTGCGACGCTTTTTTTTCTTTGCGCTGATAGCTTTGAAGATATGTTCTGTTGGTGGTGACAGTGGAGCACGACTGTCTCCGTGGCGCGATTGGCTAGCGCGATCGTCTGTTAACCGAAAGGCTGGAGGTTCGAGCCCACGCGGTGGTGGTGCGGTGCTTTTTTTCTATGGCCTGATAGCTTTGAAGATATGTTCTCATGGTGGTGAGAATGAAGCAGAACTGTCTCCAGGGCGCAATTGGCTAGCGCGATCGGCTGTTAACCAAAAGGTTGAAGGTTCGAGCCCACACGGTGGTGGTGCGGCGCTTTTTTTTCTTTGGGCTGATAGCTTTGAAGATATGTTCTGATGGTGGTGAGAGTGGAGCAGGACTTTCTCCGTGGCGCAATTGGCTATCACGATCGGCTGTTAACCGAAAGGCTGGAGTTTCGAGCCCAACCGGTAGTGGTGTGTTGCTTTTTTTTTGCGCTGATAGCTTTGATGATATGTTCTGATGGTGGTGAGAGTGGAGCACGACTGTCTCTGTGGCCCAATTAGCTAGCGCGATCGGCTGTTAACCGAAAAGTTGGAGGTTCAAGCCCATTCGGTGGTGGTGCGGTGCTTTTTTCCTTTGGGCGGATAGCTCTGAAGAAATGTTCTGACGGTGTAAGAGTGGAGCACGACTGTCTCCGTGGCGCAATTGGCTAGCGCGATCGCCTGTTAACCGAAAGGTTGGAGGTTCGAGCCCACCCGGTGGTGGTGCGACGCTTTTTTTTCTTTGGGCTGATAGCTCTGAAGAAATGTTCTGACGGTGGGGACAGTGTAGCACGACTGTCTCTGTGGCGCAATTGGCTAGCACGTTCGGCTGTTAACCAAAAAACTGGAGGTTTGAGCCCTCCCGGGAGTGGTGTGCTTCTTTTTTCTTTGCGCTGATAGCTTTGAAGATATGTTCTGATGGTGGTGAGAGTGAAGCAGGACTGTCTTCGTGGCGCAATTGGCTAGCGCGATCGGCTGTTAACCGAAAGGTTGGAGGTTCGAGCCCACCCGATGGTGGTGCAACGCTTTTTTTTCTTTGGGCTGATAGCTTTGAGGATATGTTCTGATGGTGGTGAGAGTGGAGCAGGACTGTCTCCGTGGCGCAATTGGCTGGCGCAATCGGCTGTTAACTGAAAGGTTGGAGGTTCGAGCCCTCCCAGGAGTGGTGTGTTGCTTTTTTCTTTGCGCTGATAGCTTTGAAGATATGTTCTGTTGGTGGTGAGAGTGGAGCACGACTGTCTCCGTGGCGCAATTGGCTAGCGCGATCGGCTGTCAACCGAAAGGTTGGAGGTTCGATCCCACCCGGTGGTGGTGCGACGCTGTTTTTTCTTTGGGCTGATAGCTCTGAAGAAATGTTCTGACGGTGGGGAGAGTGGAGCACGACTGTCTCCGTGGCGCAATTGGCTAGCGCGATCGGCTGTTAACCGAAAGGTTGGAGCTTTTTGAGCCCTCCCGGGAGTGGTGTGTTGCTTTTTTCTTTGCGCTGATAGCTTTGAAGATATGTTCTGTTGGTGGTGAGAGTGGAGCACGACTGTCTCCGTGGCGCAATTGGCTAGCGCGATCGGCTGTTAACCGAAAGGTTGGAGGTTCGAGTTCACCCGGTGGTGGTGCGACGCTTTTTTTTCTTTGCGCTGATAGCTTTGAAGATATGTTCTGATGGTGGTGAGAGTGGAGCAGGACTGTCTCCGTGGCGCAACTGGCTAGCGCGATCGGCTGTTAACTGAAAGGTTGGATGTTCGAGCCCTCCCGGGAGGGGTGTGTTGCTTTTTTCTTTGGGCTGATAGCTTTGAAGATATGTTCTGTTGGTGATGAGAGCGGAGCACGACTGTCTCCGTGGCGCAATTGGCTAGCGCGGTCGGCTGTTAACCGAAAGGTTGGAGGTTCGAGCCCACCCGGTGGTGGTGCAACGCTTTCTTTCCTTTGGGCTGATATCTCTGAAGAAATGTTCTGACGGTGGGGAGAGTGGAGCACGACTGTCTCCGTGGCGCAATTGGCTAGCGCGATCGGCTGTTAACCGAAAGGTTTGAGGTTCGAGCCCTCCCGGGTGTGGTGTGTTGCTTTTTTCTGTGCGCTGATAGCTTTGAAGTTATGTTCTGTTGGTGGTGAGAGTAGAGCACGACTGTCTCCGTGGCGCAATTGGCTAGCAAGATCGGCTGTTAACCGAAAGGTTGGAGGTTCGAGCCCACCCGGTGGTGGTGCGACGCTTTTTTTCTTTTCGCTGATAGCTCTGAAGAAAAGTTCTGACGGTGGGGAGAGTGGAGCACGACTGTCTCCGTGGCGCAATTGGCTAGCGCGATCGGCTGTTAACCGAAAGGTTGGAGGTTCGAGCCCTCCCGGGAGTGGTGTGTTGCTTTTTTCTTTGCGCTGATAGCTTTGAAGATATGTTTTGTTGGTGGTGAGAGTGGAGCACGACTGTCTCCGTGGCGCAATTGGCTAGCGCGATCGGCTGTTAAACGAAAGTTGGAGGTTCGAGCCCACCCGGTGGTGGTGCGGCGCTTTTTTTTTCTTTGGGCTGATAGTTCTGAAGAAATGTTCTGACGGTGGTGAGAGTGGAGCACGACTGTCTCCGTGGCGCAATTGGCTAGCGCGATTGGCTGTTAACCGAAAGGTTGGAGGTTCGAGCCCACCCGGTGGTGGTGCGACGCTGTTTTTTCTTTGGGCTGATAGCTCTGAAGAAATGTTCTGCCGGTGGGGGGAGTGGATCACGATAGTCTCCGTGGCACAATTGGCTAGCGCGATCGGCTGTTAACCGAAAGGTTGGAGCTTTTCGAAACCTCCCGGGAGTGGTGTGTTGCTTTTTTCTTTGCGCTGATAGCTTTGAAGATATGTTCTGTTGGTGGTGAGAGTGGAGCACGACTGTCTTCGTGGCGCAATTGTCTAGCGCGATCGGCTGTTAACCGAAAGGTTGGAGGTTCGAGCCCACCCGGTGGTGGTGCGACGCTTTTTTTTCTTTGCGCTGATAGCTTTGAAGATATGTTCTGTTGGTGGTGACAGTGGAGCACGACTGTCTCCGTGGCGCATTTGGCTAGCGCAATCGGCTGTTAACCGAAAGTTGGAGGTTCGAGCCCACCCGGTGGTGGTGCGACGCTTTTTTTTCTTTGGGCTGATAGCTCTGAAGAAATGTTCTGATGGTGGGGAGAGTGTAGCACGACTGTCTCCGTGGGGCAATTGGCTAGCACGCTCGGCTGTTAACCAAAAAATTGGAGGTTTGAGCCCTCCCGGGAGTGGTGTGTTGCTTTTTTCTTTGCGCTGATAGCTTTGAAGATATGTTCTGTTGGTGGTAAGAGTGGAGCACGACTGTCTTCGTGGCGCAATTGTCTAGCGCGATCGGCTGTTAACCGAAAGGTTGGAGGTTCGAGCCCACCCGGTGGTGGTGCGACGCTTTTTTTTCTTTGCGCTGATAGCTTTGAAGATATGTTCTGTTGGTGGTGACAGTGGAGCACGACTGTCTCCGTGGCGCATTTGGCTAGCGCAATCGGCTGTTAACCGAAAGTTGGAGGTTCGAGCCCACCCGGTGGTGGTGCGACGCTTTTTTTTCTTTGGGCTGATAGCTCTGAAGAAATGTTCTGATGGTGGGGAGAGTGTAGCACGACTGTCTCCGTGGGGCAATTGGCTAGCACGTTCGGCTGTTAACCAAAAAATTGGAGGTTTGAGCCCTCCCGGGAGTGGTGTGTTGCTTTTTTCTTTGCGCTGATAGCTTTGAAGATATGTTCTGATGGTGGTGAGAGTGAAGCAGGACTGTCTCCGTGGCGCAATTGGCTAGCGCGATCGGCTGTTAACCGAAACGTTGGAGTTTCGAGCCCTCCCGGGAGTGGTGTGTTGCTTTTTCTTTGCGCTGATAGCTTTGAAGATATGTTCTGATGATGGTGAGAGTGGAGCACGACTGTCTCCGTGGCGCGATTGGCTAGCGCGATCGTCTGTTAACCGAAAGATTGGAGGTTCGAGCCCACCCGGTGGTGGTGCGGCGCTTTTTTTTCTTTAGGCTGATAGCTCTGAAGAAATGTTCTGACGGTGGGCAGAGTGTAGCACGACTGTCTCTGTGGCGCAATTGGCTAGCACGTTGGGCTGTTAACCAAAAAATTGGAGGTTTGAGCCCTCCCGGGAGTGGTGTGCTGCTTTTTTCTTTGCGCTGATAGCTTTGAAGATATGTTCTGATGGTGGTGAGAGTGAAGCAGGACTGTCTTCGTGGCGCAATTGGCTAGCGCTATCGGCTGTTAACCGAAAGGTTGGAGGTTCGAGCTCACCCGGTGGTGGTGCAACGCTTTCTTTCCTTTGGGCTGATAGCTCTGAAGAAATGTTCTGACGGTGGGGAGAGTGGAGCACGATAGTCTCCGTGGCACAATTGGCTAGCGCGATCGGCTGTTAACCGAAAGGTTGGAGCTTTTCGAGTCCTCCCGGGAGTGGTGTGTTGCTTTTTTCTTTGCGCTGATAGCTTTGAAGATATGTTCTGTTGGTGGTGAGAGCGGAACACGACTGTCTCCGTGGCGCAATTGGCTAGCGCGATCGGCTGTTAACCGAAAGGTTGGAGGTTCGAGCCCACCCGGTGGTGGTGCGACGCTTTTTTTTTCTTTGCGCTGATAGCTTTGAAGATATGTTCTGTTGGTGGTGACAGTGGAGCACGACTGTCTCCGTGGCGCAATTGGCTAGCGCGATCGGCTGTTAACCTAAAGTTGGAGGTTCGAGCCCACCCGGTGGTGGTGCGAAACTTTTTTTTCTTTGGGCTGATAGCTCTGAAGAAATGTTCTGACGGTGGGGAGAGTGTAGCACGACTGTCTCCGTGGCGCAATTGGCTAGCACGTTCGGCTGTTAACCAAAAAATTGGAGGTTTGAGCCCTCCCGGGAGTGGTGTGTTGCTTTTATCTTTGCGCTGATAGCTTTGAAGATATGTTCTGATGGTGGTGAGAGTGAAGCAGGACTGTCTCCGTGGCGCAATTGGCTAGCGCGATCGGCTGTTAACCGAAAGGTTAGAGTTTCGAGCCCTCCCGGGAGTGGTGCGACGCTTTTTTTTCTTTGCGCTGATAGCTTTGAAGATATGTTCTGTTGGTGGTGACAGTGGAGCACGACTGTCTCCGTGGCGCAATTGGCTAGCGCGATCAGCTGTTAACCGAAAGTTGGAGGTTCGAGCCCACCCGGTGGTGGTGCGACGCTTTTTTTTCTTTGGGCTGATAGCTTTGAAGATATGTTCTGATGGTGGTGAGAGTGGAGCATGACTGTCTCCGTGGCGCAATTGGCTGGCGCGATCGGCTGTTAACTGAAAGGTTGGAGGTTCGAGCCCTCCCAGGAGTGGTGTGTTGCTTTTTTCTTTGCGCTGATAGCTTTGAAGATATGTTCTGTTGGTGGTGAGAGTGGAGCATGACTGTCTCCGTGGCGCAATTGGCTGGCGCGATCGGCTGTTAACTGAAAGGTTGGAGGTTCGAGCCCTCCCAGGAGTGGTGTGTTGCTTTTTTCTTTGCGCTGATAGCTTTGAAGATATGTTCTATTGGTGGTGAGAGTGTAGCACGACTGTCTCCGTGGCGCAATTGGCTAGCACGTTCGGCTGTTAACCAAAAAATTGGAGGTTTGAGCCCTCCCGGGAGTGGTGTGTTGCTTTTATCTTTGCGCTGATAGCTTTGAAGATATGTTCTGATGATGGTGAGAGTGGAGCACCACTGTCTCCGTGGCGCCATTGGCTAGCGCGATCGTCTGTTAACCGAAAGGTTGGAGGTTCGAGCCCACGCGGTGGTGGTGCGGTGCTTTTTTCTATGGTCTGATAGCTTTGAAGATATGTTCTCAAGGTGGTGAGAATGAAGCAGGACTGTCTCCGGGGCGCAATTGGCTAGCGCGATCGGCTGTTAACTGAAAGGTTGGAGGTTCGAGCCCTCCCAGGAGTGGTAAGTTGCTTTTTTCTTTGCGCTGATAGCTTTGAAGATATGTTCTGTTGGTGGTGAGAGTGGAGCACGACTGTCTCTGTGGCGCAATTGGCTAGCGCGATCGGCTGTTAACCGAAAGGTTGGAGGTTAGAGCCCACCCGGTGGTGGTGCGACGCTTTTTTTTCTTTGCGCTGATAGCTTTGAAGATATGTTCTGTTGGTGGTGACAGTGGAGCACGACTGTCTCCGTGGCGCAATTGGCTAGCGCGATCAGCTGTTAACCGAAAGTTGGAGGTTCGAGCCCACCCGGTGGTGGTGCGACGCTTTTTTTTCTTTGGGCTGATAGCTTTGAAGATATGTTCTGATGGTGGTGAGAGTGGAGCATGACTGTCTCCGTGGCGCAATTGGCTGGCGCGATCGGCTGTTAACTGAAAGGTTGGAGGTTCGAGCCCTCCCAGGAGTGGTGTGTTGCTTTTTTCTTTGCGCTGATAGCTTTGAAGATATGTTCTGTTGGTGGTGAGAGTGGAGCACGACTGTCTCCGTGGCGCAATTGGCTAGCGCGATCGGCTGTCAACCGAAAGGTTGGAGGTTCGAGCCCACCCGGTGGTGGTGCGACGCTGTTTTTTCTTTGGGCTGATAGCTCTGAAGAAATGTTCTGACGGTGGGGAGAGTGTAGCACGACTGTCTCCGTGGCGCAATTGGCTAGCACGTTCGGCTGTTAACCAAAAAATTGGAGGTTTGAGCCCTCCCGGGAGTGGTGTGTTGCTTTTATCTTTGCGCTGATAGCTTTGAAGATATGTTCTGTTGGTGGTGAGAGTGGAGCACGACTGTCTCTGTGGCGCAATTGGCTAGCGCGATCGGCTGTTAACC
This sequence comes from Rhipicephalus microplus, assembly GCF_043290135.1. Lineage (NCBI taxonomy): Eukaryota > Metazoa > Arthropoda > Arachnida > Ixodida > Ixodidae > Rhipicephalus > Rhipicephalus microplus. Next base: position 136,397,854 of record NC_134708.1, read on the forward strand.
GAAAGGTTGGAGGTTAGAGCCCACCCGGTGGTGGTGCGACGCTTTTTTTTCTTTGCGCTGATAGCTTTGAAGATATGTTCTGTTGGTGGTGACAGTGGAGCACGACTGTCTCCGTGGCGCAATTGGCTAGCGCGATCGGCTGTTAACCGAAAGTTGGAGGTTCGAGCCCACCCGGTGGTGGTGCGACGCTTTTTTTTCTTTGGGCTGATAGCTTTGAAGATATGTTCTGATGGTGGTGAGAGTGGAGCAGGACTGTCTCCGTGGCGCAATTGGCTGGCGCGATCGGCTGTTAACTGAAAGGTTGGAGGTTCGAGCCCTCCCAGGAGTGGTGTGTTGCTTTTTTCTTTGCGCTGATAGCTTTGAAGATATGTTCTGTTGGTGGTGAGAGTGGAGCACGACTGTCTCCGTGGCGCAATTGGCTAGGGCGATCGGCTGTCAACCGAAAGGTTGGAGGTTCGAGCCCACCCGGTGGTGGTGCGACGCTGTTTTTTCTTTGGGCTGATAGCTCTGAAGAAATGTTCTGACGGTGGGAAGAGTGGAGCACGACTGTCTCCGTGGCGCAATTGGCTAGCGCGATCGGCTGTTAACCGAAAGGTTGGAGCGTTTTGAGCCCTCCCGGGAGTGGTGTGTTGCTTTTTTCTTTGCGCTGATAGCTTTGAAGATATGTCCTGTTGGTGGTGAGAGTGGAGCACGACTGTCTCCGTGGCGCAATTGGCTAGCGCGATCGGCTGTTAACCGAAAGGTTGGAGGTTCGAGTTCACCCAGTGGTGGTGCGACGCTTTTTTTTCTTTGCGCTGATAGCTTTGAAGATATGTTCTGATGGTGGTGAGAGTGGAGCAGGACTGTCTCCGTGGCGCAACTGGCTAGCGCGATCGGCTGTTAACTGAAAGGTTGGATGTTCGAGCCCTCCCGGGAGTGCTGTGTTGCTTTTTTCTTTGGGCTGATAGCTTTGAAGATATGTTCTGTTGGTGATGAGAGTGGAGCACGACTGTCTCCGTGGCGCAATTGGCTAGCAAGATCGGCTGTTAACCGAAAGGTTGGAGGTTCGAGCCCACCCGGTGGTGGTGCGACGCTTTTTTTTTCTTTTCGCTGATAGCTCTGAAGAAAAGTTCTGACGGTGGGGAGAGTGGAGCACGACTGTCTCCGTGGCGCAATTGGCTAGCGCGATCGGCTGTTAACCGAAAGGTTGGAGGTTCGAGCCCTCCCGGGAGTGGTGTGTTGCTTTTTTCTTTGCGCTGATAGCTTTGAAGATATGTTTTGTTGGTGGTGAGAGTGGAGTTTGACTGTCTCCGTGGCGCAATTGGCTAGCGCGATTGCCTGTTAACCGAAAGGTTGGAGGTTCGAGCCCACCCGGTGGTGGTGCGACGCTGTTTTTTCTTTGGGCTGATAGCTCTGAAGAAATGTTCTGCCGGTGGGGGGAGTGGAGCACGATAGTCTCCGTGGCACAATTGGCTAGCGCGATCGGCTGTTAACCGAAAGGTCGGAGCTTTTCGAAACCTCCCGGGAGTGGTGTGTTGCTTTTTTCTTTGCGCTGATAGCTTTGAAGATATGTTCTGTTGGTGGTGAGAGTGGAGCACGACTGTCTTCGTGGCGCAATTGTCTAGCGCGATCGGCTGTTAACCGAAAGGTTGGAGGTTCGAGCCCACCCGGTGGTGGTGCGACGCTTTTTTTTCTTTGCGCTGATAGCTTTGAAGATATGTTCTGTTGGTGGTGACAGTGGAGCACGACTGTCTCCCTGGCGCATTTGGATAGCGCAATCGGCTGTTAACCGAAAGTTGGAGGTTCGAGCCCACCCGGTGGAGGTGCGACGCTTTTTTTTCTTTGGGCTGATAGCTCTGAAGAAATGTTCTGATGGTGGGGAGAGTGTAGCACGACTGTCTCCGTGGGGCAATTGGCTAGCACGTTCGGCTGTTAACCAAAAAATTGGAGGTTTGAGCCCTCCCGGGAGTGGTGTGTTGCTTTTTTCTTTGCGCTGATAGCTTTGAAGATATGTCCTGATGGTGGTGAGAGTGAAGCAGGACTGTCTCCGTGGCGCAATTGGCTAGCGCGATCGGCTGTTAACCAAAAGGTTGGAGTTCCGAGCCCTCCCGGGAGTGGTGTGTTGCTTTTTCTTTGCGCTGATAGCTTTGAAGATATGTTCTGATGATGGTGAGAGTGGAGCACGACTGTCTCCGTGGCGCGATTGGCTAGCGCGATCGTCTGTTAACCGAAAGTTTGGAGGTTCGAGCCCACCCGGTGGTGGTGCGGCGCTTGTTTTTCTTTAGGCTGATAGCTCTGAAGAAATGTTCTGACGGTGGGGAGAGTGTAGCACGACTGTCTCTGTGGCGCAATTGGCTAGCACGTTCGGCTGTTAACCAAAAAATTGGAGGTTTGAGCCCTCCCGGGAGTGGTGTGCTGCTTTTTTCTTTGCGCTGATAGCTTTGAAGATATGTTCTGATGGTGGTGAGAGTGAAGCAGGACTGTCTTCGTGGCGCAATTGGCTAGCGCGATCGGCTGTTAACCGAAAGGTTGGAGGTTCGAGCTCACCCGGTGGTGGTGCAACGCTTTCTTTCCTTTGGGCTGATAGCTCTGAAGAAATGTTCTGACGGTGGGGAGAGTGGAGCACGACTGTCTCCGTGGCGCAATTGGCTAGCGCGATCGGCTGTTAACCGAATGTTTGAGGTTCGAGCCCTCCCGGGAGTGGTGTGTTGCTTTTTTCTGCGCGCTGATAGCTTTGAAGATATGTTCTGTTGGTGGTGAGAGTAGAGCACGATTGTCTCCGTGGCGCAATTGGCTAGCAAGATCGGCTGTTAACCAAAAGGTTGGAGGTTCGAGCCCACCCGGTGGTGGTGCGACGCTTTTTTTTCTTTGCGCTGATAGCTCTGAAGATAAGTTCTGACGGTGGGGAGAGTGGAGCACGACTGTCTCCATGGTGCAATTGGCTTGCGCGATCGGCTGTTAACCGAAAGGTTGGAGGTTCGAGCCCTGCCGGGAGTGGTGTGTTGCTTGTTTTTCTTTGCGCTGATAGCTCTGAAGAAAAGTTCTGACGGTGGGGAGAGTGGAGCGCGACTGTCTCCGTGGCGCAATTGGCTAGCGCGATCGGCTGTTAACCGAAAGGTTGGAGGTTCGAGCCCTCCCGAGAGTGGTGTGTTGCTTTTTTCTTTGCGCTGATAGCTTTGAAGATATGTTCTGTTGGTGGTGAGAGTGGAGCAGGACTGTCTCCGTGGCGCAATTGGCTAGCGCGATCGGCTGTTAACCGAAAGGTTGGAGTTTCGAGCCCTCCCGGGAGTGGTGTGTTGCTTTTTCTTTGCGCTGATAGCTTTGAAGATATGTTCTGATGATGGTGAGAGTGGAGCACGACTGTCTCCGTGGCGCAATTGGCTAGCGCGATCGCCTGTTAACCGAAAGGTTGGAGGTTGGAGCCCACCCGGTGGTGGTGCGACGCTTTTTTTTTCTTTGGGCTGATAGTTTGAAGATATGTTCTGTTGGTGGTGGGAGTGGAGCACGACTGTCTCCGTGGCGCAATTGGCTAGCGCGATCGGCTGTTAACCGAAAGTTGGAGGTTCGAACCCACCCGGTGGTGGTGCGGTGCTTTTTTTTTTCTTTGGGCTGATAGCTCTGAAGAAATGTTCCGTTGGTGGTGAGAGTGGAGCACGACTGTCTCCGTGGCGCAATTGGCTAGCGTTATCGGCTGTTAACCGAAAGGTTGGAGGTTCGAGCCCATCCGGTGGTGGTGCGACGCTGTTTTTTCTTTGGGCTGTTAGCTCTGAAGAAATGTACTGACGGTGGGGAGAGTGGAGCACGATAGTCTCCGTGGCACAATTGGCTAGCGCGATCGGCTGTTAACCGAAAGGTTGGAGCTTTTCGAGTCCTCCCGGGAGTGGTGTGTTGCTTTTTTCTTTGCGCTGATAGCTTTGAAGATATGTTCTGTTGGTGGTGAGAGCGGAACACGACTGTCTCCGTGGCGCAATTGGCTAGCGCGATCGGCTGTTAACCGAAAGGTTGGAGGTTCGAGCCCTCCCGGTGGTGGTGCGACGCTTTTTTTTTCTTTGCGCTGATAGCTTTGAAGATATGTTCTGTTGGTGGTGACAGTGGAGCACGACTGTCTCCGTGGCGCAATTGGCTAGCGCGATCGGCTGTTAACCGAAAGTTGGAGGTTCGAGCCCACCCGGTGGTGGTGCGAAACTTTTTTTTCTTTGGGCTGATAGCTCTGAAGAAATGTTCTGACGGTGGGGAGAGTGTAGCACGACTGTCTCCGTGGCGCAATTGGCTAGCACGTTCGGCTGTTAACCAAAAAATTGGAGGTTTGAGCCCTCCCGGGAGTGGTGTGTTGCTTTTATCTTTGCGCTGATAGCTTTGAAGATATGTTCTGATGGTGGTGAGAGTGAAGCAGGACTGTCTCCGTGGCGCAATTGGCTAGCGCGATCGGCGGTTAACCGAAAGGTTGGAGTTTCGAGCCCTCCCGGGAGTGGTGTGTTGCTTTTTCTTTGCGCTGATAGCTTTGAAGATATGTTCTGATGATGGTGAGAGTGGAGCACGACTGTCTCCGTGGCGCCATTGGCTAGCGCGATCGTCTGTTAACCGAAAGGTTGGAGGTTCGAGCCCACGCGGTGGTGGTGCGGTGCTTTTTTCTATGGTCTGATAGCTTTGAAGATATGTTCTCAAGGTGGTGAGAATGAAGCAGGACTGTCTCCGGGGCGCAATTGGCTAGCGCGATCGGCTGTTAACCAAAAGGTTGAAGGTTCGAGCCCACACGGTGGTGGTGCGGCGCTTTTTTTTCTTTGCGCTGATAGCTTTGAAGATATGTTCTGATGGTGGTGAGAGTGGAGCAGGACTGTCTCCGTGGCGCAACTGGCTAGCGCGATCGGCTGTTAACTGAAAGGTTGGTTGTTCGAGCCCTCCCGGGAGTGGTGTGTTGCTTTTTTCTTTGGGCTGATAGCTTTGAAGATATGTTCTGTTGGTGATGAGAGTGTAGCACGACTGTCTCCGTGGCGCAAGTGGCTAGCAAGATCGGCTGTTAACCGAAAGGTTGGAGGTTCGAGCCCACCCGGTGGTGGTGCGACGCTTTTTTTCTTTTCGCTGATAGCTCTGAAGAAAAGTTCTGACGGTGGGGAGAGTGGAGCACGACTGTCTCCGTGGCGCAATTGGCTAGCGCGATCGGCTGTTAACCGAAAGGTTGGAGGTTCGAGCCCTCCCGGGAGTGGTGTGTTGCTTTTTTCTTTGCGCTGATAGCTTTGAAGATATGTTTTGTTGGTGGTGAGAGTGGAGTTTGACTGTCTCCGTGGCGCAATTGGCTAGCGCGATTGCCTGTTAACCGAAAGGTTGGAGGTTCGAGCCCACCCGGTGGTGGTGCGACGCTGTTTTTTCTTTGGGCTGATAGCTCTGAAAAAATGTTCTGCCGGTGGGGGGAGTGGAGCACGATAGTCTCCGTGGCACAATTGGCTAGCGCGATCGGCTGTTAACCGAAAGGTTGGAGCTTTTCTAAACCTCCCGGGAGTGGTGTGTTGCTTTTTTCTTTGCGCTGATAGCTTTGAAGATATGTTCTGTTGGTGGTGAGAGTGGAGCACGACTGTCTTCGTGGCGCAATTGTCTAGCGCGATCGGCTGTTAACCGAAAGGTTGGAGGTTCGAGCCCACCCGGTGGTGGTGCGACGCTTTTTTTTCTTTGCGCTGATAGCTTTGAAGATATGTTCTGTTGGTGGTGACAGTGGAGCACGACTGTCTCCCTGGCGCATTTGGATAGCGCAATCGGCTGTTAAACGAAAGTTGGAGGTTCGAGCCCACCCGGTGGTGGTGCGACGCTTTTTTTTCTTTGGGCTGATAGCTCTGAAGAAATGTTCTGATGGTGGGGAGAGTGTAGCACGACTGTCTCCGTGGGGCAATTGGCTAGCACGTTCGGCTGTTAACCAAAAAATTGGAGGTTTGAGCCCTCCCGGGAGTGGTGTGTTGCTTTTTTCTTTGTGCTGATAGCTTTGAAGATATGTTCTGATGGTGGTGAGAGTGAAGCAGGACTGTCTCCGTGGCGCAATTGGCTAGCGCGATCGGCTGTTAACCAAAAGGTTGGAGTTCCGAGCCCTCCCGGGAGTGGTGTGTTGCTTTTTCTTTGCGCTGATAGCTTTGAAGATATGTTCTGATGATGATGAGAGTGGAGCACGACTGTCTCCGTGGCGCGATTGGCTAGCGCGATCGTCTGTTAACCGAAAGTTCGGAGGTTCGAGCCCACCCGGTGGTGGTGCGGCGCTTGTTTTTCTTTAGGCTGATAGCTCTGGAGAAATGTTCTGACGGTGGGGAGAGTGTAGCACGACTGTCTCTGTGGCGCAATTGGCTAGCACGTTCGGCTGTTAACCAAAAAATTGGAGGTTTGAGCCCTCCCGGGAGTGGTGTGCTGCTTTTTTCTTTGCGCTGATAGCTTTGAAGATATGTTCTGATGGTGGTGAGAGTGAAGCAGGACTGTCTTCGTGGCGCAATTGGCTAGCGCGATCGGCTGTTAACCGAAAGGTTGGAGGTTCGAGCTCACCCGGTGGTGGTGCAACGCTTTCTTTCCTTTGGGCTGATAGCTCTGAAGAAATGTTCTGACGGTGGGGAGAGTGGAGCACGACTGTCTCCGTGGCGCAATTGGCTAGCGCGATCGGCTGTTAACCGAATGTTTGAGGTACGAGCCCTCCCGGGAGTGGTGTGTTGCTTTTTTCTGCGCGCTGATAGCTTTGAAGATATGTTCTGTTGGTGGTGAGAGTAGAGCACGATTGTCTCCGTGGCGCAATTGGCTAGCAAGATCGGCTGTTAACCAAAAGGTTGGAGGTTCGAGCCCACCCGGTGGTGGTGCGACGCTTTTTTTTCTTTGCGCTGATAGCTCTGAAGATAAGTTCTGACGGTGGGGAGAGTGGAGCACGACTGTCTCCATGGTGCAATTGGCTTGCGCGATCGGCTGTTAACCGAAAGGTTGGAGGTTCGAGCCCTGCCGGGAGTGGTGTGTTGCTTGTTTTTCTTTGCGCTGATAGCTCTGAAGAAAAGTTCTGACGGTGGGGAGAGTGGAGCACGACTGTCTCCGTGGCGCAATTGGCTAGCGCGATCGGCTGTTAACCGAAAGGTTGGAGGTTCGAGCCCTCCCGAGAGTGGTGTGTTGCTTTTTTCTTTGCGCTGATAGCTTTGAAGATATGTTCTGTTGGTGGTGAGAGTGGAGCAGGACTGTCTCCGTGGCGCAATTGGCTAGCGCGATCGGCTGTTAACCGAAAGGTTGGAGTTTCGAGCCCTCCCGGGAGTGGTGTGTTGCTTTTTCTTTGCGCTGATAGCTTTGAAGATATGTTCTGATGATGGTGAGAGTGGAGCACGACTGTGTCCGTGGCGCAATTGGCTAGCGCGATCGCCTGTTAACCGAAAGGTTGGAGGTTGGAGCCCACCCGGTGGTGGTGCGACGCTTTTTTTTTCTTTGGGCTGATAGTTTGAAGATATGTTCTGTTGGTGGTGGGAGTGGAGCACGACTGTCTCCGTGGCGCAATTGGCTAGCGCGATCGGCTGTTAACCGAAAGTTGGAGGTTCGAACCCACCCGGTGGTGGTGCGGTGCTTTTTTTTTTTCTTTGGGCTGATAGCTCTGAAGAAATGTTCCGTTGGTGGTGAGAGTGGAGCACGACTGTCTCCGTGGCGCAATTGGCTAGCGTTATCGGCTGTTAACCGAAAGGTTGGAGGTTCGAGCCCATCCGGTGGTGGTGCGACGCTGTTTTTTCTTTGGGCTGTTAGCTCTGAAGAAATGTACTGACGGTGGGGAGAGTGGAGCACGATAGTCTCCGTGGCACAATTGGCTAGCGCGATCGGCTGTTAACCGAAAGGTTGGAGCTTTTCGAGTCCTCCCGGGAGTGGTGTGTTGCTTTTTTCTTTGCGCTGATAGCTTTGAAGATATGTTCTGTTGGTGGTGAGAGCGGAACACGACTGTCTCCGTGGCGCAATTGGCTAGCGCGATCGGCTGTTAACCGAAAGGTAGGAGGTTCGAGCCCTCCCGGTGGTGGTGCGACGCTTTTTTTTTCTTTGCGCTGATAGCTTTGAAGATATGTTCTGTTGGTGGTGACAGTGGAGCACGGCTGTCTCCGTGGCGCAATTGGCTAGCGCGATCGGCTGTTAACCGAAAGTTGGAGGTTCGAGCCCACCCGGTGGTGGTGCGAAACTTTTTTTTCTTTGGGCTGATAGCTCTGAAGAAATGTTCTGACGGTGGGGAGAGTGTAGCACGACTGTCTCCGTGGCGCAATTGGCTAGCACGTTCGGCTGTTAACCAAAAAATTGGAGGTTTGAGCCCTCCCGGGAGTGGTGTGTTGCTTTTATCTTTGCGCTGATAGCTTTGAAGATATGTTCTGATGGTGGTGAGAGTGAAGCAGGACTGTCTCCGTGGCGCAATTGGCTAGCGCGATCGGCTGTTAACCGAAAGGTTGGAGTTTCGAGCCCTCCCGGGAGTGGTGTGTTGCTTTTTCTTTGCGCTGATAGCTTTGAAGATATGTTCTGATGATGGTGAGAGTGGAGCACGACTGTCTCCGTGGCGCCATTGGCTAGCGCGATCGTCTGTTAACCGAAAGGTTGGAGGTTCGAGCCCACGCGGTGGTGGTGCGGTGCTTTTTTCTATGGTCTGATAGCTTTGAAGATATGTTCTCAAGGTGGTGAGAATGAAGCAGGACTGTCTCCGGGGCGCAATTGGCTAGCGCGATCGGCTGTTAACCAAAAGGTTGAAGGTTCGAGCCCACACGGTGGTGGTGCGGCGCTTTTTTTTCTTTGGGCTGATAGCTTTGAAGATATGTTCTGATGGTGGTGAGAGTGGAGCAGGACTTTCTCCGTGGCGCAATTGGCTAGCACGATCGGCTGTTAACCGAAAGGTTGGAGTTTCGAGCCCACCCGGTAGTGGTGTGTTGCTTTTTTTTGCGCTGATAGCTTTGATGATATGTTCTGATGGTGGTGAGAGTGGAGCACGACTGTCTCTGTGGCCCAATTGGCTAGCGCGATCGGCTGTTAACCGAAAAGTTGGAGGTTCAAGCCCACTCGGTGGTGGTGCGGTGCTTTTTTCCTTTGGGCGGATAGCTCTGAAGAAATGTTCTGACGGTGTAAGAGTGGAGCACGACTGTCTCCGTGGCACGATCGGCTAGCGCGATAGTCTGTTAACCGAACGGTTGAAGGTTCGAGTCCACCCGGTGGTAGTGCGGCGCTTTTTTTCTTTAGGCTGATAGCTTTGAAGATATGTTCGGATGGTGGTGAGAGTGGAGCACGACTGTCTCCGTGGCGCAATTGGCTAGCACGATCGGCTGTTAACCGAAAGGTTGGAGTTTCGAGCCCACCCGGTAGTGGTGTGTTGCTTTTTTTTCTTTGGGCTGATAGCTTTGAAGATATGTTCTCATGGTGGTGAGAATGAAGCAGAACTGTCTCCGGGGCGCAATTGGCTAGCGCGATCGGCTGTTAACCAAAAGGTTGAAGGTTCGAGCCAACCCGGTGGTGGTGCGGCGCTTTTTTTTCTTTGGGCTGATAGCTTTGAAGATATGTTCTGATGGTGGTGAGAGTGGAGCACGACTGTCTCCGTGGCCCAATTGGCTAGCGCGATCGGCTGTTAACCGAGAGGTTGGAGGTTCAAGCCCACTCGGTGGTGGTGCGGTGCTTTTTTTTCTTTGGGCGGATAGCTCTGAAGAAATGTTCTGATGGTGTAAGAGTGGAGCACGACTGTCTCCGTGGCGCAATTGGCTAGCGCGATCGCCTGTTAACCGAAAGGTTGGAGGTTCGAGCCCTCCCGGGAGTGGTGTGTTGCTTTTTTTTCTTTGGGCTGATAGCTTTGAAGATATGTTCTGATGGTGTTGAGAGTGAAGCAGGACTGTCCCAGTGGCGCAATTGGCAAGCGCGTTCGGCCGTTAACCGAAAGGTTGGAAGTTCGAGCCCACCCGGTGGTGATGCGGAGCTTTTTTTTCTATGGGATGATAGCTTTGAAGATATGTTCTGGTGGTGGTGAGAGTGGAGGAGGACTGTATCCGTGGCGCAATTGGCTAGCGCGATCGGCTGTTAACCGAAAGGTTGGAGTTTCGAGCCCACCCCGTGGTGGTGCGGCGCTTTTTTTTTGTTGGGCTGATAGCTTTGAAGATATGTTCTGATGGTGGTGAGAGTGGAGCAGGACTGTCTCCGTGGCGCAATTGGCTAGCGCGGTCGGTTGTTAATCGAAAGGTCGGAGTTTCGAGCCCACCCGAGGACCGTGTGTCGCTTTTTCTTTTTTTTGCGTTGATGGCTTTGAAGATATGTTCTGATGGTGGTGAGAGTGGAGCACTACTGTCTCCGTGGCGCAATTGGCTAGCGCGATCGGCTGTTAACCGAAAGGTTGGAGGTTCGAGCCCACCCGGGGGTGGTGCAACGCCTTTTCTTTCTTTGGGCTGATAGCTCTGAACAAATGTTCCGACGGTGGGGAGAGTGGAGCACGACTGTCTCCGTGGCGCAATTGGCTAGCACATTCGGCTCTTAACCAAAAAAGTGGAGGTTTGAGCCCTCCTGGGAGTGGTGTGTTGCTTTTTTCTTTGCGCTGATAGCTTTGAAGATATGTTCTGATGGTGGTGAGATTGGAGCAGGACTGTCTCCGTGGTGCAATTGGCTAGCGCGATCGGCTGTTAACCTAAAGGTTGGAGCAAACCGGGGGGTGGTGCGGCGCTTTTTTTTGGGCTGATAGCTTTGAAGCTATGTTCTGATGGTGGTGAGAGTGGAGTACGACTGTCTCCGTGGCGCAATTGGCTAGCGCGATCGGCTGTTGACCGAAAGGTTGGAGGTTCGAGCCCACCCGGTGGTGGTGCGGCGCTTCTTTTTCTTTGGGTGATAGCTCTGAAGAAATGTTCTGACGGTGGTGAGAGCAGAGCACGACTGTCTCCGTGGCACAATGGGCTAGCGCGATCGGCTGTTAACCGAAAGGCTGGAGGTTCGAGCCCACCCGGTGGTGGTGCGGCGCTTTTTTTCTTTGGGCTGATAGCTTCGAAGATATTTCCTGATGGTGGTGAGAGTGGAGCACGACTTTCTCCGTGGCGCTATTGGCTAGCGCGATCGGCTGTTGACCGAAAGGTTGTAGGTTCGAGCCCAACCGGTGGTGGTGCGGCGCTTGTTTTTCTTTGGGCTAATAGCTCTGAAGAATTGTTCTGACGGTGGTGAGAGTGGAGCACGACTGTCTCCGTGGCGCAATTGGCTAGCGCGATCGGCTGTTAACCGAAAGGTTGGAGGTTCGAGCCCAACCGGGGGTGGTGTGGCGCTTTTTTTTCTTTGGGCTGATTGCTTGGAAGATATGTTCTGATGGTGGTGAGAGTGGAGCAGGACTGTCTCCGTGGCGCAATTGGCTAGCGCGATCGGCTGTTAACCGAAAGGTTGGAGGTTCGAGCCCTCCCAGGAGTGGTGTGTTGCTTTTTTTCTTTGCGCTGATAGCTTTGAAGATATGTTCTGATGGTGGTGAGAGTGAAGCAGGACTGTCTCCGTGGCGCAATTGGCTAGCGCGATCGGCTGTTAACCGAAAGGTTGGAGTTTCGAGCCCTCCCGGGAGTGGTGTGTTGCTTTTTCTTTGCGCTGATAGCTTTGAAGATATGTTCTGATGATTGTGAGAGTGGAGCACGACTGTCTCCGTGGCGCCATTGGCTAGCGCGATCGTCTGTTAACCGAAAGGTTGGAGGTTCGAGCCCACGCGGTGGTGGTGCGGTGCTTTTTTTCTATGGCCTGATAACTTTGAAGATATGTTCTCATGGTGGTGAGAATGAAGCAGGACTGTCTCCGGGGCACAATTGGCTAGCGCGATCGGCTGTTAACCAAAAGGTTGAAGGTTCGAGCCCACACGGTGGTGGTGCGGCGCTTTTTTTCTTTGGGCTGATGGCTTTGAAGATATGTTCTGATGGTGGTGAGAGTGGAGCAGGACTTTCTCCGTGGCGCAATTGGCTAGCACGATCGGCTGTTAACCGAAAGGTTGGAGTTTCGAGCCCACCCAGTAGTGGTGTGTTGCTTTTTTTTGCGCTGATAGCTTTGATGATATGTTCTGATGGTGGTGAGAGTGGAGCACGACTGTCTCCGTGGCCCAATTGGCTAGCGCGATCGGCTGTTAACCGAAAAGTTGGAGGTTCAAGCCCACTCGGTGGTGGTGCGGTGCTTTTTTCCTTTGGGCGGATAGCTCTGAAGAAATGTTCTGACGGTGTAAGAGTGGAGCACGACTGTCTCCGTGGCGCGATCGGCTAGTACGATCGTCTGTTAACCGAACGGTTGAAGGTTCGAGTCCACCCGGTGGTAGTGCGGCGCTTTTTTCTTTAGGCTGATAGCTTTGAAGATATGTTCTGTTGGTGGTGAGAGTGGAGCACGACTGTCTCCGTGGCGCAATTGGCTAGCACGATCGGCTGTTAACCGAAAGGTTGGAGTTTCGAGCCCACCCGGTAGTGGTGTGTTGCTTTTTTTAGATGCGGAAGCATCTTATACTCGCGCCTTGTAGTGCGCCGTCCGCGCCGTCCGCACCGCTTCTCGAACATTCGACAGCTGACGCGCGCGCATGCGCCGTCGCGCCGTCGCCCACTCTTCCACCATATGTGCATCCCTTCCTCCTCTACACACCGCGCGCGCTTCACTCCTCCACCATCTGTGCACCCTTCCTCCTCTACACACCGCGTTCGACATCTACAATTCTCCTGATTCTCCAGTGGACGCACATGTGGCGTCGCGCTTCGAGAACATTCAACAGCTGACAGTGCATGCGCCGTCATGCTGTATATATACTCAAGGTCGGCGCTCGCTCGCTCAGTTGCCGCTCGTCGGTTGGTTTGTACGGCGCGTCGACGTCCAAGGTCGCGGTGAAATGAATTCCAACGAATCCACAAACACAATGATCGACGTCCCTTCGACCAGCGCCGCCCTTTCGCATACGTGTGTACGTGTTCACTCATTTAACACCCCCTCCTACAACCACGTTAACCAATTTAGCCATCGACCCAAGTAAGTCGCAATTTAACACCTCATTTCACAACCACGTTAACCAATTTAGCCATCGACCCAAGTAAGTCGCACTTTAACACCCCGTTAACCAATTATATGCTCCGCATCCTCCTCAGTGTTCCCCCGAGGGAAGCTGCGGGCAATTTTTTTTCTTTGGGCTGATAGCTTTGAAGATATGTTCTCATGGTGGTGAGAATGAAGCAGAACTGTCTCCGGGGCGCAATTGGCTAGCGCGATTGGCTGTTAACCAAAAGGTTGAAGGTTCGAGCCAACCCGGTGGTGGTGCGGCGCTTTTTTTTCTTTGGGCTGATAGCTTTGAAGATATGTTCTGATGGTGGTGAGAGTGGAGCACGACTTTCTCCGTGGCCCAATTGGCTAGCGCGATCGGCTGTTAACCGAGAGGTTGGAGGTTCAAGCTCACTCGGTGGTGGTGCGGTGTTTTTTTTTCTTTGGGCGGATAGCTCTGAAGAAATGTTCTGATGGTGTAAGAGTGGAGCACGACTGTCTCCATGGCGCAATTGGCTAGCGCGATCGCCTGTTAACCGAAAGGTTGGAGGTTCGAGCCCTCCCGGGAGTGGTGTGTTGCTTTTTCTTCTTTGGGCTGATAGCTTTGAAGATATGTTCTGATGGTGTTGAGAGTGAAGCAGGACTGTCTCAGTGGCGCAATTGGCAAGCGCGTTCGGCCGTTAACCGAAAGGTTGGAAGTTCGAGCCCACCCGGTGGTGATGCGGAGCTTTTTTTTCTATGGGATGATAGCTTTGAAGATATCTTCTGGTGGTAGTGAGAGTGGAGGAGGACTGTATCCGTGGCGCAATTTGCTAGCGCGATCGGCTGTTAACCGAAAGGTTGGAGTTTCGAGCCCACCCCGTGGTGGTGCGGCGCTTTTTTTTGTTGGGCTGATAGCTTTGAAGATATGTTCTGATGGTGGTGAGAGTGGAGCAGGACTGTCTCCGTGGCGCAATTGGCTAGCGCGGTCGGCTGTTAATCGAAAGGTTGGAGTTTCGAGCCCACCCGAGGACCGTGTGTCGCTTTTTCTTTTTTTTGCGTTGATGGCTTTGAAGATATGTTCTGATGGTGGTGAGAGTGGAGCACGACTGTCTCCGTGGCGCAATCGGCTAGCGCGATCGGCTGTTAACCGAAAGGTTGGAGGTTCGAGCCCACCCGGGGGTGGTGCGACGCTTTATTTTCTTTGGGCTGATAGCTCTGAACAAATGTTCCGACGGTGGGGAGAGTGGAGCACGACTGTCTCCGTGGCGCAATTGGCTAGCACATTCGGCTCCTAACCAAAAAAGTGGAGGTTTGAACCCTCCCGGGAGTGGTGTGTTGCTTTTATCTTTGCGCTGATAGCTTTGAAGATATGTTCTGATGGTGGTGAGATTGGAGCAGGACTGTCTCCGTGGTGCAATTGGCTAGCGCGATCGGCTGTTAACCTAAAGGTTGGAGCAAACCGGGGGGTGGTGCGGCGCTTTTTTTTGGGCTAATAGCTTTGAAGATATGTTCTGATGGTGGTGAGAGTGGAGTACGACTGTCTCCGTGCCGCAATTGGCTAGCGCGATCGGCTGTTGACCGAAAGGTTGGAGGTTCGAGCCCACCCGGTGGTGGTGCGGCGCTTCTTTTTCTTTGGGTGATAGCTCTGAAGAAATGTTCTGACGGTGGTGATAGCAGAGCACGACTGTCTCCGTGGCACAATTGGCTAGCGCGATCGGCTGTTAACCGAAAGGCTGGAGGTTCGAGCCCACCCGGTGGTGGTGCGGCGCTTTTTTTCTTTGGGCTGATAGCTTCGAAGATATTTCCTGATGGTGGTGAGAGTGGAGCACGACTGTCTCCGTGGCGCTATTGGCTAGCGCGATCGGCTGTTGACCGAAAGGTTGTAGGTTCGAGCCCAACCGGTGGTGGTGCGGCGCTTGTTTTTCTTTGGGCTAATAGCTCTGAAGAATTGTTCTGACGGTGGTGAGAGTTGAGCACGACTGTCTCCGTGGCGCAATTGGCTAGCGCGATCGGCTGTTAACCGAAAGGTTGGAGGTTCGAGCCCAACCGGGGGTGGTGTGGCGCTTTTTTTTCTTTGGGCTGATTGCTTTGAAGATATGTTCTGATGGTGCTGAGAGTGGAGCAGGACTGTCTCCGTGGCGCAATCGGCTAGCGCGATCGGCTGTTAACCGAAAGGTTGGAGGTTCGAGCCCTCCCAGGAGTGGTGTGTTGCTTTTTTTCTTTGCGCTGATAGGTTTGAAGATATGTTCTGTTGGTGGTGGGAGTGGAGCACGACTGTCTC
This sequence comes from Rhipicephalus microplus, assembly GCF_043290135.1. NCBI lineage: Eukaryota > Metazoa > Arthropoda > Arachnida > Ixodida > Ixodidae > Rhipicephalus > Rhipicephalus microplus. Next base: position 136,413,047 of record NC_134708.1, read on the forward strand.
CGTGGCGCAATTGGCTAGCGCGATCGGCTGTTAACCGAAAGGTTGGAGGTTCGAGCCCACCCGGTGGTGGTGCGACGCTTTTTTTTCTTTGGGCTGATAGCTCTGAAGAAATGTTCTGACGGTGGGGAGAGTGGAGCACGACTTTCTCCGTGGCGCAATTGGCTAGCGCGATCGGCTGTTAACCGAACGGTTGGAAGTTCGAGCCCTCCCGGGAGTGGTGTGTTGCTTTTTTCTTTGCGCTGATAGCTTTGAAGATATGTTCTGTTGGTGGTGAGAGTGGAGCACGACTGTCTCCGTGGCGCCATTGGCTAGCGCGATCAGCTGTTAACCGAAAGGTTGGAGGTTCGAGCCCACCCGGGGGTGGTGCGACGCTTTTTTTTCTTTGGGCTGATAGCTCTGAAGAAATGTTCTGACGGTGGGGAGAGTGGAGCACGACTGTCTCCGTGGCGCAATAGGCTAGTGCAATCGGCTGTTAACCGAAAGGTTGGAGCTTCGAGCCCTCCCGGGAGTGGTGTGTTGCTTTTTTCTTTGCGCTGATAGCTTTGAAGATATGTTATGTTGGTGGTGAGAGTGGAGAACGACTGTCTCCGTGGCGCAATTGGCTAGCGCGATCGGCTGTTAACCGAAAGGTTGGAGGTTCGAGCCCACCCGGTGGTGGTGCGACGCTTTTTTTTGGGCTGATAGCTTTGAAGATATTTTCTGATGGTGGTGAGAGTGGAGCACGACTGTCTCCGTGGCGCAATCGGCTAGCGCGATCGGCTGTTGACCGAAAGGTTGGAGGTTCGAGCCAAACCGGTGGTGGTGCGGCGCTTCTTTTTCTTTAGGCTGATAGCTCTGAAGAAATGTTCTGACGGTGGTGAGAGTGGAGCACGACTGTCTCCGTGACACAATTGGCTAGCGCGATCGGCTGTTCACCAAAAAGCTGGAGGTTCGAGCTCACCCGGTGGTGATGCGGCGCTTTTTTTTTATGGGATGATAGCTTTGAAGATATGTTCTGGCGGTGGTGAGAGCGCAGCAGGACTGTCTACGTGGCACAATTGGCAAGCGTGATCGGCTGTTAACCGAAAGTTTGGAGGTTTGAGCCCACCTGCCTTTTTTTCTATGGGCTGATAGCTTTGAAGATATGTTCTGATGTTGGTGAGAGTGGAACAGGACTGTCTCCGTGGCGCAATTGGCTAGCGCGATCGGCTGTTAATCGAAAGGTTGAAGGTTCGAGCCCACCCTGTGGTGGTGCGGCGCTTTTTTTTCTTTGGGCTGATAGCTTTGAAGATATGTTCTGATGATGGTGAGAGTGGAGCAGGACTGTCTCCGTGGCGCAATTGGCTAGCGCGATCGGCTGTTAATCGAAAGGTTGGAGGTTCGAGCTTACCCGGGGGTGCTGCGGCGCTTTTTTTTCTTTGGGCTGATAGCTTTGAAGATATGTTTTGATGATGGTAAGAGTGGAGCAGGACTGTCTCCGTGGCGCAATTGGCTAGCGCGATCGGCTGATAACCGAAAGGTTGGAGGTTTGAGCCCACCCGGGGACGGTGTGTCGTTTTTTTTTCTTTGTGCTGATAGCTTTGATGATATGTTCTGATGGTGGTGAGAGTGGAGCGCGACTGCCTTCTTGGCGCAATTGGCTAGCGCGATCGGCTGATGACCGAAAGATTGGAGGTTCGAGCCGAACTGGTGGTGGTGCGGCGCTTCTTTTTCTTTGGGAAGATAACTCTGAAGAATTGTTCTGACGGTGGTGAGAGCGGAGCACGACTGTCTCCGTGGCACAATTGGCTAGCGCGATCGGCTGTTAACCGAAAGGCTGGAGGTTCGAGCCCACCCGGTGGTGGTGCGGCACTTTTTTTTCTTTGGGCTGATAGCTTTGAAGATATGTTCTGATGGTGGTGAGAGTGGAGCAGGACTGTCTCCGTGGCGCAATTGGCTAGCGCGATCGGCTGTTAACCGAAAGGTTGGAGGTTCGAGTCCTCCCGGGAGTGGTGTGTTGCTTTTTTCTTTGCGCTGATAGCTTTGAAAATATGTTCTGTTGGTGGTGAGAGTGGAGCACGACTGTCTCCGTAGCGCAATTGGCTAGCGCGATCGGCTGTTAACCGAAAGGTTGGAGGTTCGAGCCCACCCGGTGGTGGTGCGACGCTTTTTTTCTTTGGGCTGATAGCTCTGAAGAAATGTTCTGACGGTGGGGAGAGTGGAGCACGACTGTCTTCGTGGCGCAATTGGCTCGCGCGATCGGCTGTTAACCGAGAGATTGGAGGTTCGAACCCTCCCGGGCGTGATGTGTTGCTTTTTTTTCTTTGGGCTGATAGCTTTGGAGATATGTTCTGATGGTGGTGAGAGTGCAGCAGGACTGTCTTCGTGGCGCAATTGGGTAGCGCGTTCGGTCGTTAACCGAAAGGTTGGAGGTTCGAGCCCACCCGGTGGTGGTAAGGCGCTTTTTGTTTCTATGGGCTGATAGCTTTGAAGATATGTTCTGATGGTGGTGAGAGTGGAGCAGGACTGTCTCGATGGCGCAATTGGCTAGCACGATCGGCTGTTAATTGAAAGGTTGGAGTTTCGAGCCCACCCGGTGGTGGTTCGGCACTGTTTTTTTGGGCTGATAGCTTTGAAGATATGTTCTGATGGTGGTGAGAGTGGAGCAGGACTGTCTCCGTGGCGCAATTGGCTAGCGCAATCGGCTGTTGACCGAAAGGTTGGAGGTTCGAGCGCACCCGGTGGTGGTGCGGCTCTTCTTCTTCTTTGGGCTGATAGCTCCGAAGAAATGTTCTGACGGTGTAAGAGTGGAGCACGACTGTCTCCGTAGCGCAATTGGCTAGCGCGATCGGCTGTTAACCGAAAGGTTCGAGGTTCGTGTCCTCCCGGGAGTGGTGTGTTGCTTTTTTCTTTGCACTGATAGCTTTGAAAATATGTTCTGTTGGTGGTGAGAGTGGAGCACGACTGTCTCCGTAGCGCAATTGGCTAGCGCGATCGGCTGTTAACCGAAAGGTTGGAGGTTCGAGCCCACCCGGTGGTGGTGCGACGCTTTTTTTCTTTGGGCTGATAGCTCTGAAGAAATGTTCTGACGGTGGGGAGAGTGGAGCACGACTGTCTCCGTGGCGCAATTGGCTAGCGAGATCGGCTGTTAACCGAGAGATTGGAGGTTCGAGCCCTCCCGGGAGTGATGTGTTGCTTTTTTTTCTTTGGGCTGATAGCTTTGAAGATATGTTCTGATGGTGGTGAGAGTGCAGCAGGACTGTCTTCGTGGCGCAATTGGGTAGCGCGTTCGGTCGTTAACCGAAAGGTTGGAGGTTCGAGCCCACCCGGTGGTGGTAAGGCGCTTTTTGTTTCTATGGGCTGATAGCTTTGAAGATATGTCCTGATGGTGGTGAGAGTGGAGCAGGACTGTCTCGATGGCGCAATTGGCTAGCACGATCGGCTGTTAATTGAAAGGTTGGAGTTTCGAGCCCACCCGGTGGTGGTTCGGCACTGTTTTTTTGGGCTGATAGCTTTGAAGATATGTTCTGATGGTGGTGAGAGTGGAGCAGGACTGTCTCCGTGGCCCGATTGGCTAGCGCGATCGTCTGTTAACCGAAAGGTTGGAGGTTCGAGCCCACCCGGTGGTGGTGCGGCGCTTTTTTTCTTTGTGCTGATAGCTTTCAGCCCATTTTACTTCTCCTGCAGCTCGTTGTTTTCTCAGCTTAACATACTCCCATTGAGACAATTATTTTGTCATAGAATGTCCGTTGTCGCCTTTAGACTCATCACGCATGACATTTTTATTGCATGCATTAATCATCGTCACTTAACTAATGGTAACATCACCAGGTTTTCTCAGTGCTATAATCTTCTTTTGCCGGCCGTAAGGACAAACTACGGCAGGTTCTCAACCTTATTTACCAGCATAGCCATTTGGAATTCATTGCCTTTCGAATTGAAATCATCGCATAACATCCATATTTTCACTTCGCGTAGTAAGAAATATTACGTTCAGGAATTAATCAACTCATCCGATTTGTGTAATTAACTGTTAATAGCTTTCCACAGTTCTGTGCTTTTTTACTACTTCAATTTGCCATTGTATAATTGATAACTCTGATAATGACACGTGTTACATTTGTCACGTAGAGTTCATTAATATTGTTTTTTGTCTTAACTTGCTTTTGATTGTTTCCTTGTTATTTTTCAATAGTGAGTATTACCATTATGTTGTGTATTGATCGTGTTTTTATTGTTAATCAAGATTATTCATTATTACTCACAAGACCGTATACTATTGCTGTATTTTTTTGTAATTACCCCATCCATGTAGCCATAGGAGGTCCCCCTGTCAGTTTCTCTGAAACTTTGGGACCTCCTGCTGTAATAACGCTAACCATGTAACTCAACTGAACTATTTAATAAACTTGACTTGACTTGACTTGACTTGACTTTGAAGATATGTTCTGATGGTGGTGAGAGTGGAGCACGACTGTCTCCGTGGCGCGATTGGCTAGCGTGATCGTCTGTTAACCGAAAGTTTGGAGGTTCAAGCCCACCCGGTGGTGGTGCGCCGCTTTTTTTCTATGGCCTGATAGCTTTGAACATATGTTCTAATGGTGGTGAGAGTGGAACAGGACTGTCTCCGTGGCGCAACTTTCTAGCGCGATCGGCTGTTAATCGAAAGGTTGGAGTTTCGAGCCCACCCGGTGGTGGTTCGGCGCTTTTTTTTGGGCTGATAGCTTTGAAGATATGTTCTGATGGTGGTGAGAGTGGAGCAGGACTGTCTCCGTTGCGCAATTGGCTAGCGCGATCGGCTGTTAAACGAAAGGTTGGAGTTTTCAGCCCCCCCAGGAGTGGTGTGTTGCTTTTTTCTTTGCGCTGATAGCTTTGAAGATATGTTCTGATGGTGGTGAGAGTGGAGCACGACTGTCTCCGTGGCGCGATCGGCTGGCGCGATCGGCTAGCGCGGTCGTCTGTTAACCGAAGGGTTGGAGGTTCGAGCCCACCCGGTGGTGGTGCGGCGCTTTTTTTTCTTTGGGATGATAGCTTTGAAGATATGTTCTGATGGTGGTGAGGGTGGAGCACGACTGTCTTCGTGGCGCAAATGGCTACGCGATCGGCTGTTAACTGAAAGGTTGGAGTTTCGAGCCGACCCGGTAATGGTGTGTTGCTTTTTTCCTTTGGGCGGATAGCTCCGAAGAAATGTTCTGACGGTGTAAGAGTGGAGTACGACTGTTTCCGTAGCGCAATTGGCTAGCGCGATCGGCTGTTAACCGAAAGGTTCGAGGTTCGAGCCCTCCCGGGAGTAGTGTGTTGCTTTTTTTTTGCCTGATAGCTTTGAAGATATGTTCTGATGGTGGTGAGAGTGAAGCAGGACTGTCTCCGTGGCACAATTGGCAAGCGCGTTCGGCCGTTAATCGAAAGGTTTGAGGTTCGAGCCCAGCCGGTGGTGATGCGGCGCTTTTTTTTCTATGGGAAGATAGCTTTGAAGATATGTTCTGGTGGTGGTGAGAGCGGAGCAGGACTGTCTACGTGGCGCAATTGGCTAGCGTGATTGAAATTGAAATTGAAATTGAAATTTATTCCGCAACAACAAAATACATGTTACGAGGAGGGCAGGTAAAAGCTGTGAGAACAGCTTGAGAAGCCCTGACCCCCTAGTACACAGGGTAGCACAGAAAGACGTGCGGCTAAGGACAACCAAAATAAAAGTGTTTCACAATGTGCACTAAAAAAAGAAACAATGAAAGATTACAATGAAAGATCACCGAGGTAGTCGCTAGATCACATTATTATATAAACACTAATCGCAATTTTTTTGGTGATATGCTAGATATATCAATGTTATGTTCCCTAATTATGCGGTTTAGAAGTGCAGGCAGTTGAAACTTTAACATTTGATTACCGTATTTCGTTCTACATTTTGATATGTGCCACACTTCAGGTTGACGTACATTATAAGCAGGAAAATTTTTCTCTAACCTGGCTATTCTAGCAATCGTATCATTATTTTTCAATAAACCGAACTTATATAAACGGCTTAGTTTATAATCATATATTGATGCAACCTGAATGATGTAGTGTTTTTTAAACAATTCTGCTGTGTGGCTGCGATGTGGTAATTTAGAGGCAAGACGCAAAGCTTTCTTTTGCAAGATGGTAAGTTTGCAAACGTTTACAGTTGTCGTTGTGGACCATACAAGAAAAGCATAATTCAATAATGAAGAAAACAACGAGTTATATATGAGCATGTTTACAGAAACAGGAAAATAGTAGCAATGACGGCGCATGACGCCGATTATACGAGATAGTTTAGTAATAATATGGTTCACGTGATCATCCCATGTCATGTTTTGTGAAAAGTACACGCCTAATGATTTAAAACTTTTGACGACTTCAATTTCTAAATTATTTAACGAAATGATGGGAAACTGAACTTGCGTGTGGCGGGGGTGAAATAAAACAGCTTTTGTTTTTTTTATGTTTAGTTTTAGAGAGTTTTCTTGGGCCCATGTGTTAATTTTAGACAGTGCGTTATTCGCTCGGCTACCTAGATCGCTGCTACATCTGCTTGAAAAAAACAAACTTGTGTCGTCAGCATATATAATGTAATGGGCAGATTCATCAATACGAACTATCTCATTAACGTAAAGTATAAAGAGAAACGGTCCCAAAATGCTTCCCTGCGGGACGCCTGTTTTAATGGATTTTGTTGCGGAATGTTTGCCTTGAATTACGACGAATTGAGTTCGGTGTTGCAAGTATGAAGTGATTAATTTGTGTGCAACGCCTCTTATACCGTAATGGTCCAACTTTTGTAGGAGAATTTTATGATTAATGAGGTCAAAGGCTTTTGAGAAATCAAAAAAAAGACCGAGTACCATATTTCGGGATTCAAAATTCTCTAGAATGTATTCTTTTTGTGCCAGTAGCGCGAGCTCAGTAGATTTATTTTTCCGGAAGCCATACTGCGCTGAAGTAATCAAGTTGAACTTGTCAGTAAAAGAGTTCAAACGTTTCAAAATTATTTTTTCCAGACCCTTAGAGAATACAGGTAGAATCGATATAGGGCGGTAGTTGGACATGTCATTTCTGGGACCCTTTTTATAGATAACTGTCACTTTTGCTATCTGCATGTTTCGCGGGAAATGTCCTGTGGACAAACATATGTTAAAAATGTAGGCAAGACAGGGTGCTAGTATGTCAATAACATACTTAACAGGTTTCATCTGAATATTGTCCGCGTCAGTGGCTTTGCTATTACTGAGTGTCAAAAATGTCGCTACTAATTCACTCTCTGAAATTGGTTCTAGAAATATTGTTTGGTTATTTCGAATATTCATATATTTTAAAGAAGTACTACTGGTTGTAGGGCCGCCAACTGACAAAAAGAAGTCGTTAAATGCATCAGCTAAATCAGGCCCTTGAATTTCTGTACCATCTTTCACAATTTTGGTTAATCCCTCCGGTGGATTATTAAGCGTACTGTTAATTGCCTTCCAAACGTTTTCTGTACGCCCTTGCGTTGAGTTAAACAGGTTCGAATAATATAGTTTCTTTTCATCACGAAGGCGTTTGGTGACAAAGTTTCGGTGCTTTTTAAATGCTTTGAGGGCTTCAGGGGACTTACTCACAATAAATGCCTTGAACAATTGGTCCCGCTTTCTTATAAGCTTAAGGCATTCTTTATTTACCCAAGGTTTCCGACTTTTTTTAAATGTTTTAAATGACTTTAGGGGAAAACATTGAAGGTATATTTCGGTGAACTTGTTCATAAATAAATCGTATGCCAAATTGGCGGCACTCGCTGCGAACACATTGCTCCAGTCGGTTCTGCCTAAGCGCTCTCTAAAGAGGGTTAGTGTTTCAGGATTTATAAGTCTATAGGAAAATTCTGCACGCACTTGTTTGGGTACGTTATTGAGTTGGTTAACAGACATAAATATAGGCATGTGGTCACTAATATTGTGAATCAAAGTGCCAGCCGTAACAAGGGAAGTATCAAAGTTTGTTATAAAAAGATCTAAGAGTGTTGATGACTGTGAAGTGATTCGCGTAGGAGCCGTTATAACATTTTGACAATAATGCGAGCTTAACATTGATTCAAGTTCTAATTTAACACTGCTCTCAGCTAACATGTTGATGTTGAGGTCACCACCTAAAATCAAGGCATATTTTTTTTCACTCACAAATTCTAACAGTGAGTCTAAAAAAGAAAAAAACAAACGGACATTATTTGATGGAGGGCGGTAACATACACAAAACACTGATGTACCACATCTAACAGTGAGTATTTCATATAGAGGAGAAATGCAGGAGAATTCAGACATCAATTCACAGTCTATTTTACTTGAGATTAGCATAGCTACGCCACCACCCCTTTTGCCTGTGCGGTTCATGTAGTATGATTTATAAGTTGGAAACGTAAATACATCATCTTCCGAAGCAAACCACGTTTCCGAAAACATCACAACGTCAAAATTTACTTGTGCTTCACTAAAAAAATATTCAAGCTCATCCTGTTTATTCTTTCCCGATCTAAGGTTGAAATGAACGCAACTGAGGCTTTTTTCACAACAAGTGTCATACAAGTTTTTAAGATTAATAAGGTCTATAGGTGCGGTTAAGGGAAACATGTTAAGACGAGTATCAAAAGAATATCAGGAAGTAAACAATGCAATGCGGGGTAACAGTATCACAGCTTATCAAGGTCACCCAAACGACGAATGACAACCGCGCTATCACCCTCTCTTTTCCTAACGAGAATCTTGCCGTTGCAGTGCCATGAAAAACGATAGCCATTGTTCTGTGCCCAGTCTTTTGCGTTGCGCAGCAGCTCTCTGTTTTGCTGGGTCATGTTTTCAGTGATCGAAACATTCGAAGCATCTCTTAGGGCTTTCCGCCTTCCTAGCCACTTATCACGAATTGATTGCTGGGCAAATCGAACTATAATTCCGGGTGTTTTGTTTGGCTTTGCCGGAAGTCTGTGGATAGCGGCGATGTCATTCCCAGTCAGCTCTGGCAGGTTAGCAATCTTGGCCACATCATTCAACTTACACAGCAAATTCTCGTCTGGCGTAACCCGGATGCCGTGAACTTCTATGTTTAGTCTCCGACTACGAAACTCGAGATCATTCACCGTAGCTTTCAGTTGTTGAATATCACTTGAGGTGCAGTCCGCCTCTAATTTCCCAACGCGTCTGTTTAAGCTACTAATGTCCTTTTCCTGCTTAGCTTGACAGTTCAAGATGTCATCGTACTTTTGTGACAACAGCTGGATTGAGACCTTAATCTCACCAACCTGAGCCGGCAGCCCTGCTAAAGCATCAAGCCTCCTAGTTATATCTGCCAGGCAAATGGTTAACTCAGAGTCCACGCTAGTTTTCTCCCCACTTTTCGCTTTAGATGAACGGCAAGCAGCACATCGCCATGCCCTGCGACCGCTCTCTCCTTTAGTCTTAAATGTCGTCTCCGACCAGCCAGAACAACTGCCAACATGGTAAGAGGACTCACATTCGTTGCACTTCAGGACACGCCCATCACAGGGGAGGGGCTCATCACAAGACTGGCACGTGCTTGTCATGGTACGTTGTCCAGGCATTCACAGTAGCACTCAGTTCGCACTCAATTCGGGAGCATTCAATTAGGAAAAAGGCACATTATGCACAGAGAACTCAGCAAAGCACTGAAACACGGTGGCAACGGCGGTGGCGGTAAGGCGGTATTGAGAAATAAGCGAATTTACCAACCTGGGTAAGCAAAAAGAGCTGATTAGGCGAACGTCCTTTCACCGCCGCCGCCGCCACCCGTGTGTCCAGGTACGATGTCGACGCCGGAAACACGTAAACACTTCCGCAGGCTCAGTGACGTCAAGATGTGATTCCGTAGCCACGGCAACCGTTTTCAGGTAGTCTAATAAATGGAGGAAATTTGAACGTTGTAAAGGAGCGCCGCTTTGATAAATGGCTCCAGCGCAACGATTCCAACAAGGCAGGAACCCTAAAGCACCGGCCGCCGAAACGCAGGACACCAACCTGGGTAAGCAAAAAGAGCTGATTAGGCGAACGTCCTTTCACCGCCGCCGCCGCCACCCGTGTGTCCAGGTACGATGTCGACGCCGGAAACACGTAAACACTTCCGCAGGCTCAGTGACGTCAAGATGTGATTCCGTAGCCACGGCAACCGTTTTCAGGTAGTCTGGGTAAGCAAAAAGAGCTGATTAGGCGAACGTCCTTTCACCGCCGCCGCCGCCACCCGTGTTAATCGGCTGTTAACCGTTGTTTCGGCTGTTAACCGAAAGTTTGGAGGTTTGAGCCCACCTGCCTTTTTTTCTATGGGCTGATAGCTTTGAAGATATGTTCTGGTGTTGGTAAGAGTGGAACAGGACTGTCTCCGTGGCGCAATTGGCTAGCGCGATCGGCTGTTAAGCGAAGGGTTGAAGGTTCGAGCCCACCCAGTGGTGGTGCGGCGCTTTTTTTTCTTTGGGCTGACAGCTTTGAAGATATGTTCTGATGGTGGTGAGAGTGAAGCAGGACTGTCTCCGTGGCGCAATTGGCAAGGGCGTTCGGCCGTTAACCGAAAGATTGGAGGTTCGAGCCCACTCGGTGTCGATGTGGCGCTTTTTTTCTATGAGATGATAGCTTTGAAGATATGTCCTGGTGGTGGTGAGAGTGGAAGAGGACTGTCTCCGTGGCGCAATTGGCTAGCGCGATCGTCTGTTAACCGAAAGGTTGGAGGTTCGAGCGCACCCAGCGGTGGTGCGGCGCTTTTTTTTCTTTGGGCTGATAGCTTTGAAGATATGTTCTGATGATGGTGGTGAGAGTGGAGCAGGACTGTCTCCGTGGCACAATTGGCAAGCGCGTTCGGCCGTTAATCGAAAGGTTGGAGTTTCGAGCCCACCCCGTGGTGGTGCGGCACTTTTTTTTTCTTTGGGCTGATAGCTTTGAAGATATGTTCTGATGGTGGTGAGAGTGGAGCACGACTGTCTCCGTGGCGCGATCGGCTAGCGCGATCGTCTGTTAACCGAAAGGTTGGAGGTTCGAGCGCACCCAGTGGTGGTGCGGCGCTTTTTTTTCTTTGGGCTGATAGCTTTGAAGATATGTTCTGATGATGGTGGTGAGAGTGGAGCAGGACTGTCTCCGTTGCGAAATTGGCTAGCGCGATTGGCTGTTAACCGAAAGGATGGAGGTTCGAGCCCTCCCGATGTGGTGAGTTGCTTTGTTTTCTTTGGGCTGATAGCTTTGAAGATATGTTCTGATGGTGGTGAGAGTGAAGCAGAACTGTCTTCGTGGCGCAATTGGGTAGCGCGTTCGGTCGTTAACCGAAAGGTTGGAGGTTCGAGCCCACCCGGTAGTGGTGCGGCGCTTTTTTTTCTTTGGGCTGATAGCTTTGAAGATATGTTGTGATGGTGGTGAGAGTGGAGCAGGACTGTCTCCATGGCGCAATTGGCTAGCACGATCGGCTGTTAACCGAAAGGTTGGAGTTTCGAGCCCTCCCGGGAGTGGTGTGTTGCTTTTTTCTTTGCGCTGATAGCTTTGAAGATAGGTTCTGATGGTGGTGAGAGTGGAGCACGACTGTCTCCGTGGCGCGCTTGGCTAGCGCGATCGTCTGTTAACCGGAAGGTTGGAGGTTCGAGCCCACCCGGTGGTGGTGCGGCGCTTTTTTTATGGCCTGATAGCTTTGAAGATATGTTCTAATGGTGGTGAGAGTGGAACAGGACTCTCTCCGTGGCGCAATTTTCTTGCGCGATCGGCTGTTAACAAAAAGGTTGGAGTTTCGAGCCCTCCCGGGAGTGGTGTGTTGCTTTTTTCTTTGCGCTGATAGCTTTGAAGATATGTTCTGATGGTGGTGAGAGTGGAGCACGACTGTCTCCGTGGCGCGATTGGCTAGCGTGATCGTCTGTTAACCGAAAGTTTGGAGGTTCAAGCCCACCCGGTGGTGGTGCGCCGCTTTTTTTCTATGGCCTGATAGCTTTGAAGATATGTTCTAATGGTGGTGAGAGTGGAACAGGACTGTCTCCGTGGCGCAACTTTCTAGCGCGATCGGCTGTTAATCGAAAGGTTGGAGTTTCGAGCCCACCCGGTGGTGGTTCGGCGCTTTTTTTTTTGGGCTGATAGCTTTGAAGATATGTTCTGATGGTGGTGAGAGTGGAGCAGGACTGTCTCCGTTGCGCAATTGGCTAGCGCGATCGGCTGTTAAACGAAAGGTTGGAGTTTTCAGCCCCCCCAGGAGTGGTGTGTTGCTTTTTTCTTTGCGCTGATAGCTTTGAAGATATGTTCTGATGGTGGTGAGAGTGGAGCACGACTGTCTCCGTGGCGCGATCGGCTGGCGCGATCGGCTAGCGTGGTCGTCTGTTAACCGAAGGGTTGGAGGTTCGAGCCCACCCGGTGGTGGTGCGGCGCTTTTTTTTCTTTGGGATGATAGCTTTGAAGATATGTTCTAATGGTGGAGAGAGTGGAGCAGGACTGTCTTCATGGCGAAATTGGGTAGCGCGTTCGGTCGTTAACCGAATGGTTGGACGTTCGAGCCCACCCGGTGGTGGTGCGGTGCTTTTTTTTAGACTGTTAGACTGATAGCTTTGAAGATATGTTCTGATGGTGGTGAGAGTGGAGCACGACTGTCTTCGTGGCGCAAATGGCTACGCGATCGGCTGTTAACTGAAAGGTTGGAGTTTCGAGCCGACCCGGTAGTGGTGTGTTGCTTTTTTCCTTTGGGCGGATAGCTCCGAAGAAATGTTCTGACGGTGTAAGAGTGGAGTACGACTGTCTCCGTAGCGCAATTGGCTAGCGCGATCGGCTGTTAACCGAAAGGTTCGAGGTTCGAGCCCTCCCGGGAGTAGTGTGTTGCTTTTTTTTGCCTGATAGCTTTGAAGATATGTTCTGATGGTGGTGAGAGTCAAGCAGGACTGTCTCCGTGGCACAATTGGCAAGCGCGTTCGGCCGTTAATCGAAAGGTTTGAGGTTCGAGCCCAGCCGGTGGTGATGCGGCGCTTTTTTTTCTATGGGATGATAGCTTTGAAGATATGTTCTGGTGGTGGTGAGAGCGGAGCAGGACTGTCTACGTGGCGCAATTGGCTAGCGTGATCGGCTGTTAACCGAAAGTTTGGAGGTTTGAGCCCACCTGCCTTTTTTTCTATGGGCTGATAGCTTTGAAGATATGTTCTGGTGTTGGTAAGAGTGGAACAGGTCTGTCTCCGTGGCGCAATTGGCTAGCGCGATCGGCTGTTAAGCGAAGGGTTGAAGGTTCGAGCCCACCCAGTGGTGGTGCGGCGCTTTTTTTTCTTTGGGCTGACAGCTTTGAAGATATGTTCTGATGGTGGTGAGAGTGAAGCAGGACTGTCTCCGTGGCGCAATTGGCAAGCGCGTTCGGCCGTTAACCGAAAGGTTGGAGGTTCGAGCCCACTCGGTGGCGATGTGGCGCTTTTTTTCTATGAGATGATAGCTTTGAAGATATGTCCTGGTGGTGGTGAGAGTGGAAGAGGACTGTCTCCGTGGCGCAATTGGCTAGCGCGTTCGGTCGTTAACCGAAAGGTTGGAGTTTCGAGCCCACCCCGTGGTGGTGCGGCACTTTTTTTTTCTTTGGGCTGATAGCTTTGAAGATATGTTCTGATGGTGGTGAGAGTGGAGCACGACTGTCTCCGTGGCGCGATCGGCTAGCGCGATCGTCTGTTAACCGAAAGGTTGGAGGTTCGAGCGCACCCAGTGGTGGTGCGGCGCTTTTTTTTCTTTGGGCTGATAGCTTTGAAGATATGTTCTGATGATGGTGGTGAGAGTGGAGCAGGACTGTCTCCGTTGCGAAATTGGCTAGCGCGATTGGCTGTTAACCGAAAGGTTGGAGGTTCGAGCCCTCCCGATGTGGTGAGTTGCTTTGTTTTCTTTGGGCTGATAGCTTTGAAGATATGTTCTGATGGTGGTGAGAGTGAAGCAGAACTGTCTTCGTGGCGCAATTGGGTAGCGCGTTCGGTCGTTAACCGAAAGGTTGGAGGTTCGAGCCCACCCGGTGGTGGTGCGGCGCTTTTTTTTCTTTGGGCTGATAGCTTTGAAGATATGTTGTGATGGTGGTGAGAGTGGAGCAGGACTGTCTCCATGGCGCAATTGGCTAGCACGATCGGCTGTTAACCGAAAGGTTGGAGTTTCGAGCCCTCCCGGGAGTGGTGTGCTGCTTTTTTCTTTGCGCTGATAGCTTTGAAGATAGGTTCTGATGGTGGTGAGGGCGGAGCACGACTGTCTCCGTGGCGCGCTTGGCTAGCGCGATCGTCTGTTAACCGAAAGGTTGGAGGTTCGAGCCCACCCGGTGGTGGTGCGGCGCTTTTTTTATGGCCTTATAGCTTTGAAGATATGTTCTAATGGTGGTGAGAGTGGAACAGGACTGTCTCCGTGGCGCAATTTTCTGGCGCGATCGGCTGTTAATCGAAAGGTTGGAGTTTCAAGCCCACCCGGTGGTGGTTCGGTGCTTTTTTTGGGGCTGATAGCTTTCAAGATATGTTCTGATGGTGGTGAGAGTGGAGCAGGACTGTCTCCGTTGCGCAATTGGCTAGCGCGATCGGCTGTTAACCGAAAGGTTGGAGTTTTGAGCCCCCCCGGGAGTGGTGTGTTGCTTTTTTCTTTGCGCTGATAGCTTTGAAGATATGTTCTGGTGTTGGTAAGAGTGGAACAGGACTGTCTCCGTGGCGCAATTGGCTAGCGCGATCGGCTGTTAAGCGAAGGGTTGAAGGTTCGAGCCCACCCAGTGGTGGTGCGGCGCTTTTTTTTCTTTGGGCTGACAGCTTTGAAGATATGTTCTGATGGTGGTGAGAGTGAAGCAGGACTGTCTCCGTGGCGCAATTGGCAAGCGCGTTCGGCCGTTAACCGAAAGGTTGGAGGTTCGAGCCCACTCGGTGGCGATGTGGCGCTTTTTTTCTATGAGATGATAGCTTTGAAGATATGTCCTGGTGGTGGTGAGAGTGGAAGAGGACTGTCTCCGTGGCGCAATTGGCTAGCGCGATCGTCTGTTAACCGAAAGGTTTGAGGTTCGAGCGCACCCAGTGGTGGTGCGGCGCTTTTTTTTCTTTGGGCTGATAGCTTTGAAGATATGTTCTGATCATGGTGGTGAGAGTGGAGCAGGACTGTCTCCGTTGCGAAATTGGCTAGCGCGATTGGCTGTTAACCGAAAGGTCTGAGGTTCGAGCCCTCCCGATGTGGTGAGTTGCTTTGTTTTCTTTGGGCTGATAGCTTTGAAGATATGTTCTGATGGTGGTGAGAGTGAAGCAGAACTGTCTTCGTGGCGCAATCGGGTAGCGCGTTCGGTCGTTAACCGAAAGGTTGGAGGTTCGAGCCCACCCGGTGGTGGTGCGGCGCTTTTTTTTCTTTGGGCTGATAGCTTTGAAGATATGTTGTGATGGTGGTGAGAGTGGAGCAGGACTGTCTCCATGGCGCAATTGGCTAGCACGATCGGCTGTTAACCGAAAGGTTGGAGTTTCGAGCCCTCCCGGGAGTGGTGTGTTGCTTTTTTCTTTGCGCTGATAGCTTTGAAGATAGGTTCTAATGGTGGTGAGAGTGGAGCACGACTGTCTCCGTGGCGCGCTTGGCTAGCGCGATCGTCTGTTAACCGAAAGGTTGGAGGTTCGAGCCCACCCGGTGGTGGTGCGGCGCTTTTTTTTATGGCCTGATAGCTTTGAAGATATGTTCTAATGGTGGTGAGAGTGGAACAGGACTGTCTCCGTGGCGCAATTTTCTAGTGCGATCGGCTGTTAATCGAAAGGTTGGAGTTTCAAGCCCACCCGGTGGTGGTTCGGCGCTTTTTTTGGGGCTGATAGCTTTGAAGATATGTTCTGATGGTGGTGAGAGTGGAGCAGGACTGTCTCCGTTGCGCAATTGGCTAGCGCGATCGGCTGTTAACCGAAAGGTTGGAGTTTTGAGCCCCCCCGGGAGTGGTGTGTTGCTTTTTTCTTTGCGCTGATAGCTTTGAAGATATGTTCTGATGGTGGTGAGAGTGGAGCACGACTGTCTCCGTGGCGCGATCGGCTAGCGCCATCGTCTGTTAACCGAAATGTTGGAGGTTCGAGCCCACCCGGTGGTGGTGCGGCGCTTTTTTTTCTTTGGGATGATAGCTTTGAAGATATCTTATAAAGGTGGTGAGAGTGGAGAAGGACTGTCTTCGTGGCGAAATCGGGTAGCGCGTTTGGTCGTTAACTGAAAGGTTGGAGGTTCGAGCCCTCCCGGGAGTGGTGTGTTGCTTTTTTTTCTTTGGGCTGATAGCTTTGAAGATATGTTCTGATGGTGGTGAGAATGGAGCAGGACTGTCTCCGCGGCGCAATTGGCTAGCGCGATCGGCTGTTAACCGAAAGGTTGGAGGTTCGAGCCCACCCGGTGGTGGTGCAGCGCTTTTTTTTCTTTGGGATGATAGCTTTGAAGATATGTTTTAAAGGTGGTGAGAGTGGAGCAGGACTGTCTCCGTGGCGAAATTGGGTAGCGCGATCGGCTGTTAATCGAAAGGTTTGAGTTTAGAGCCCACCCGGGGACGGTGTGTCGTTTTTTTTTTCTTTGCGCTGATAGCTTTGAAGTTATGTTCTGATGGTGGTGAGAGTGGAGCACGACTGCATCCGTGGCGCAATGGGCAAGCGCGTTCGTCCGTTAACCGAAAGGTTGGAGGTTCAAGCCCACCCGGTGGTGATGCGGCGGTTTTTTTTCTATGGGATGATAGCTTTGAAGATATGTTTTAAAGGTGGTGAGAGTGGAACAGGACTGTCTCCGTGGCGCAATTTCCTAGCGCGATCGGCTTTTAATCGAAAGGTTGGAGTTTCGAGCCCACCCCGTGGTGGTGTGGCGCTTTTTTTTTCCTTGGGCTGATAGCTTTGAAGATATGTTCTGATGGTGGTGAGAGTGGAGCAGGACTGTCTCCGTGGCGCAATTGGGTAGCGCGATCGGCTGTTAATATAAAGGTTGTAGTTTCGAGCCCACCCGAGGACGGTGTGTCGCTTTTTCTGTTCTTTGCGTTGATTGCTTTGAAGATATGTTCTGATGGTGGTGAGAGTGAAGCACGACTGTCTCCGTGGCGCGATCGGCTAGCGCGATCGTCTGTTGAACGAAAGGTTGGAGGTTCGAGCCCACCCGGTGGTGGTGCGGCGCTTTTTTTTCTTTGGGATGATAGCTTTGAAGATATGTTTTAAAGGTGGTGAGAGTGGAGCAGGACTATCTCCGTGGCGAAATTGGGTAGCGCGTTCGGTCGTTAACCGAAAGGTTGGAGGTTCGAGCCCACCCAGGGGTGGTGCGGCGCTTTTTTTTCTTTGGGCTGATAGCTTTGAAGATATGTTCTGATGGTCGTAAGAGTGGAGCAGGACTGTCTCCATGGCGCAATTGGCTAGCGCGATCGGCTGATAACCGAAAGGTTTGAGGTTAGAGCCCACCCGGGGATGGTGTGTCGTTTTTTTTTCTTTGCGCTGATAGCTTTGAAGTTATGTTCTGATGGTGGTGAGAGTGGAGCACGTCTGCATCCGTGGCGCAATTGGCTAGCACGATCGGCTGTTAACCGAAAGGTTCGAGGTTCGAGCCCTCCCGGGAGTAGTGTGTTGCTTTTTTTTTGCCTGATAGCTTTGAAGATATGTTCTGATGGTGGTGAGAGTGAAGCAGGACTGTCTCCGTGGCACGATTGGCAAGCGCGTTCGGCCGTTAATCGAAAGGTTTGAGGTTCGAGCCCAGCCGGTGGTGATGCGGCGCTTTTTTTTCTATGGGATGATAGCTTTGAAGATATGTTCTGGTGGTGGTGAGAGCGGAGCAGGACTGTCTACGTGGCGCAATTGGCTAGCGTGATTGGCTGTTAACCGAAAGTTTGGAGGTTTGAGCCCACCTGCCTTTTTTTCTATGGGCTGATAGCTTTGAAGATATGTTCTGGTGTTGGTAAGAGTGGAACAGGACTGTCTCCGTGGCGCAATTGGCTAGCGCGATCGGCTGTTAAGCGAAGGATTGAAGGTTCGAGCCCACCCAGTGGTGGTGCGGCGCTTTTTTTTCTTTGGGCTGACAGCTTTGAAGATATGTTCTGATGGTGGTGAGAGTGAAGCAGGACTGTCTCCGTGGCGCAATTGGCAAGCGCGTTCGGCCGTTAACCGAAAGGTTGGAGGTTCGAGCCCACTCGGTGGCGATGTGGCGCTTTTTTTCTATGAGATGATAGCTTTGAAGATATGTCCTGGTGGTGGTGAGAGTGGAAGAGGACTGTCTACGTGGCGCAATTGGCTAGCGTGATCGGCTGTTAACCGAAAGTTTGGAGGTTTGAGCCCACCTGCCTTTTTTTCTATGGGCTGATAGCTTTGAAGATATGTTCTGGTGTTGGTAAGAGTGGAACAGGACTGTCTCCGTGGCGCAATTGGCTAGCGCGATCGGCTGTTAAGCGAAGGGTTGAAGGTTCGAGCCCACCCAGTGGTGGTGCGGCGCTTTTTTTTCTTTGGGCTGACAGCTTTGAAGATATGTTCTGATGGTGGTGAGAGTGGAGCACGACTGTCTCCGTGGCGCGATCGGCTAGCGCGATCGTCTGTTAACCGAAAGGTTGGAGGTTCGAGCGCACCCAGTGGTGGTGCGGCGCTTTTTTTTCTTTGGGCTGATAGCTTTGAAGATATGTTCTGATGATGGTGGTGAGAGTGGAGCAGGACTGTCTCCGTTGCGAAATTGGCTAGCGCGATTGGCTGTTAACCGAAAGGTTGGAGGTTCGAGCCCTCCCGATGTGGTGAGTTGCTTTGTTTTCTTTGGGCTGATAGCTTTGAAGATATGTTCTGATGGTGGTGAGAGTGAAGCAGAACTGTCTTCGTGGCGCAATTGGGTAGCGCGTTCGGTCGTTAACCGAAAGGTTGGAGGTTCGAGCCCACCCGGTGGTGGTGCGGCGCTTTTTTTTCTTTGGGCTGATAGCTTTGAAGATATGTTGTGATGGTGGTGAGAGTGGAGCAGGACTGTCTCCATGGCGCAATTGGCTAGCACGATCGGCTGTTAACCGAAAGGTTGGAGTTTCGAGCCCTCCCGGGAGTGGTGTGTTGCTTTTTTCTTTGCGCTGATAGCTTTGAAGATAGGTTCTGATGGTGGTGAGAGTGGAGCACGACTGTCTCCGTGGCGCGCTTGGCTAGCGCGATCGTCTGTTAACCGAAAGGTTGGAGGTTCGAGCCCACCCGGTGGTGGTGCGGCGCTTTTTTATGGCCTTATAGCTTTGAAGATATGTTCTAATGGTGGTGAGAGTGGAACAGGACTGTCTCCGTGGCGCAATTTTCTAGCGCTATCGGCTGTTAATCGAAAGGTTGGAGTTTCAAGCCCACCCGGTGGTGGTTCGGCGCTTTTTTTGGGGCTGATAGCTTTCAAGATATGTTCTGATGGTGGTGAGAGTGGAGCAGGACTGTCTCCGTTGCGCAATTGGCTAGCGCGATCGGCTGTTAACCGAAAGGTTGGAGTTTTGAGCCCCCCCGGGAGTGGTGTGTTGCTTTTTTCTTTGCGCTGATAGCTTTGAAGATATGTTCTGGTGTTGGTAAGAGTGGAACAGGACTGTCTCCGTGGCGCAATTGGCTAGCGCGATCGGCTGTTAAGCGAAGGGTTGAAGGTTCGAGCCCACCCAGTGGTGGTGCGGCGCTTTTTTTTCTTTGGGCTGACAGCTTTGAAGATATGTTCTGATGGTGGTGAGAGTGAAGCAGGACTGTCTCCGTGGCGCAATTGGCAAGCGCGTTCGGCCGTTAACCGAAAGGTTGGAGGTTCGAGCCCACTCGGTGGCGATGTGGCGCTTTTTTTCTATGAGATGATAGCTTTGAAGATATGTCCTGGTGGTGGTGAGAGTGGAAGAGGACTGTCTCCGTGGCGCAATTGGCTAGCGCGATCGGCTGTTAACCGAAAGGTTGGAGTTTCGAGCCCACCCCGTGGTGGTGCGGCGCTTTTTTTTTCTTTGGGCTGATAGCTTTGAAGATATGTTCTGATGGTGGTGAGAGTGGAGCACGACTGTCTCCGTGGCGCGATCGGCTAGCGCGATCGTCTGTTAACCGAAAGGTTGGAGGTTCGAGCCCACTCGGTGGCGATGTGGCGCTTTTTTTCTATGAGATGATAGCTTTGAAGATATGTCCTGGTGGTGGTGAGAGTGGAAGAGGACTGTCTACGTGGCGCAATTGGCTAGCGTGATCGGCTGTTAACCGAAAGTTTGGAGGTTTGAGCCCACCTGCCTTTTTTTCTATGGGCTGATAGCTTTGAAGATATGTTCTGGTGTTGGTAAGAGTGGAACAGGACTGTCTCCGTGGCGCAATTGGCTAGCGCGATCGGCTGTTAAGCGAAGGGTTGAAGGTTCGAGCCCACCCAGTGGTGGTGCGGCGCTTTTTTTTCTTTGGGCTGACAGCTTTGAAGATATGTTCTGATGGTGGTGAGAGTGGAGCACGACTGTCTCCGTGGCGCGATCGGCTAGCGCGATCGTCTGTTAACCGAAAGGTTGGAGGTTCGAGCGCACCCAGTGGTGGTGCGGCGCTTTTTTTTCTTTGGGCTGATAGCTTTGAAGATATGTTCTGATGATGGTGGTGAGAGTGGAGCAGGACTGTCTCCGTTGCGAAATTGGCTAGCGCGATTGGCTGTTAACCGAAAGGTTGGAGGTTCGAGCCCTCCCGATGTGGTGAGTTGCTTTGTTTTCATTGGGCTGATAGCTTTGAAGATATGTTCTGATGGTGGTGAGAGTGAAGCAGAACTGTCTTCGTGGCGCAATTGGGTAGCGCGTTCGGTCGTTAACCGAAAGGTTGGAGGTTCGAGCCCATCCGGTGGTGGTGCGGCGCTTTTTTTTCTTTGGGCTGATAGCTTTGAAGATATGTTGTGATGGTGGTGAGAGTGGAGCAGGACTGTCTCCATGGCGCAATTGGCTAGCACGATCGGCTGTTAACCGAAAGGTTGGAGTTTCGAGCCCTCCCGGGAGTGGTGTGTTGCTTTTTTCTTTGCGCTGATAGCTTTGAAGATAGGTTCTGATGGTGGTGAGAGTGGAGCACGACTGTCTCCGTGGCGCGCTTGGCTAGCGCGATCGTCTGTTAACCGAAAGGTTGGAGGTTCGAGCCCACCCGGTGGTGGTGCGGCGCTTTTTTATGGCCTTATAGCTTTGAAGATATGTTCTAATGGTGGTGAGAGTGGAACAGGACTGTCTCCGTGGCGCAATTTTCTAGCGCGATCGGCTGTTAATCGAAAGGTTGGAGTTTCAAGCCCACCCGGTGGTGGTTCGGCGCTTTTTTTGGGGCTGATAGCTTTCAAGATATGTTCTGATGGTGGTGAGAGTGGAGCAGGACTGTCTCCGTTGCGCAATTGGCTAGCGCGATCGGCTGTTAACCGAAAGGTTGGAGTTTTGAGCCCCCCCGGGAGTGGTGTGTTGCTTTTTTCTTTGCGCTGATAGCTTTGAAGATATGTTCTGGTGTTGGTAAGAGTGGAACAGGACTGTCTCCGTGGCGCAATTGGCTAGCGCGATCGGCTGTTAAGCGAAGGGTTGAAGGTTCGAGCCCACCCAGTGGTGGTGCGGCGCTTTTTTTTCTTTGGGCTGACAGCTTTGAAGATATGTTCTGATGGTGGTGAGAGTGGAGCACGACTGTCTCCGTGGCGCGATCGGCTAGCGCGATCGTCTGTTAACCGAAAGGTTGGAGGTTCGAGCGCACCCAGTGGTGGTGCGGCGCTTTTTTTTCTTTGGGCTGATAGCTTTGAAGATATGTTCTGATGATGGTGGTGAGAGTGGAGCAGGACTGTCTCCGTTGCGAAATTGGCTAGCGCGATTGGCTGTTAACCGAAAGGTTGGAGGTTCGAGCCCTCCCGATGTGGTGAGTTGCTTTGTTTTCTTTGGGCTGATAGCTTTGAAGATATGTTCTGATGGTGGTGAGAGTGAAGCAGAACTGTCTTCGTGGCGCAATTGGGTAGCGCGTTCGGTCGTTAACCGAAACGTTGGAGGTTCGAGCCCACCCGGTGGTGGTGCGGCGCTTTTTTTTCTTTGGGCTGATAGCTTTGAAGATATGTTGTGATGGTGGTGAGAGTGGAGCAGGACTGTCTCCATGGCGCAATTGGCTAGCACGATCGGCTGTTAACCGAAAGGTTGGAGTTTCGAGCCCTCCCGGGAGTGGTGTGTTGCTTTTTTCTTTGCGCTGATAGCTTTGAAGATAGGTTCTGATGGTGGTGAGAGTGGAGCACGACTGTCTCCGTGGCGCGCTTGGCTAGCGCGATCGTCTGTTAACCGAAAGGTTGGAGGTTCGAGCCCACCCGGTGGTGGTGCGGCGCTTTTTTATGGCCTTATAGCTTTGAAGATATGTTCTAATGGTGGTGAGAGTGGAACAGGACTGTCTCCGTGGCGCAATTTTCTAGCGCGATCGGCTGTTAATCGAAAGGTTGGAGTTTCAAGCCCACCCGGTGGTGGTTCGGCGCTTTTTTTGGGGCTGATAGCTTTCAAGATATGTTCTGATGGTGGTGAGAGTGGAGCAGGACTGTCTCCGTTGCGCAATTGGCTAGCGCGATCGGCTGTTAACCGAAAGGTTGGAGTTTTGAGCCCCCCCGGGAGTGGTGTGTTGCTTTTTTCTTTGCGCTGATAGCTTTGAAGATATGTTCTGGTGTTGGTAAGAGTGGAACAGGACTGTCTCCGTGGCGCAATTGGCTAGCGCGATCGGCTGTTAAGCGAAGGGTTGAAGGTTCGAGCCCACCCAGTGGTGGTGCGGCGCTTTTTTTTCTTTGGGCTGACAGCTTTGAAGATATGTTCTGATGGTGGTGAGAGTGAAGCAGGACTGTCTCCGTGGCGCAATTGGCAAGCGCGTTCGGCCGTTAACCGAAAGGTTGGAGGTTCGAGCCCACTCGGTGGCGATGTGGCGCTTTTTTTCTATGAGATGATAGCTTTGAAGATATGTCCTGGTGGTGGTGAGAGTGGAAGAGGACTGTCTCCGTGGCGCAATTGGCTAGCGCGATCGGCTGTTAACCGAAAGGTTGGAGTTTCGAGCCCACCCCGTGGTGGTGCGGCGCTTTTTTTTTCTTTGGGCTGATAGCTTTGAAGATATGTTCTGATGGTGGTGAGAGTGGAGCACGACTGTCTCCGTGGCGCGATCGGCTAGCGCGATCGTCTGTTAACCGAAAGGTTTGAGGTTCGAGCGCACCCAGTGGTGGTGCGGCGCTTTTTTTTCTTTGGGCTGATAGCTTTGAAGATATGTTCTGATCATGGTGGTGAGAGTGGAGCAGGACTGTCTCCGTTGCGAAATTGGCTAGCGCGATTGGCTGTTAACCGAAAGGTCTGAGGTTCGAGCCCTCCCGATGTGGTGAGTTGCTTTGTTTTCTTTGGGCTGATAGCTTTGAAGATATGTTCTGATGGTGGTGAGAGTGAAGCAGAACTGTCTTCGTGGCGCAATCGGGTAGCGCGTTCGGTCGTTAACCGAAAGGTTGGAGGTTCGAGCCCACCCGGTGGTGGTGCGGCGCTTTTTTTTCTTTGGGCTGATAGCTTTGAAGATATGTTGTGATGGTGGTGAGAGTGGAGCAGGACTGTGTCCATGGCGCAATTGGCTAGCACGATCGGCTGTTAACCGAAAGGTTGGAGTTTCGAGCCCTCCCGGGAGTGGTGTGTTGCTTTTTTCTTTGCGCTGATAGCTTTGAAGATAGGTTCTGATGGTGGTGAGAGTGGAGCACGACTGTCTCCGTGGCGCGCTTGGCTAGCGCGATCGTCTGTTAACCGAAAGGTTGGAGGTTCGAGCCCACCCGGTGGTGGTGCGGCGCTTTTTTTTATGGCCTGATAGCTTTGAAGATATGTTCTAATGGTGGTGAGAGTGGAACAGGACTGTCTCCGTGGCGCAATTTTCTAGTGCGATCGGCTGTTAATCGAAAGGTTGGAGTTTCAAGCCCACCCGCTGGTGGTTCGGCGCTTTTTTTGGGGCTGATAGCTTTGAAGATATGTTCTGATGGTGGTGAGAGTGGAGCAGGACTGTCTCCGTTGCGCAATTGGCTAGCGCGATCGGCTGTTAACCGAAAGGTTGGAGTTTTGAGCCCCCCCGGGAGTGGTGTGTTGCTTTTTTCTTTGCGCTGATAGCTTTGAAGATATGTTCTGGTGTTGGTAAGAGTGGAACAGGACTGTCTCCGTGGCGCAATTGGCTAGCGCGATCGGCTGTTAAGCGAAGGGTTGAAGGTTCGAGCCCACCCAGTGGTGGTGCGGCGCTTTTTTTTCTTTGGGCTGACAGCTTTGAAGATATGTTCTGATGGTGGTGAGAGTGGAGCACGACTGTCTCCGTGGCGCGATCGGCTAGCGCGATCGTCTGTTAACCGAAAGGTTGGAGGTTCGAGCGCACCCAGTGGTGGTGCGGCGCTTTTTTTTCTTTGGGCTGATAGCTTTGAAGATATGTTCTGATGGTGGTGAGAATGGAGCAGGACTGTCTCCGCGGCGCAATTGGCTAGCGCGATCGGCTGTTAACCGAAAGGTTGGAGGTTCGAGCCCACCCGGTGGTGGTGCAGCGCTTTTTTTTCTTTGGGATGATAGCTTTGAAGATATGTTTAAAGGTGGTGAGAGTGGAGCAGGACTGTCTCCGTGGCGAAATTGGGTAGCGCGATCGGCTGTTAATCGAAAGGTTTGAGTTTAGAGCCCACCCGGGGACGGTGTGTCGTTTTTTTTTCTTTGCGCTGATAGCTTTGAAGTTATGTTCTGATGGTGGTGAGAGTGGAGCACGACTGCATCCGTGGCGCAATGGGCAAGCGCGTTCGTCCGTTAACCGAAAGGTTGGAGGTTCAAGCCCACCCGGTGGTGATGCGGCGGTTTTTTTTCTATGGGATGATAGCTTTGAAGATATGTTTTAAAGGTGGTGAGAGTGGAACAGGACTGTCTCCGTGGCGCAATTTCCTAGCGCGATCGGCTTTTAATCGAAAGGTTGGAGTTTCGAGCCCACCCCGTGGTGGTGTGGCGCTTTTTTTTTCCTTGGGCTGATAGCTTTGAAGATATGTTCTGATGGTGGTGAGAGTGGAGCAGGACTGTCTCCGTGGCGCAATTGGGTAGCGCGATCGGCTGTTAATATAAAGGTTGTAGTTTCGAGCCCACCCGAGGACGGTGTGTCGCTTTTTCTGTTCTTTGCGTTGATTGCTTTGAAGATATGTTCTGATGGTGGTGAGAGTGAAGCACGACTGTCTCCGTGGCGCGATCGGCTAGCGCGATCGTCTGTTGAACGAAAGGTTGGAGGTTCGAGCCCACCCGGTGGTGGTGCGGCGCTTTTTTTTCTTTGGGATGATAGCTTTGAAGATATGTTTTAAAGGTGGTGAGAGTGGAGCAGGACTATCTCCGTGGCGAAATTGGGTAGCGCGTTCGGTCGTTAACCGAAAGGTTGGAGGTTCGAGCCCACCCAGGGGTGGTGCGGCGCTTTTTTTTCTTCGGGCTGATAGCTTTGAAGATATGTTCTGATGGTCGTAAGAGTGGAGCAGGACTGTCTCCATGGCGCAATTGGCTAGCGCGATCGGCTGATAACCGAAAGGTTTGAGGTTAGAGCCCACCCGGGGATGGTGTGTCGTTTTTTTTTCTTTGCGCTGATAGCTTTGAAGTTATGTTCTGATGGTGGTGAGAGTGGAGCACGACTGCATCCGTGGCGCAATTGGCTAGCACGATCGGCTGTTGACCGAAAGTTTGGAGGTTCGAGCGCACCCGGTGGTGGTGCGGCGCTTTTTTTTCTTCGGGCTGATAGCTTTGAAGGTATGTTCTGATGGTGGTGAGAGTGGAGCAGGACTGTCTCCGTGGCGAAATTGGCTAGCGCGATCGGCTGTTAACCGAAAGTTTGGAGGTTCAAGCCCACCCGGTGGTGGTGCGCCGCTTTTTTTCTATGGCCTGATAGCTTTGAAGATATGTTCTAATGGTGGTGAGAGTGGAACAGGACTGTCTCCGTGGCGCAACTTTCTAGCGCGATCGGCTGTTAATCGAAAGGTTGGAGTTTCGAGCCCACCCGGTGGTGGTTCGGCGCTTTTTTTTGGGCTGATAGCTTTGAAGATATGTTCTGATGGTGGTGAGAGTGGAGCAGGACTGTCTCCGTTGCGCAATTGGCTAGCGCGATCGGCTGTTAAACGAAAGGTTGGAGTTTTCAGCCCCCCCAGGAGTGGTGTGTTGCTTTTTTCTTTGCGCTGATAGCTTTGAAGATATGTTCTGATGGTGGTGAGAGTGAAGCAGGACTGTCTCCGTGGCACAATTGGCAAGCGCGTTCGGCCGTTAATCGAAAGGTTTGAGGTTCGAGCCCAGCCGGTGGTGATGCGGCGCTTTTTTTTCTATGGGATGATAGCTTTGAAGATATGTTCTGGTGGTGGTGAGAGCGGAGCAGGACTGTCTACGTGGCGCAATTGGGTAGCGCGTTCGGTCGTTAACCGAATGGTTGGACGTTCGAGCCCACCCGGTGGTGGTGCGGTGCTTTTTTTTAGACTGTTAGACTGATAGCTTTGAAGATATGTTCTGATGGTGGTGAGAGTGGAGCACGACTGTCTTCGTGGCGCAAATGGCTACGCGATCGGCTGTTAACTGAAAGGTTGGAGTTTCGAGCCGACCCGGTAGTGGTGTGTTGCTTTTTTCCTTTGGGCGGATAGCTCCGAAGAAATGTTCTGACGGTGTAAGAGTGGAGTACGACTGTCTCCGTGGCGCGATCGGCTGGCGCGATCGGCTAGCGCGGTCGTCTGTTAACCGAAGGGTTGGAGGTTCGAGCCCACCCGGTGGTGGTGCGGCGCTTTTTTTTCTTTGGGATGATAGCTTTGAAGATATGTTCTAATGGTGGAGAGAGTGGAGCAGGACTGTCTTCATGGCGAAATTGGGTAGCGCGTTCGGTCGTTAACCGAATGGTTGGACGTTCGAGCCCACCCGGTGGTGGTGCGGTGCTTTTTTTTAGACTGTTAGACTGATAGCTTTGAAGATATGTTCTGATGGTGGTGAGAGTGGAGCACGACTGTCTTCGTGGCGCAAATGGCTACGCGATCGGCTGTTAACTGAAAGGTTGGAGTTTCGAGCCGACCCGGTAGTGGTGTGTTGCTTTTTTCTTTTGGGCGGATAGCTCCGAAGAAATGTTCTGACGGTGTAAGAGTGGAGTACGACTGTCTCCGTAGCGCAATTGGCTAGCGCGATCGGCTGTTAACCGAAAGGTTCGAGGTTCGAGCCCTCCCGGGAGTAGTGTGTTGCTTTTTTTTGCCTGATAGCTTTGAAGATATGTTCTGATGGTGGTGAGAGTGAAGCAGGACTGTCTCCGTGGCACAATTGGCAAGCGCGTTCGGCCGTTAATCGAAAGGTTTGAGGTTCGAGCCCAGCCGGTGGTGATGCGGCGCTTTTTTTTCTATGGGATGATAGCTTTGAAGATATGTTCTGGTGGTGGTGAGAGCGGAGCAGGACTGTCTACGTGGCGCAATTGGCTAGCGTGATCGGCTGTTAACCGAAAGTTTGGAGGTTTGAGCCCACCTGCCTTTTTTTCTATGGGCTGATAGCTTTGAAGATATGTTCTGGTGTTGGTAAGAGTGGAACAGGACTGTCTCCGTGGCGCAATTGGCTAGCGCGATCGGCTGTTAAGCGAAGGGTTGAAGGTTCGAGCCCACCCAGTGGTGGTGCGGCGCTTTTTTTTCTTTGGGCTGACAGCTTTGAAGATATGTTCTGATGGTGGTGAGAGTGAAGCAGGACTGTCTCCGTGGCGCAATTGGCAAGCGCGTTCGGCCGTTAACCGAAAGGTTGGAGGTTCGAGCCCACTCGGTGGCGATGTGGCGCTTTTTTTCTATGAGATGATAGCTTTGAAGATATGTCCTGGTGGTGGTGAGAGTGGAAGAGGACTGTCTCCGTGGCGCAATTGGCTAGCGCGATCGGCTAATAACCGAAAGGTTGGAGTTTCGAGCCCACCCCGTGGTGGTGCGGCACTTTTTTTTTCTTTGGGCTGATAGCTTTGAAGATATGTTCTGATGGTGGTGAGAGTGGAGCACGACTGTCTCCGTGGCGCGATCGGCTAGCGCGATCGTCTGTTAACCGAAAGGTTGGAGGTTCGAGCGCACCCAGTGCTGGTGCGGCGCTTTTTTTTCTTTGGGCTAAGCTTTGAAGATATGTTCTGATGATGGTGGTGAGAGTGGAGCAGGACTGTCTCCGTTGCGAAATTGGCTAGCGCGATTGGCTGTTAACCGAAAGGTTGGAGGTTCGAGCCCTCCAGATGTGGTGAGTTGCTTTGTTTTCTTTGGGCTGATAGCTTTGAAGATATGTTCTGATGGTGGTGAGAGTGAAGCAGAACTGTCTTCGTGGCGCAATTGGGTAGCGCGTTCGGTCGTTAACCGAAAGGTTGGAGGTTCGAGCCCACCCGGTGGTGGTGCGGCGCTTTTTTTTCTTTGGGCTGATAGCTTTGAAGATATGTTGTGATGGTGGTGAGAGTGGAGCAGGACTGTCTCCATGGCGCAATTGGCTAGCACGATCGGCTGTTAACCGAAAGGTTGGAGTTTCGAGCCCTCCCGGGAGTGGTGTGTTGCTTTTTTCTTTGCGCTGATAGCTTTGAAGATAGGTTCTGATGGTGGTGAGAGTGGAGCACGACTGTCTCCGTGGCGCGCTTGGCTAGCGCGATCGTCTGTTAACCGAAAGGTTGGAGGTTCGAGCCCACCCGGTGGTGGTGCGGCGCTTTTTTTATGGCCTGATAGCTTTGAAGATATGTTCTAATGGTGGTGAGAGTGGAACAGGACTGTCTCCGTGGCGCAATTTTCTAGCGCGATCGGCTGTTAATCGAAAGGTTGGAGTTTCAAGCCCACCCGGTGGTGGTTCGGCGCTTTTTTTGGGGCTGATAGCTTTCAAGATATGTTCTGATGGTGGTGAGAGTGGAGCAGGACTGTCTCCGTTGCGCAATTGGCTAGCGCGATCGGCTTTTAACCGAAAAGTTGGAGTTTTGAGCCCCCCCGGGAGTGGTGTGTTGCTTTTTTCTTTGCGCTGATAGCTTTGAAGATATGTTCTGGTGTTGGTAAGAGTGGAACAGGACTGTCTCCGTGGCGCAATTGGCTAGCGCGATCGGCTGTTAAGCGAAGGGTTGAAGGTTCGAGCCCACCCAGTGGTGGTGCGGCGCTTTTTTTTCTTTGGGCTGACAGCTTTGAAGATATGTTCTGATGGTGGTGAGAGTGAAGCAGGACTGTCTCCGTGGCGCAATTGGCAAGCGCGTTCGGCCGTTAACCGAAAGGTTGGAGGTTCGAGCCCACTCGGTGGCGATGTGGCGCTTTTTTTCTATGAGATGATAGCTTTGAAGATATGTCCTGGTGGTGGTGAGAGTGGAAGAGGACTGTCTCCGTGGCGCAATTGGCTAGCGGGATCGGCTGTTAACCGAAAGGTTGGAGTTTCGAGCCCACCCCGTGGTGGTGCGGCGCTTTTTTTTTCTTTGGGCTGATAGCTTTGAAGATATGTTCTGATGGTGGTGAGAGTGGAGCACGACTGTCTCCGTGGCGCGATCGGCTAGCGCGATCGTCTGTTAACCGAAAGGTTTGAGGTTCGAGCGCACCCAGTGGTGGTGCGGCGCTTTTTTTTCTTTGGGCTGATAGCTTTGAAGATATGTTCTGATCATGGTGGTGAGAGTGGAGCAGGACTGTCTCCGTTGCGAAATTGGCTAGCGCGATTGGCTGTTAACCGAAAGGTCTGAGGTTCGAGCCCTCCCGATGTGGTGAGTTGCTTTGTTTTCTTTGGGCTGATAGCTTTGAAGATATGTTCTGATGGTGGTGAGAGTGAAGCAGAACTGTCTTCGTGGCGCAATCGGGTAGCGCGTTCGGTCGTTAACCGAAAGGTTGGAGGTTCGAGCCCACCCGGTGGTGGTGCGGCGCTTTTTTTCTTTGGGCTGATAGCTTTGAAGATATGTTGTGATGGTGGTGAGAGTGGAGCAGGACTGTCTCCATGGCGCAATTGGCTAGCACGATCGGCTGTTAACCGAAAGGTTGGAGTTTCGAGCCCTCCCGGGAGTGGTGTGTTGCTTTTTTCTTTGCGCTGATAGCTTTGAAGATAGGTTCTGATGGTGGTGAGAGTGGAGCACGACTGTCTCCGTGGCGCGCTTGGCTAGCGCGATCGTCTGTTAACCGAAAGGTTGGAGGTTCGAGCCCACCCGGTGGTGGTGCGGCGCTTTTTTTATGGCCTGATAGCTTTGAAGATATGTTCTAATGGTGGTGAGAGTGGAACAGGACTGTCTCCGTGGCGCAATTTTCTAGTGCGATCGGCTGTTAATCGAAAGGTTGGAGTTTCAAGCCCACCCGGTGGTGGTTCGGCGCTTTTTTTGGGGCTGATAGCTTTGAAGATATGTTCTGATGGTGGTGAGAGTGGAGCAGGACTGTCTCCGTTGCGCAATTGGCTAGCGCGATCGGCTGTTAACCGAAAGGTTGGAGTTTTGAGCCCCCCCGGGAGTGGTGTGTTGCTTTTTTCTTTGCGCTGATAGCTTTGAAGATATGTTCTGATGGTGGTGAGAGTGGAGCACGACTGTCTCCGTGGCGCGATCGGCTAGCGCCATCGTCTGTTAACCGAAATGTTGGAGGTTCGAGCCCACCCGGTGGTGGTGCGGCGCTTTTTTTTCTTTGGGATGATAGCTTTGAAGATATCTTATAAAGGTGGTGAGAGTGGAGAAGGACTGTCTTCGTGGCGAAATCGGGTAGCGCGTTTGGTCGTTAACTGAAAGGTTGGAGGTTCGAGCCCTCCCGGGAGTGGTGTGTTGCTTTTTTTTCTTTGGGCTGATAGCTTTGAAGATATGTTCTGATGGTGGTGAGAATGGAGCAGGACTGTCTCCGCGGCGCAATTGGCTAGCGCGATCGGCTGTTAACCGAAAGGTTGGAGGTTCGAGCCCACCCGGTGGTGGTGCAGCGCTTTTTTTTCTTTGGGATGATAGCTTTGAAGATATGTTTTAAAGGTGGTGAGAGTGGAGCAGGACTGTCTCCGTGGCGAAATTGGGTAGCGCGATCGGCTGTTAATCGAAAGGTTTGAGTTTAGAGCCCACCCGGGGACGGTGTGTCGTTTTTTTTTCTTTGCGCTGATAGCTTTGAAGTTATGTTCTGATGGTGGTGAGAGTGGAGCACGACTGCATCCGTGGCGCAATGGGCAAGCGCGTTCGTCCGTTAACCGAAAGGTTGGAGGTTCAAGCCCACCCGGTGGTGATGCGGCGGTTTTTTTTCTATGGGATGATAGCTTTGAAGATATGTTTTAAAGGTGGTGAGAGTGGAACAGGACTGTCTCCGTGGCGCAATTTCCTAGCGCGATCGGCTTTTAATCGAAAGGTTGGAGTTTCGAGCCCACCCCGTGGTGGTGTGGCGCTTTTTTTTTCCTTGGGCTGATAGCTTTGAAGATATGTTCTGATGGTGGTGAGAGTGGAGCAGGACTGTCTCCGTGGCGCAATTGGGTAGCGCGATCGGCTGTTAATATAAAGGTTGTAGTTTCGAGCCCACCCGAGGACGGTATGTCGCTTTTTCTGTTCTTTGCGTTGATTGCTTTGAAGATATGTTCTGATGGTGGTGAGAGTGAAGCACGACTGTCTCCGTGGCGCGATCGGCTAGCGCGATCGTCTGTTGAACGAAAGGTTGGAGGTTCGAGCCCACCCGGTGGTGGTGCGGCGCTTTTTTTTCTTTGGGATGATAGCTTTGAAGATATGTTTTAAAGGTGGTGAGAGTGGAGCAGGACTATCTCCGTGGCGAAATTGGGTAGCGCGTTCGGTCGTTAACCGAAAGGTTGGAGGTTCGAGCCCACCCAGGGGTGGTGCGGCGCTTTTTTTTCTTTGGGCTGATAGCTTTGAAGATATGTTCTGATGGTCGTAAGAGTGGAGCAGGACTGTCTCCATGGCGCAATTGGCTAGCGCGATCGGCTGTTGACCGAAAGGTTGGAGGTTCGAGCGCACCCGGTGGTGGTGCGGCGCTTTTTTTTCTTCGGGCTGATAGCTTTGAAGGTATGTTCTGATGGTGGTGAGAGTGGAGCAGGACTGTCTCCGTGGCGAAATTGGCTAGCGCGATCGGCTGTTAACCGAAAGGTTGGAGGTTCGAGCCCTCCCGGGAGTGGTGTGTTGCTTTTTTTTCTTTGGGCTTATAGCTTTGAAGATATGTTCTGATGGTGGTGAGAGTGGAGCAGGACTGTCTCCGTGGCGCAATTGGGTAGCGCTTTCGGTCGTTAACCGAAAGGTTGGAGGTTCGAGCCCACCCGGTGGTGGTGCGGCGCTCTTTTTTCTATGGGCTGATAGCTTTGAAGATATGTTTTGATGGTGGTGAGAGTGGAGTAGGACTGTCTCCATGGCGCAAATGGCTAGCACGATCGGCTGTTAACCGAAAGGTTGGAGTTTCGAGCCCTCCCGGGAGTGGTGTGTTGCTTTTTTTGGCCTGATAGCTTTGAAGATATGTTCTGATGGTGGTGAGAGTGAAGCAGGACTGTCTCCGTGGCGCAGTTGGCAAGCGCGTTCGGCCGTTAACCGAAAGGTTGGAGGTTCAAGCCCACCCGGTGGTGGTGCGGCGCTTTTTTTTCTATGGGCTTATAGCTTTGAAGATATGTTCTGATGGTGGTGAGAGTGGAGCAGGACTGTCTCCATGGCGCAATTGGCTAGCACGATCGGCTGTTAACCGAAAGGTTGGAGTTTCGAGCCCTCCCGGGAGTGGTGTGTTGCTTTTTTCTTTGCGCTGATAGCTTTGAAGATAGTTTCTGATGGTGGTGAGAGTGGAGCACGACTGTCTCCGTGGCGCGATCGGCTAGCGCGATCGTCTGTTAATCGAAAGGTTGGAGGTTCGAGCGCACCCGGTGGTGGTGCGGCGCTTTTTTTTCTTTGGGCTGATAGCTTTTAAGATATGTTCTGATGATGGTGGTGAGAGTCGAGCAGGACTGTCTCCGTGGCGAAATTGGCTAGCGCGATCGGCTGTTAACCGAAAGGTTGGAGGTTCGAGCCCTCCCGGGAGTGGTGTGTTGCTTTTTTCTTTGCGCTGATAGCTTTGAGGATATGTTCTGATGGTGGTGAGAGTGGAGCACGACTGTCTCCGTGGCGCGATCGGCTAGCGCCATCGTCTGTTAACCGAAAGGTTGGAGGTTCGAGCCCACCCGGTGGTGGTGCGGCGCTTTTTTTTTCTTTGGGATGATAGCTTTGAAGATATCTTCTAAAGGTGGTGAGAGTGGAGAAGGACTGTCTTCGTGGCGAAATCGGGTAGCGCGTTCGGTCGTTAACCGAAAGGTTGGAGGTTCGAGCCCACCCGGTGGTGGTGCGGCGCTTTTTTTTCTTTAGGCTGATAGCTTTGAAGATATGTTCTGATGGTGGTGAGAGTGGAGCACGACTGTCTCCGTGGCGCAAATGGCTAGCGCGAGCGGCTGTTAACTGAAAGGTAGGAGGTTCGAGCCCTCCCTGGAGTGGTGTGTTGCTTTTTTTTCTTTGGGCTGATAGCTTTGAAAATATCTTCTGATGGTGGTGAGAATGGAGCAGGACTGTCTCCGGGGCGCAATTGGCTAGCGCGATCGGCTGTTAACCGAAAGGTTGGAGGTTCGAGCACACCCGGTGGAGGTGCAGCGCTTTTTTTTATTTGGGATGATAGCTTTGAAGATATGTTCTGATGGTGGTGAGAGTGGAGCAGGACTGTCTCCGTGGCGCATTTGGCTAGCACGATCGGCTGTTAACCGAAAGGTTGGAGGTTCAAGCCCACCCGGTGGTGATGAGGCGTTTTTTTTTCTTTGGGCTGATAGCTTTGAAGATATGTTTTGATGGTGGTGAGAGTGGAGTAGGACTGTCTCCATGGCGCGAATGGCTAGCACGATCGGCTGTTAACCGAAAGGTTGGAGTTTCGAGCCCTCCCGGGAGTGGTGTGTTGCTTTTTTTGGCCTGATAGCTTTGAAGATATGTTCTGATGGTGGTGAGAGTGTAGCACGACTGTCTCCGTGGCGCAATTGGCTAGCACGTTCGGCTGTTAACCAAAAAATTGGAGGTTCAAGCCCACCCGGTGGTGGTGCGGCGCTTTTTTTTCTATGGGCTGATAGCTTTGAAGATATGTTCTGATGGTGGTGAGCGTGGAGCAGGACTGTCTCCGTGGCGCAATTGGCTAGCACGATCGGCTGTTAACCGAAAGGTTGGAGGTTCGAGCTCTCCCGAGAGTGGTGTGTTGCTTTTTTCTTTGCGCTGATAGCTTTGAAGATATGTTCTGTTGGTGGTGAGAGTGGAGCACGAATGTCTCCGTGGCGCAATCGGCTAGCGCGATCGGCTGTTAACCGAAAGGTTGGAGGTTTGAGCCCTCCCGGGAGTGGTGTGTTGCATTTTTTTTCTTTGGGCTGATAGCTTTGAAGATATGTTCTGATGGTGGTGAGAGTGGAGCAGGACTGTCTCTGTGGCGCAATTGGGTAGCGCTTTCGGTCGTTAACCGAAAGGTTGGAGGTTCGAGCCTACCCGGGGGTGGTGCGGCGCTCTTTTTTCTATGGGCTGATAGCTTTGAAGATATGTTTTGATGGTGGTGAGAGTGGAGTAGGACTGTCTCCATGGCGCAAATGGCTAGCACGATCGGCTGTTAACCGAAAGGTTGGAGTTTCGAGCCCTCCCGGGAGTGGTGTGTTGCTTTTTTTTGGCCTGATAGCTTTGAAGATATGTTCTGATGGTGGTGAGAGTGAAGCAGGAGTGTCTCCGTGGCGCAATTGGCAAGCGCGTTCGGCCGTTAACCGAAAGGTTGGAGGTTCAAGCCCACCCGGTGGTGGTGCGGCGCTTTTTTTTTATGGACTGATAGCTTTGAAGATATGTTCTGATGGTGGTGAGAGTGGAGCAGGACTGTCTCCATGGCGCAATTGGCTAGCGCGATCGTCTGTTAACCGAAAGGTTGGAGGTTCGAGCCCACCCGGTGGTGGTGCGGCGCTTTTTTTTTCTATGGGCTGATAGCTTTGAAGATATGTTCTGATGGTGGTGAGAGTGGAGCACGACTGTCTCCGTGGCGCAAATGGCTAGCGCGAGCGGCTGTTAACTGAAAGGTAGGAGGTTCGAGCTCTCCCGGGAGTGGTGTGTTGCTTTTTTTTCTTTGGGCTGATAGCTTTGAAGATATCTTCTGATGGTGGTGAGAATGGAGCAGGACTGTCTCCGGGGCGCAATTGGCTAGCGCGATCGGCTGTTAACCGAAAGGTTGGAGGTTCGAGCCCACCCGGTGGTGGTGCAGCGCTTTTTTTTCTTTGGGATGATAGCTTTGAAGATATGTTCTGATGGTGGTGAGAGTGGAGCAGGACTGTCTCCGTGGCGCATTTGGCTAGCACGATCGGCTGTTAACCGAAAGGTTGGAGTTTCGAGCCCTCCCTGGAGTGATGTGTTGCTTTTTTTGGCCTGATAGCTTTGAAGATATGTTCTGATGGTGGTGAGAGTGAAGCAGGACTGTCTCCATGGCGCAATTGGCTAGCGCGATCGGCTGTTGACCGAAAGGTTGGAGGTTAGAGCCCTCCCTGGAGTGATGTGTTGCTTTTTTTGGCCTGATAGCTTTGAAGATATGTTCTGATGGTGGTGAGAGTGAAGCAGGACTGTCTCCGTGGCGCAATTGGCAAGCGCGTTCGGCCGTTAACCGAAAGGTTGGAGGTTTAAGCCCACCCGGTGGTGATGCGGCGGTTTTTTTTCTATGGGATGATAGCTTTGAAGATATGTTCTGATGGTGGTGAGAGTGAAGCAGGACTGTCTCCGTGGCGCAATTGGCAAGCGCGTTCGGCCGTTAACCGAAAGGTTGGAAGTTCAAGCCCACCCGGTGGTGATGAGGCGCTTTTTTTTTCTTTGGGCTGATAGCTTTGAAGATATGTTCTGATGGTGGTGAGAGTGGAGCAGGACTGTCTCCGTGGCGCAATTGGCTAGCGCGATCGGCTGTTAATAGAAAGGTTGGAGTTTCGAGCCCACCCGAGGACGGTGTGTCGCTTTTTCTTTTCTTTGCGTTGATGGCTTTGAAGATATGTTCTGGTGGTGGTGAGAGTTGAGCAGGACTGTCTCCGTGGCGCAATTGGCTAGCGCGATCGGCTGTTAATAGAAAGGTTGGAGTTTCGAGCCCACCCGAAGACGGTGTGTCGCTTTTTGTTTTCTTTGCGTTGATGGCTTTGAAGATATGTTCTGATGGTGGTGACAGTGGAGCACGACTGTCTCCGTGGCGCAATTGACTAGCGCGAGTGACTGTTAACCGAAAGTTTGGAGGTTCGAGCCCACCCGGGGGTGGTGCGGCGCTTTTTTTTCTTTGGGCTGATAGTTTTGAAGATATGTTCTGATGGTCGTAAGAGTGGAGCAGGACTGTACCATGGCGCAATTGGCTAGCGCGTTCGGCTGATAACCGAAAGGTTGGAGGTTAGAGCCCACCCGGGGACGGTGTGTCGTTTTTTTTTTCTTTGCGCTGATAGCTTTGAAGATATGTTTTGATGGTGGTGAGAGTGGAGCACGACTGCATCCGTGGCGCAATTGGCTAGCGCGATCGGCTGTTGACCGAAAGGTTGGAGGTTCGAGCCCAACCGGTGGTTGTGCGGCGCTCCTTTTTCTTTGGCCTGATAGCTCTGAAGAATTGTTCTGACGGTGGTGAGAGCGGAGCACGACTGTCTCCGTGGCACAATTGGCTAGCGCGATCGGCTGTTAGCCGAAAGGCTGGAGGTGCGAGCCCACCCAGTGGTGGTGCGGCGCTTTTTTTTCTTTGGGCTGATTGCTTTGAAGATATGTTCTGATGGTGGTGAGAGTGGAGAACGACTGTCTCCGTGGCGCAATTGGCTAGCACGTTCGGCTGTTGACCGAAAGGTTGGAGGTTCGAGCGCACCCGGTGGTGGTGCGGCGCTTTTTTTTCTTCGGGCTGATAGCTTTGAAGGTATGTTCTGATGGTGGTGAGAGTGGAGCAGGACTGTCTCCGTGGCGAAATTGGCTACTGCGTTCGGCTGTTAACCGAAAGGTTTGGAGGTTCGAGCTCTCCCGAGAGTGGTGTGTTGCTTTTTTCTTTGCACTGATAGCTTTAAAGATAGGTTCTGATGGTGGTGAGAGTGGAGCACGACTGTCTCCGTGGCGCGATTGGCTAGCGCGATTGTCTGTTAACCGAAAGGTTGGAGGTTCGAGCCCACCCGGTGGTGGTGCGGCGCTTTTTTTATGGCCTGATAACTTTGAAGATATGTTCTAATGGTGATGAGAGTGGAACAGGACTGTCTCCGTGGCGCAATTTTCTAGCGCGATCGGCTGTTAATCGAAAGGTTGCAGTTTCGAGCCCACCCGGTGGTGGTGCGGCGCTTTTTTTTCTTTGGGCTGATAGCTTTTAAGATATGTTCTTATGATGGTGGTGAGAGTGGAGCAGGACTGTCTCCGTGGCGAAATTGGCTAGCGCGATCGGCTGTTAACCGAAAGGTTGGAGGTTCGAGCCCTCCCGGGAGTGGTGAGTTGCTTTGTTTTCTTTGGGCTGATAGCTTTGAAGATATGTTCCGTTGGTGGTGAGAGTGAAGCAGAACTGTCTTCGTGGCGCAATTGGGTAGCGCGTTCGGTCGTTAACCGAAAGGTTGGAGGTTTGAGCCCACCCGGTGGTGGTGTGGCGCTTTTTTTTCTATGGGCTGATAGCTTTGAAGATATGTTCTGATGGTGGTGAGAGTGGAGCAGGACTGTCTCCATGGCGCAATTGGCTAGCACGATCGGCTGTTAACCGAAAGGTTGGAGTTTCGAGCCCTCCCGGGAGTGGTGTGTTGCTTTTTTCTTTGCACTGATAGCTTTAAAGATAGGTTCTGATGGTGGTGAGAGTGGAGCACGACTGTCTCCGTGGCGCGATTGGCTAGCGCGATCGTCTGTTAACCGAAAGGTTGGAGTTTCGAGCCCTCCCGGGAGTGGTGTGTTGCTTTTTTCTTTGCACTGATAGCTTTAAAGATAGGTTCTGATGGTGGTGAGAGTGGAGCACGACTGTCTCCGTGGCGCGATTGGCTAGCGCGATCGTCTGTTAACCGAAAGGTTGGAGGTTCGAGCCCACCCGGTGGTGGTGCGGCGCTTTTTTATGGCCTGATAGCTTTGAAGATATGTTCTAATGGTGATGAGAGTGGAACAAGACTGTCTCCGTGGCGCAATTTTCTAGCGCGATCGGCTGTTAATCGAAAAGTTGGAGTTTCGAGCCCACCCGGTGGTGGTTCGGCGCTTTTTTTTGGGGCTAATAGCTTTGAAGATATGTTCTGATTGTGGTGAGAGTGGAGCAGGACTGTCTCCGCTGCGCAATTGGCTAGCGTGATCGGCTGTTAACCGAAAGGT
The DNA here is from genome assembly GCF_043290135.1 of Rhipicephalus microplus. Lineage (NCBI taxonomy): Eukaryota > Metazoa > Arthropoda > Arachnida > Ixodida > Ixodidae > Rhipicephalus > Rhipicephalus microplus. Next base: position 136,451,079 of record NC_134708.1, read on the forward strand.
TGGAGTTTTGAGCCCCCCCGGGAGTGGTGTGTTGCTTTTTTCTTTGCGCTGATAGCTTTGAAGATATGTTCTGATGGTGGTGAGAGTGGAGCAGAACTGTCTTCGTGGCGCAATTGGGTAGCGCGTTCGGTCGTTAACCGAAAGGTTGGAGGTTTGAGCCCACCCGGTGGTGGTGCGGCACTTTTTTTTCTATGGGCTGATAGCTTTGAAGATATGTTCTGATGGTGGTGAGAGTGGAGCAGGACTGTCTCCATGGCGCAATTGGCTAGCACGATCGGCTGTTAACCGAAAGGTTGGAGTTTCGAGCCCTCCCGGGAGTGGTGTGTTGCTTTTTTCTTTGCACTGATAGCTTTAAAGATAGGTTCTGATGGTGATGAGAGTGGAACAGGACTGTCTCCGTGGCGCAATTTTCTAGCGCGATCGGCTGTGAATCGAAAGGTTGGAGTTTCGAGCCCACCCGGTGGTGGTTCGGCGCTTTTTTTTGGGGCTGATAGCTTTGAAGATATGTTCTGATGGTGGTGAGAGTGGAGCAGGAATGTCTCCGTTGCGCAATTGGCTAGCGCGATCGGCTGTTTTGAGCCCCCCCGGGAGTGGTGTGTTGCTTTTTTCTTTGCGCTGATAGCTTTGAAGATATGTTCTGATGGTGGTGAGAGTGGAGCACGACTGTCTCCGTGGCGCGATCGGCTAGCGCCATCTTCTGTTAACCGAAAGGTTGGAGGTTCGAGCCCACCTGGTGGTGGTGCGGCGCTTTTTTTCTTTGGGATGATAGCTTTGAAGATATCTTCTAAAGGTGGTGAGAGTGGAGAAGGACTGTCTTCGTGGCGAAATCGGGTAGCGCGTTCGGTCGTTAACCGAAAGGTTGGAGGTTCGAGCCCACCCGGTGGTGGTGCGGCGCTTTCTTTTCTTTAGGCTGATAGCTTTGAAGATATGTTCTGATGGTGGTGAGAGTGGAGCACGACTGTCTCCGTGGCGCAAATGGCTAGCGCGAGCGGCTGTTAACTGAAAGGTAGGAGGTTCGAGCCCTCCCGGGAGTGGTGTGTTGCTTTTTTTTCTTTGGGCTGATAGCTTTGAAGATATCTTCTGATGGTGGTGAGAATGGAGCAGGACTGTCTCCGGGAGCAATTGGCTAGCGCGATCGGCTGTTAACCGAAAGGTTGGAGGTTCGAGCCCACCCGGTGGTGGTGCAGCGCTTTTTTTCTTTGGGATGATAGCTTTGAAGATATGTTCTGATGGTGGGGAGAGTGGAGCAGGACTGTCTCCGTGGCGCATTTGGCTAGCACGATCGGCTGTTAACCGAAAGGTTGGAGTTTCGAGCCCACCCGGTAGTGGTGTGTTGCTTTTTTCTTTGCGCTGATAGCTTTGAAGATATGTTCTGATGGTGGTGATAGTGGAGCATGACTGTCTCCATGGCGCAATTGGCTAGCGCGATCGGCTGTTAACCGAAAGGTTGGAGGTTCGAGCCCTCCCTGGAGTGATGTGTTGCTTTTTTTTGGCCTGATAGCTTTGAAGATATGTTCTGATGGTGGTGATAGTGGAGCATGACTGTCTCCATGGCGCAATTGGCTAGCGCGATCGGCTGTTAACCGAAAGGTTGGAGGTTCGAGCCCTCCCTGGAGTGATGTGTTGCTTTTTTTTGGCCTGATAGCTTTGAAGATATGTTCTGACGGTGGTGAGAGCGGAGCACGACTGTCTCCGTGGCACAATCGGCTAGCGCGATCGGCTGTTAGCCGAAAGGCTGGAGGTGCGAGCCCACCCAGTGGTGGTGCGGCGCTTTTTTTTCTTTGGGCTGATAGCTTTGAAGATATGTTCTGATGGTGGTGAGAGTGGAGAACGACTGTCTCCGTGGCGCAATTGGCTAGCACGTTCGGCTGTTGACCGAAAGGTTGGAGGTTCGAGCGCACCCGGTGGTGGTGCGGCGCTTTTTTTCTATGGGCTGATAGCTTTGAAGATATGTTCTGATGGTGGTGAGAGTGGAGCAGGACTGTCTCCATGGCGCAATTGGCTAGCACGATCGGCTGTTAACCGAAAGGTTGGAGTTTCGAGCCCTCCCGGGAGTGGTGTGTTGCTTTTTTCTTTGCACTGATAGCTTTAAAGATAGGTTCTGATGGTGGTGAGAGTGGAGCACGACTGTCTCCGTGGCGCGATTGGCTAGCGCGATCGTCTGTTAACCGAAAGGTTGGAGGTTCGAGCCCACCCGGTGGTGGTGCGGCGCTTTTTTATGGCCTGATAGCTTTGAAGATATGTTCTAATGGTGATGAGAGTGGAACAAGACTGTCTCCGTGGCGCAATTTTCTAGCGCGATCGGCTGTTAATCGAAAAGTTGGAGTTTCGAGCCCACCCGGTGGTGGTTCGGCGCTTTTTTTTTGGGGCTGATAGCTTTGAAGATATGTTCTGATTGTGGTGAGAGTGGAGCAGGACTGTCTCCGCTGCGCAATTGGCTAGCGTGATCGGCTGTTAACCGAAAGGTTGGAGTTTTGAGCCCCCCCGGGAGTGGTGTGTTGCTTTTTTCTTTGCGCTGATAGCTTTGAAGATATGTTCTGATGGTGGTGAGAGTGGAGCAGAACTGTCTTCGTGGCGCAATTGGGTAGCGCGTTCGGTCGTTAACCGAAAGGTTGGAGGTTTGAGCCCACCCGGTGGTGGTGCGGCACTTTTTTTTCTATGGGCTGATAGCTTTGAAGATATGTTCTGATGGTGGTGAGAGTGGAGCAGGACTGTCTCCATGGCGCAATTGGCTAGCACGATCGGCTGTTAACCGAAAGGTTGGAGTTTCGAGCCCTCCCGGGAGTGGTGTGTTGCTTTTTTCTTTGCACTGATAGCTTTAAAGATAGGTTCTGATGGTGATGAGAGTGGAACAGGACTGTCTCCGTGGCGCAATTTTCTAGCGCGATCGGCTGTGAATCGAAAGGTTGGAGTTTCGAGCCCACCCGGTGGTGGTTCGGCGCTTTTTTTGGGGCTGATAGCTTTGAAGATATGTTCTGATGGTGGTGAGAGTGGAGCAGGAATGTCTCCGTTGCGCAATTGGCTAGCGCGATCGGCTGTTTTGAGCCCCCCCGGGAGTGGTGTGTTGCTTTTTTCTTTGCGCTGATAGCTTTGAAGATATGTTCTGATGGTGGTGAGAATGGAGCAGGACTGTCTCCGGGAGCAATTGGCTAGCGCGATCGGCTGTTAACCGAAAGGTTGGAGGTTCGAGCCCACCCGGTGGTGGTGCAGCGCTTTTTTTCTTTGGGATGATAGCTTTGAAGATATGTTCTGATGGTGGGGAGAGTGGAGCAGGACTGTCTCCGTGGCGCATTTGGCTAGCACGATCGGCTGTTAACCGAAAGGTTGGAGTTTCGAGCCCACCCGGTAGTGGTGTGTTGCTTTTTTCTTTGCGCTGATAGCTTTGAAGATATGTTCTGATGGTGGTGATAGTGGAGCATGACTGTCTCCATGGCGCAATTGGCTAGCGCGATCGGCTGTTAACCGAAAGGTTGGAGGTTCGAGCCCTCCCTGGAGTGATGTGTTGCTTTTTTTTGGCCTGATAGCTTTGAAGATATGTTCTGATGGTGGTGAGAGTGAAGCAGGACTGTCTCCGTGGCGCAATTGGCAAGCGCGTTCGGCCGTTAACCGAAAGGTTGGAGGTTTAAGCCCACCCGGTGGTGATGCGGTGGTTTTTTTTCTATGGGATGATAGCTTTGAAGATATGTTCTGGTGGTGGTGAGAGTGGAGGAGGACTGTCTCCGTGGCGCAATTGGCTAGCGCGATCGGCTGTTAACCGAAAGGTTGGAGTTTCGAGCCCACCCCGTGGTGGTGCGGCGCTTTTTTTTTCTTTGGGCTGATAGCTTTGAAGATATGTTCTGATGGTGGTGAGAGTGGAGCAGGACTGTCTCCGTGGCGCAATTGGCTAGCGCGATCGGCTGTTAATAGAAAGGTTGGAGTTTCGAGCCCACCCGAGGACGGTGTGTCGCTTTTTCTTTTCTTTGCGTTGATGGCTTTGAAGATATGTTCTGATGGTGGTGAGAGTGAAGCACGACTGTCTCTGTGGCGCGATCGGCTAGCGCGATCGTCTGTTGAACGAAAGGTTGGAGGTTCGAGCCCACCCGGTGGTGGTGCGGCGCTTTTTTTTCTTTGGGATGATAGCTTTGAAGATATGTTTTAAAGGTGGTGAGAGTGGAGCAGGACTGTCTTCGTGGCGAAATTGCGTTGCGCGTTCGGTCGTTAACCGAAAGGTTGGAGGTTCGAGCCCACCTGGTGGTGGTGCAGCGCTTTTTTTTCTTTAGGCTGATAGCTTTGAAGATATGGTCTGATGGTGGTGAGAGTGGAGCACGACTGTCTCCGTGGCGCAAATGGCTAGCGCGATCGGCTGTTTACTGAAAGGTTTGAGGTTCGAGCCTTCCCGGGAGTGGTGTGTTGCTTTTTTTTCTTTGGGCTGATAGCTTTGAAGATATGTTCTGATGGTGGTGAGAATGGAGCAGAACTGTCTCCGGGGCGCATTTGGCTAGCGCTATCGTCTGTTAACCGAAAGGTTGGAGGTTCGAGCCCACCCGGTCGTGGTGCAGCACTATTTTTATCTTTGGGATGATAGCTTTGAAGATATGTTCTGATGGTGGTGAGAGTGGAGCACGATTGTCTCCATGGCGCAACTGGCTAGCGCGATCGGCTCTTAACCGAAAGGTTGGAGGTTCGAGCCCTCCCGGGAGTGATGTGTTGCTTTTTTTTGGCCTGATAGCTTTGAAGATATGTTCTGATGGTGGTGAGAGTGAAGCAGGACTGTCTCCGTGGCGCAATTGGCAAGCGCGTTCGGCCGTTAACCGAAAGGTTGCAGGTTCAAGCCCACCTGGTAGTGGTGTGTTGCTCTTTTCTTTGCGCTGATAGCTTTGAAGATATGTTCTAATGGTGGTGAGAGTGGAACAGGACTGTCTCCGTGGCGCAATTTTCTAGCGCGATCGGCTGTTAATCGAAAGGTTGGAGTTTCGAGCCCACCCGGTGGTGGTTCGGCGCTTTTTTTTGGGGCTGATGGCTTTGAAGATATGTTCTGATGGTGGTGAGAGTGGAGCAGGACTGTCTCCGTTGCGCAATTGGCTAGCGCGATCGGCTGTTAACCGAAAGGTTGGAGTTTTGAGCCCCCCCGGGAGTGGTGTGTTGCTTTTTTGTTTGCGCTGATAGCTTTGAAGATATGTTCTGATGGTGGTGAGAGTGGAGCAGGACTGTCTCCGTGGCGAAATCGGCTAGCGCGTTCGGCTGTTAACCGAAAGGTTGGAGGTTCGAGCTCTCCCGAGAGTGGTGTGTTGCTTTTTTCTTTGCGCTGATAGCTTTGAAGATATGTTCTGTTGGTGGCGAGAGTGGAGCACGAATGTCTCCGTGGCGCAATTGGCTAGCGCGATCGGCTGTTAACCGAAAGGTTGGAGTTTTGAGCCCCCCCCGGGAGAGGTGTGTTGCTTTTTTCTTTGCGCTGATAGCTTTGAAGATATGTTCTGATGGTGGTGAGAGTGGAGCACGACTGTCTCCGTGGCGCGATCGGCTAGCGCGATTGTCTGTTAACCGAAAGGTTGGAGGTTCGAGCGCACCCGGTGGTGGTGCGGCGCTTTTTTTTCTTTGGGCTGATAGCTTTGAAGATATGTTCTAATGGTGGTGAGAGTGGACCAGGACTGTCTCCGTGGCGAAATTGGCTAGCGCGATCGGCTGTTAACCGAAAGGTTGGAGGTTCGAGCCCTCCCGGGAGTGGTGAGTTGCTTTGTTTTCTTTGGGCTGATAGCTTTGAAGATATGTTCTGATGGTGGTGAGAGTGAAGCAGAACTGTCTCCGTGGCGCAATTTTCTAGCGCGATCGGCTGTGAATCGAAAGGTTGGAGTTTCGAGCCCACCCGGTGGTGGTTCGGCGCTTTTTTTTGGGGCTGATAGCTTTGAAGATATGTTCTGATGGTGGTGAGAGTGGAGCAGGAATGTCTCCGTTGCGCAATTGGCTAGCGCGATCGGCTGTTTTGAGCCCCCCCGGGAGTGGTGTGTTGCTTTTTTCTTTGCGCTGATAGCTTTGAAGATATGTTCTGATGGTGGTGAGAGTGGAGCACGACTGTCTCCGTGGCGCGATCGGTTAGCGCCATCGTCTGTTAACCGAAAGGTTGGAGGTTCGAGCCCACCTGGTGGTGGTGCGGCGCTTTTTTTCTTTGGGATGATAGCTTTGAAGATATCTTCTAAAGGTGGTGAGAGTGGAGAAGGACTGTCTTCGTGGCGAAATCGGGTAGCGCGTTCGGTCGTTAACCGAAAGGTTGGAGGTTCGAGCCCACCCGGTGGTGGTGCGGCGCTTTTTTTTCTTTAGGCTGATAGCTTTGAAGATATGTTCTGATGGTGGTGAGAGTGGAGCACGACTGTCTCCGTGGCGCAAATGGCTAGCGCGAGCGGCTGTTAACTGAAAGGTAGGAGGTTCGAGCCCTCCCGGGAGTGGTGTGTTGCTTTTTTTTCTTTGGGCTGATAGCTTTGAAGATATCTTCTGATGGTGGTGAGAATGGAGCAGGACTGTCTCCGGGAGCAATTGGCTAGCGCGATCGGCTGTTAACCGAAAGGTTGGAGGTTCGAGCCCACCCGGTGGTGGTGCAGCGCTTTTTTTCTTTGGGATGATAGCTTTGAAGATATGTTCTGATGGTGGGGAGAGTGGAGCAGGACTGTCTCCGTGGCGCATTTGGCTAGCACGATCGGCTGTTAACCGAAAGGTTGGAGTTTCGAGCCCACCCGGTAGTGGTGTGTTGCTTTTTTCTTTGCGCTGATAGCTTTGAAGATATGTTCTGATGGTGGTGATAGTGGAGCATGACTGTCTCCATGGCGCAATTGGCTAGCGCGATCGGCTGTTAACCGAAAGGTTGGAGGTTCGAGCCCTCCCTGGAGTGATGTGTTGCTTTTTTTGGCCTGATAGCTTTGAAGATATGTTCTGATGGTGGTGAGAGTGAAGCAGGACTGTCTCCGTGGCGCAATTGGCAAGCGCGTTCGGCCGTTAACCGAAAGGTTGGAGGTTTAAGCCCACCCGGTGGTGATGCGGTGGTTTTTTTTCTATGGGATGATAGCTTTGAAGATATGTTCTGGTGGTGGTGAGAGTGGAGGAGGACTGTCTCCGTGGCGCAATTGGCTAGCGCGATCGGCTGTTAACCGAAAGGTTGGAGTTTCGAGCCCACCCCGTGGTGGTGGGGCGCTTTTTTTTTTCTTTGGGCTGATAGCTTTGAAGATATGTTCTGATGGTGGTGAGAGTGGAGCAGGACTGTCTCCGTGGCGCAATTGGCTAGCGCGATCGGCTGTTAATAGAAAGGTTGGAGTTTCGAGCCCACCCGAGGACGGTGTGTCGCTTTTTCTTTTCTTTGCGTTGATGGCTTTGAAGATATGTTCTGATGGTGGTGAGAGTGAAGCACGACTGTCTCTGTGGCGCGATCGGCTAGCGCGATCGTCTGTTGAACGAAAGGTTGGAAGTTCGAGCCCACCCGGTGGTGGTGCGGCGCTTTTTTTTCTTTGGGATGATAGCTTTGAAGATATGTTTTAAAGGTGGTGAGAGTGGAGCAGGACTGTCTTCGTGGCGAAATTGCGTTGCGCGTTCGGTCGTTAACCGAAAGGTTGGAGGTTCGAGCCCACCTGGTGGTGGTGCAGCGCTTTTTTTTCTTTAGGCTGATAGCTTTGAAGATATGGTCTGATGGTGGTGAGAGTGGAGCACGACTGTCTCCGTGGCGCAAATGGCTAGCGCGATCGGCTGTTTACTGAAAGGTTTGAGGTTCGAGCCCTCCCGGGAGTGGTGTGTTGCTTTTTTTTCTTTGGGCTGATAGCTTTGAAGATATGTTCTGATGGTGGTGAGAATGGAGCAGAACTGTCTCCGAGGCGCATTTGGCTAGCGCTATCGTCTGTTAACCGAAAGGTTGGAGGTTCGAGCCCACCCGGTCGTGGTGCAGCGCTTTTTTATCTTTGGGATGATAGCTTTGAAGATATGTTCCGATGGTGGTGAGCGTGGAGCAGGACTGTCTCCGTGGCGCAATTGGCTAGCACGATCGGCTGTTAACCGAAGGGTTGGAGTTTCGAGCCCACCCGGTGGTGGTGTGTTGCTTTTTTCTTTGCGCTGATAGCTTTGAAGATATGTTCTGATGGTGGTGAGAGTGGAGCACGATTGTCTCCATGGCGCAACTGGCTAGCGCGATCGGCTCTTAACCGAAAGGTTGGAGGTTCGAGCCCTCCCGGGAGTGATGTGTTGCTTTTTTTTGGCCTGATAGCTTTGAAGATATGTACTGATGGTGGTGAGAGTGAAGCAGGACTGTCTCCGTGGCGCAATTGGCAAGCGCGTTCGGCCGTTAACCGAAAGGTTGCAGGTTCAAGCCCACCCGGTGGTGATGAGGCGCTTTTTTTTCTTTGGGCTGATAGCTTTGAAGATATGTTCTGATGGTGGTGAGAGTGGAGCAGGACTGTCTCCGTGGCGCAATTGGCTAGCGCGATCGGCTGTTAATAGAAAGGTTAGAGTTTCGAGCCCACCCGAGGACGGTGTGTCGCTTTTTCTTTTCTTTGCGTTGATGGCTTTGAAGATATGTTCTGGTGGTGGTGAGAGTGGAGCAGGACTGTCTCCGTGGCGCAATTGGCTAGCGCGATCGGCTGTTAATAGAAAGGTTGGAGTTTCGAGCCCATCCGAAGACGGTGTGTCGCTTTTTCTTTTCTTTGCGTTGATGGCTTTGAAGATATGTTCTGATGGTGGTGAGATTGGAGCACGACTGTCTCCATGGCGCAATTGACTAGCGCGAGTGACTGTTAACGGAAAGGTTGGAGGTTCGAGCCCAAGCGCTGGTTGTGCGGCGCTTTTTTTTCTTTGGGCTGATAGCTTTGAAGATATGTTCTGATGGTGGTGAGAGTGGAGAACGACTGTCTCCGTGGCGCAATTGGCTAGCACGATCGGTTGTTGACCGAAAGGTTGGAGGTTCGAGCGCACCCGGTGGTGGTGCGGCGCTTTTTTTTCTTCGGGCTGATAGCTTTGAAGGTATGTTCTGATGGTGGTGAGAGTGGAGCAGGACTGTCTCCGTGGCGAAATCGGCTAGCGCGTTCGGCTGTTAACCGAAAGGTTGGAGGTTCGAGCTCTCCCGAGAGTGGTGTGTTGCTTTTTTCTTTGCGCTGATAGCTTTGAAGATATGTTCTGTTGGTGGCGAGAGTGGAGCACGAATGTCTCCGTGGCGCAATTGGCTAGCGTGATCGGCTGTTAACCGAAAGGTTGGAGGTTCGAGCCCTCCCGGGAGTGGTGTCTTGCTTTTTTTTCTTTGGGCTGATAGCTTTGAAGATATGTTCTGATGGTGGTGAGAGTGGAGCAGGACTTTCTCCGTGGCGCAATTGGGTAGCGCTTTCGGTCGTTAAGCGAAAGGTTGGAGGTTAGAGCCCACCCGGTGGTGGTGCGGCGCTCTTTTTTCTATGGGCTGATAGCTTTGAAGATATGTTCTGATGGTGGTGAGAGTGGAGTAGGACTGTCTCCATGGCGCAAATGGCTAGCACGATCGGCTGTTAACCGAAAGGTTGGCGTTTCGAGCCCTCCCGGGAGTGGTGTGTTGCTTTTTTTTGGCCTGATAGCTTCAAAGATATGTTCTGATGGTGGTGAGAGTGAAGCAGGACTGTCTCCGTGGCGCAATTGGCAAGCGCGTTCGGCCGTTAACCGAAAGGTTGGTGGTTCAAGCCCACCCAGTGGTGATGCGGCGCTTTTTTTTCTATGGGATTATAGCTTTGAAGATATGTTCTGGTGGTGGTGAGAGTGGAGCAGGACTGTCTCCGTGGCGCAATTGGCTAGCGCGATCGGCTGTTGATAGAAAGGTTGGAGTTTCGAGCCCACCCGAGGACGGTGTGTCGCTTTTTCTCTTCTTTGCGTTGATGGCTTTGAAGATATGTTCTGATGGTGGTGAGAGTGGAGCACGACTGCCTCCGTCGCGCGATCGGCTAGCGCGATCGTCTGTTAACCGAAAGGTTGGAGGTTCGAGCCCACCCGGTGGTGGTGCGGCGCTTTTTTTTCTTTGGGATGATAGCTTTGAAGATATGTTCTAAAGGTGGTGAGAGTGGAGCAGGACTGTCTTCGTGGCGAAATTGGGTAGCGCATTCGGCCGTTAACCGAAAGGTTGAAGGTTCGAGCCCACCCGTTGGTGGTGCGGCACTTTTTTTTCTTTAGGCTGATAGCTTTGAAGATATGTTCTGATGATGGTGGTGAGAGTGGAGCAGGACTGTCTCCGTGGCGATATTGGCTAGCGCGATCGGCTTTTAAACGAAAGGTTGGAGGTTCGAGCCCTCCCGGTAGTGGTGAGTTGCTTTTTTCTTTGCGCTGATAGCTTTGAAGATATGTTCTGTTGGTGGTGAGAGTGGAGCACGAATGTCTCCGTGGCACGATCGGCTAGCGCGATCGTCTGTTAACCGAAAGGTTGGAGGTTCGAGCCCACCTGGTAGTGGTGTGTTGCTTTTTTCTTTGCGCTGATAGCTTTGAAGATATGTTCTAATGGTGGTGAGAGTGGAACAGGACTGTCTCCGTGGCGCAATTTTCTAGCGCGATCGGCTGTTAATCGAAAGGTTGGAGTTTCGAGCCCACCCGGTGGTGGTTCGGCGCTTTTTTTTGGGGCTGATAGCTTTGAAGATATGTTCTGATGGTGGTGAGAGTGGAGCAGGACTGTCTCCGTTGCGCAATTGGCTAGCGCGATCGGCTGTTAACCGAAAGGTTGGAGTTTTGAGCCCCCCCGGGAGTGGTGTGTTGCTTTTTTGTTTGCGCTGATAGCTTTGAAGATATGTTCTGATGGTGGTGAGAGTGGAGCACGACTGTCTCCGTGGCGCGATCGGCTAGCGCGATCGTCTGTTAACCGAAAGGTTGGAGTTTCGAGCCCACCCCGTGGTGGTGCGGCGCTTTTTTTTCTTTGGGCTGATAGCTTTGAAGATATGTTGAGATGGTGGTGAGAGTGGAGCACGACTGTCTCCGTGGCGCAATTGGCTAGTGCGATCGGCTGATAACCGAAAGGTTGGAGGTTTGAGCCCACCCGGGGACGGTGTGTCGTTTTTTTTCTTTGCGCTGATAGCTTTGAAGATATGTTCTGATGGTGGTGAGAGTGGAGCACGACTGCCTCCGTGGCGCAATTGGCTAGCGCGATCGGCTGTTGACCGAAAGGTTGGAGTTTCGAGCCCAACCGGTGGTTGTGCGGCGCTTCTTTTTCTTTGGGCTGATAGCTCTGAAGAATTGTTCTGACGGTGGTGAGAGCGGAGCACGACTGTCTCCGTGGCACAAGTGGCTAGCGCGATTGCTGTTAACCGAAAGGTTGGAGTTTTGAGCCCCCCCGGGAGAGGTGTGTTGCTTTTTTCTTTGCGCTGATAGCTTTGAAGATATGTTCTGATGGTGGTGAGAGTGGAGCACGACTGTCTCCGTGGCGCGATCGGCTAGCGCGATTGTCTGTTAACCGAAAGGTTGGAGGTTAGAGCGCACCCGGTGGTGGTGCGGCGCTTTTTTTTCTTTGGGCTGATAGCTTTGAAGATATGTTCTGATGGTGGTGAGACTGAAGCAGGACTGTCTTCGTGGCGCAATTGGGTAGCGCGTTCGGTCGTTAACCGAAAGGTTGGAGGTTCGAGCCCACACGGTGGTGGTGCGGCGCTTTTTTTTCTATGGGCTGATAGCCTTTAAGATATGTTCTGATGGTGGTGAGACTGAAGCAGGACTGTCTTCGTGGCCCAATTGGCTAGCGCGATCGGCTGTTACCCGAAACGTTGGAGGTTCAAGCCCACCCGGTGGTGGTGCGGCGCTTTTTTTCTATGGCCTGATAGCTTTGAAGATATGTTCTAATGGTGGTGAGAGTGGAACAGGACTGTCTCCGTGGCGCAATTTTCTAGCGCGATCGGCTGTTAATCGAAAGGTTGGAGTTTCGAGCCCACCCGGTGGTGGTTCGGCGCTTTTTTTTGGGGCTGATAGCTTTGAAGATATGTTCTGATGGTGGTGAGAGTGGAGCAGGACTGTCTCCGTTGCGCAATTGGCTAGCGCGATCGGCTGTTAACCGAAAGGTTGGAGTTTTGAGCCCCCCCGGGAGTGGTGTGTTGCTTTTTTCTTTGCGCTGATAGCTTTGAAGATATGTTCTGATGGTGGTGAGAGTGGAGCACGACTGTCTCCGTGGCGCAATTGGCTAGCGCGATCGCCTGATAACCGAAAGGTTGGATGTTTGAGCCCACCCGGGGACGGTGTGTCGTTTTTTTTTCTTTGCGCTGATAGCTTTGAAGATATGTTCTGATGGTGGTAAGAGTGGAGCACGACTGCCTCCGTGGCGCATTTGGCTAGCGCGATCGGCTGTTGACCGAAAGGTTGGAGTTTCGAGCCCAACCGGTGGTTGTGCGGCGCTTCTTTTTCTTTGGGCTGATAGCTCTGAAGAATTGTTCTGACGGTGGTGAGAGCGGAGCACGACTGTCTCCGTGGCACAATTGGCTAGCGCGATTGCTGTTAACCGAAAGGTTGGAGTTTTGAGCCCCCCCGGGAGAGGTGTGTTGCTTTTTTCTTTGCGCTGATAGCTTTGAAGATATGTTCTGATGGTGGTGAGAATGGAGAAGGACTGTCTTCGTGGCGAAATCGGGTAGCGCGTTCGGCCGTTAACCGAAAGGTTGAAGGTTCGAGCCCACCCGGTGGTGGTGCGGCGCTTTTTTTTCTTTAGGCTGATAGCTTTGAAGATATGTTCTGATGATGGTGGTGAGAGTGGAGCAGGACTGTCTCCGTGGCGAAATTGTCTAGCGCGATCGGCTGTTAACCGAAAGGTTGGAGGTTCGAGCCCTCCCGGGAGTGGTGAGTTGCTTTTTTCTTTGCGCTGATAGCTTTGAAGATATGTTCTTATGGTGGTGAGAGTGGAGCACGAATGTCTCCGTGGCGCGATCGGCTAGCGCAATCGTCTGTTAACCGAAAGATTGGAGGTTCGAGCCCACCCGGTAGTGGTGTGTTGCTTTTTTCTTTGCGCTGATAGCTTTGAAGATATGTTCTGATGGTGGTGAGAGCGGAGCAAGACTGTCTCCGTGGCCCAATTGGCTAGCGCGATCGGCTGTTACCCGAAACGTTGAAGGTTCAAGCCCACCCGGTGGGGGTGCGGCGCTTTTTTTCTATGGCCTGATAGCTTTGAAGATATGTTCTAATGGTGGTGAGAGCGGAGCACGACTGTCTCCGTTGCGCAATTGGCTAGCGCGATCGGCTGTTAACCGAAAGGTTGGAGTTTTGAGCCCCCCCCGGGAGTGGTGTGTTGCTTTTTTCTTTGCGCTGATAGCTTTGAAGATATGTTCTGATGGTGGTCAGAGTGGAGCACGACTGTCTCCGTGGCGCGATCGGCTAGCGCGATCGTCTGTTAACCAAAAGGTTGGAGTTTCGAGCCCACCCCGTGGTGGTGCGGCGCTTTTTTTTCTTTGGGCTGATAGCTTTGAAGATATGTTCTGATGGTTGTGAGAGTGGAGCACGACTGTCTCCGTGGCGCAATTGGCTAGCGCGATCGGCTGATAACCGAAAGGTTGGAGGTTTGAGCCCACCCGGGGACGGTGTGTCGTTTTTTTTTCTTTGCGCTGATAGCTTTGAAGATATGTTCTGATCGTGGTGAGAGTGGAGCACGACTGCCTCCGTGGCGCAATTGGCTAGCGCGATCGGCTGTTCACCGAAAGGTTGGAGTTTCGAGCCCAACCGGTGGTTGTGCAGCGCTTCTTTTTCTTTGGGCTGATAGCTCTGAAGAATTGTTCTGACGGTGGTGAGAGCGGAGCACGACTGTCTCCGTGGCGCGATCGGCTAGCGAGATCGTCTGTTAACCGAAAGGTTGGAGGTTCGAGCGCACCCGGTGGTGGTGCGGCGCTTTTTTTTCTTTGGGCTGATAGCTTTGAAGATATGTTCTGATGGTGGTGAGACTGAAGCAGGACTTTCTTCGTGGCGCAATTGGGTAGCGCGTTCGGTCGTTAACCGAAAGGTTGGAGGTTCGAGCCCACCCGGTGGTGGTGCGGCACTTTTTTTTCTATGGGCTGATAGCTTTGAAGATATGTTTTGATGGTGGTGAGAGTGGAGCAGGACTGTCTCCATGGCGCAATTGGCTAGCACGATCGGCTGTTAACCGAAAGGTTGGAGTTTCGAGCCCTCCCGGGAGTGCTGTGTTGCTTTTTTCTTTGCGCTGATAGCTTTGAAGATAGGTTCTGATGGTGGTGAGAGTGGAACACGACTGTCTCCGTGGCGCGATTGGCTAGCGCAATCGTCTGTTAACCGAAAGGTTGGAGGTTGGAGCCCACCCGGTGGTGGTGTGGCGCTTTTTTTCTATGGCCTGATAGCTTTGAAGATATGTTCTAATGGTGGTGAGAGTGGAACAGGACGGTCTCCGTGGCGCAATTTTCTAGCGCGATCGGCTGTTAATCGAAAGGTTGGAGGTTCGAGCCCACCCGGTGGTGGTGCGGCGCTTTTTTTTCTATGGGCTGATAGCTTTGAAGATATGTTTTGATGGTGGAGAGAGTGGAGCAGGACTGTCTCCGTTGCGCAATTGGCTAGCACGATCGGCTGTTAACCGAAGGGTTGGAGTTTCGAGCCCACCCGGTGGTGGTGTGTTGCTTTTTTCTTTGCGCTGATAGCTTTGAAGATATGTTCTGATGGTGGTGAGAGTGGAGCACGATTGTCTCCATGGCGCAATTGGCTAGCGCGATCGGCTCTTAACCGAAAGGTTGGAGGTTCGAGCCCTCCCGGGAGTGATGTGTTGCTTTTTTTTGGCCTGATAGCTTTGAAGATATGTTCTGATGGTGGTGAGAGTGAAGCAGGACTGTTTCCGTGGCGCAATTGGCAAGCGCGTTCGGCCGTTAACCGAAAGGTTGCAGGTTCAAGCCCACTCGGTGGTGATGAGGCGCTTTTTTTTCTTTGGGCTGATAGCTTTGAAGATATGTTCTGATGGTGGTGAGAGTGGAGCAGGACTGTCTCCGTGGCGCAATTGGCTAGCGCGATCGGCTGTTAATAGAAAGGTTGGAGTTTCGAGCCCACCCGAGGACGGTGTGTCGCTTTTTCTTTTCTTTGCGTTGATGGCTTTGAAGATATGTTCTGGTGGTGGTGAGAGTGGAGCAGGACTGTCTCCGTGGCGCAATTGGCTAGCGCGATCGGCTGTTAATAGAAAGGTTGGAGTTTCGAGCCCACCCAAAGACGGTGTGTCGCTTTTTCTTTTCTTTGCGTTGATGGCTTTGAAGATATGTTCTGATGGTGGTGAGAGTGGAGCACGACTGTCTCCGTGGCGCAATTGACTAGCGCGAGTGACTGTTAACGGAAAGGTTGGAGGTTCGAGCCCAAGCGCTGGTTGTGCGGCGCTTTTTTTTCTTTGGGCTGATAGCTTTGAAGATATGTTCTGATGGTGGTGAGAGTGGAGAACGACTTTCTCCGTGGCGCAATTGGCTAGCACGATCGGTTGTTGACCGAAAGGTTGGAGGTTCGAGCGCACCCGGTGGTGGTGCGGCGCTTTTTTTTCTTCGGGCTGATAGCTTTGAAGGTATGTTCTGATGGTGGTGAGAGGGGAGCAGGACTGTCTCCGTGGCGAAATTGGCTAGCGCGTTCGGCTGTTAACCGAAAGGTTGGAGGTTCGAGCTCTCCCGAGAGTGGTGTGTTGCTTTTTTCTTTGCGCTGATAGCTTTGAAGATATGTTCTGTTGGTGGCGAGAGTGGAGCACGAATGTCTCCGTGCCGCAATTGGCTAGCGCGATCGGCTGTTGACCGAAAGGTTGGAGGTTCGAGCGCACCCGGTGGTGGTGCGGCGCTTTTTTTTCTTCGGGCTGATAGCTTTGAAGGTATGTTCTGATGGTGGTGAGAGTGGAGCAGGACTGTCTCCGTGGCGAAATCGGCTAGCGCGTTCGGCTGTTAACCGAAAGGTTGGAGTTTCGAGCTCTCCCGAGAGTGGTGTGTTGCTTTTTTCTTTGCGCTGATAGCTTTGAAGATATGTTCTGTTGGTGGCGAGAGTGGAGCACGAATGTCTCCGTGGCGCAATTGGCTAGCGTGATCGGCTGTTAACCGAAAGGTTGGAGGTTCGAGCCCTCCCGGGAGTGGTGTCTTGCTTTTTTTTCTTTGGGCTGATAGCTTTGAAGATATGTTCTGATGGTGGTGAGAGTGGAGCAGGACTTTCTCCGTGGCGCAATTGGGTAGCGCTTTCGGTCGTTAAGCGAAAGGTTGGAGGTTAGAGCCCACCCGGTGGTGGTGCGGCGCTCTTTTTTCTATGGGCTGATAGCTTTGAAGATATGTTCTGATGGTGGTGAGAGTGGAGTAGGACTGTCTCCATGGCGCAAATGGCTAGCACGATCGGCTGTTAACCGAAAGGTTGGCGTTTCGAGCCCACCCGAGGACGGTGTGTCGCTTTTTCTTTTCTTTGCGTTGATGGCTTTGAAGATATGTTCTGGTGGTGGTGAGAGTGGAGCAGGACTGTCTCCGTGGCGCAATTGGCTAGCGCGATCGGCTGTTAATAGAAAGGTTGGAGTTTCGAGCCCATCCGAAGACGGTGTGTCGCTTGTTCTTTTCTTTGCGTTGATGGCTTTGAAGATATGTTCTGATGGTGGTGAGAGTGGAGCACGACTGTCTCCGTGGCGCAATTGACTAGCGCGAGTGACTGTTAACGGAAAGGTTGGAGGTTCGAGCCCAAGCGCTGGTTGTGCGGCGCTTTTTTTTCTTTGGGCTGATAGCTTTGAAGATATGTTCTGATGGTGGTGAGAGTGGAGAACGACTTTCTCCGTGGCGCAATTGGCTAGCACGATCGGTTGTTGACCGAAAGGTTGGAGGTTCGAGCGCACCCGGTGGTGGTGCGACGCTTTTTTTTCTTCGGGCTGATAGCTTTGAAGGTATGTTCTGATGGTGGTGAGAGTGGAGCAGGACTGTCTCCGTGGCGAAATTGGCTAGCGCGTTCGGCTGTTAACCGAAAGGTTGGAGGTTCGAGCTCTCCCGAGAGTGGTGTGTTGCTTTTTTCTTTGCGCTGATAGCTTTGAAGATATGTTCTGTTGGTGGCGAGAGTGGAGCACGAATGTCTCCGTGGCGCAATTGGCTAGCGTGATCGGCTGTTAACCGAAAGGTTGGAGGTTCGAGCCCTCCCGGGAGTGGTGTCTTGCTTTTTTTTCTTTGGGCTGATAGCTTTGAAGATATGTTCTGATGGTGGTGAGAGTGGAGCAGGACTTTCTCCGTGGCGCAATTGGGTAGCGCTTTCGGTCGTTAAGCGAAAGGTTGGAGGTTAGAGCCCACCCGGTGGTGGTGCGGCGCTCTTTTTTCTATGGGCTGATAGCTTTGAAGATATGTTCTGATGGTGGTGAGAGTGGAGTAGGACTGTCTCCATGGCGCAAATGGCTAGCACGATCGGCTGTTAACCGAAAGGTTGGCGTTTCGAGCCCTCCCGGGAGTGGTGTGTTGCTTTTTTTTGGCCTGATAGCTTCAAAGATATGTTCTGATGGTGGTGAGAGTGAAGCAGGACTGTCTCCGTGGCGCAATTGGCAAGCGCGTTCGGCCGTTAACCGAAAGGTTGGTGGTTCAAGCCCACCCAGTGGTGATGCGGCGCTTTTTTTTCTATGGGATTATAGCTTTGAAGATATGTTCTGGTGGTGGTGAGAGTGGAGCAGGACTGTCTCCGTGGCGCAATTGGCTAGCGCGATCGGCTGTTGATAGAAAGGTTGGAGTTTCGAGCCCACCCGAGGACGGTGTGTCGCTTTTTCTCTTCTTTGCGTTGATGGCTTTGAAGATATGTTCTGATGGTGGTGAGAGTGGAGCACGACTGCCTCCGTCGCGCGATCGGCTAGCGCGATCGTCTGTTAACCGAAAGGTTGGAGGTTCGAGCCCACCCGGTGGTGGTGCGGCGCTTTTTTTTCTTTGGGATGATAGCTTTGAAGATATGTTCTAAAGGTGGTGAGAGTGGAGCAGGACTGTCTTCGTGGCGAAATTGGGTAGCGCATTCGGCCGTTAACCGAAAGGTTGAAGGTTCGAGCCCACCCGTTGGTGGTGCGGCACTTTTTTTTCTTTAGGCTGATAGCTTTGAAGATATGTTCTGATGATGGTGGTGAGAGTGGAGCAGGACTGTCTCCGTGGCGATATTGGCTAGCGCGATCGGCTTTTAAACGAAAGGTTGGAGGTTCGAGCCCTCCCGGTAGTGGTGAGTTGCTTTTTTCTTTGTGCTGATAGCTTTGAAGATATGTTCTGTTGGTGGTGAGAGTGGAGCACGAATGTCTCCGTGGCACGATCGGCTAGCGCGATCGTCTGTTAACCGAAAGGTTGGAGGTTCGAGCCCACCTGGTAGTGGTGTGTTGCTTTTTTCTTTGCGCTGATAGCTTTGAAGATATGTTCTAATGGTGGTGAGAGTGGAACAGGACTGTCTCCGTGGCGCAATTTTCTAGCGCGATCGGCTGTTAATCGAAAGGTTGGAGTTTCGAGCCCACCCGGTGGTGGTTCGGCGCTTTTTTTTGGGGCTGATAGCTTTGAAGATATGTTCTGATGGTGGTGAGAGTGGAGCAGGACTGTCTCCGTTGCGCAATTGGCTAGCGCGATCGGCTGTTAACCGAAAGGTTGGAGTTTTGAGCCCCCCCGGGAGTGGTGTGTTGCTTTTTTGTTTGCGCTGATAGCTTTGAAGATATGTTCTGATGGTGGTGAGAGTGGAGCACGACTGTCTCCGTGGCGCGATCGGCTAGCGCGATCGTCTGTTAACCGAAAGGTTGGAGTTTCGAGCCCACCCCGTGGTGGTGCGGCGCTTTTTTTTCTTTGGGCTGATAGCTTTGAAGATATGTTGAGATGGTGGTGAGAGTGGAGCACGACTGTCTCCGTGGCGCAATTGGCTAGTGCGATCGGCTGATAACCGAAAGGTTGGAGGTTTGAGCCCACCCGGGGACGGTGTGTCGTTTTTTTTCTTTGCGCTGATAGCTTTGAAGATATGTTCTGATGGTGGTGAGAGTGGAGCACGACTGCCTCCGTGGCGCAATTGGCTAGCGCGATCGGCTGTTGACCGAAAGGTTGGAGTTTCGAGCCCAACCGGTGGTTGTGCGGCGCTTCTTTTTCTTTGGGCTGATAGCTCTGAAGAATTGTTCTGACGGTGGTGAGAGCGGAGCACGACTGTCTCCGTGGCACAAGTGGCTAGCGCGATTGCTGTTAACCGAAAGGTTGGAGTTTTGAGCCCCCCCGGGAGAGGTGTGTTGCTTTTTTCTTTGCGCTGATAGCTTTGAAGATATGTTCTGATGGTGGTGAGAGTGGAGCACGACTGTCTCCGTGGCGCGATCGGCTAGCGCGATTGTCTGTTAACCGAAAGGTTGGAGGTTAGAGCGCACCCGGTGGTGGTGCGGCGCTTTTTTTTCTTTGGGCTGATAGCTTTGAAGATATGTTCTGATGGTGGTGAGACTGAAGCAGGACTGTCTTCGTGGCGCAATTGGGTAGCGCGTTCGGTCGTTAACCGAAAGGTTGGAGGTTCGAGCCCACACGGTGGTGGTGCGGCGCTTTTTTTTCTATGGGCTGATAGCCTTTAAGATATGTTCTGATGGTGGTGAGACTGAAGCAGGACTGTCTTCGTGGCCCAATTGGCTAGCGCGATCGGCTGTTACCCGAAACGTTGGAGGTTCAAGCCCACCCGGTGGTGGTGCGGCGCTTTTTTTCTATGGCCTGATAGCTTTGAAGATATGTTCTAATGGTGGTGAGAGTGGAACAGGACTGTCTCCGTGGCGCAATTTTCTAGCGCGATCGGCTGTTAATCGAAAGGTTGGAGTTTCGAGCCCACCCGGTGGTGGTTCGGCGCTTTTTTTTGGGGCTGATAGCTTTGAAGATATGTTCTGATGGTGGTGAGAGTGGAGCAGGACTGTCTCCGTTGCGCAATTGGCTAGCGCGATCGGCTGTTAACCGAAAGGTTGGAGTTTTGAGCCCCCCCGGGAGTGGTGTGTTGCTTTTTTCTTTGCGCTGATAGCTTTGAAGATATGTTCTGATGGTGGTGAGAGTGGAGCACGACTGTCTCCGTGGCGCAATTGGCTAGCGCGATCGCCTGATAACCGAAAGGTTGGATGTTTGAGCCCACCCGGGGACGGTGTGTCGTTTTTTTTTCTTTGCGCTGATAGCTTTGAAGATATGTTCTGATGGTGGTAAGAGTGGAGCACGACTGCCTCCGTGGCGCATTTGGCTAGCGCGATCGGCTGTTGACCGAAAGGTTGGAGTTTCGAGCCCAACCGGTGGTTGTGCGGCGCTTCTTTTTCTTTGGGCTGATAGCTCTGAAGAATTGTTCTGACGGTGGTGAGAGCGGAGCACGACTGTCTCCGTGGCACAATTGGCTAGCGCGATTGCTGTTAACCGAAAGGTTGGAGTTTTGAGCCCCCCCGGGAGAGGTGTGTTGCTTTTTTCTTTGCGCTGATAGCTTTGAAGATATGTTCTGATGGTGGTGAGAATGGAGAAGGACTGTCTTCGTGGCGAAATCGGGTAGCGCGTTCGGCCGTTAACCGAAAGGTTGAAGGTTCGAGCCCACCCGGTGGTGGTGCGGCGCTTTTTTTTCTTTAGGCTGATAGCTTTGAAGATATGTTCTGATGATGGTGGTGAGAGTGGAGCAGGACTGTCTCCGTGGCGAAATTGTCTAGCGCGATCGGCTGTTAACCGAAAGGTTGGAGGTTCGAGCCCTCCCGGGAGTGGTGAGTTGCTTTTTTCTTTGCGCTGATAGCTTTGAAGATATGTTCTTATGGTGGTGAGAGTGGAGCACGAATGTCTCCGTGGCGCGATCGGCTAGCGCAATCGTCTGTTAACCGAAAGATTGGAGGTTCGAGCCCACCCGGTAGTGGTGTGTTGCTTTTTTCTTTGCGCTGATAGCTTTGAAGATATGTTCTGATGGTGGTGAGAGCGGAGCAAGACTGTCTCCGTGGCCCAATTGGCTAGCGCGATCGGCTGTTACCCGAAACGTTGAAGGTTCAAGCCCACCCGGTGGGGGTGCGGCGCTTTTTTTCTATGGCCTGATAGCTTTGAAGATATGTTCTAATGGTGGTGAGAGCGGAGCACGACTGTCTCCGTTGCGCAATTGGCTAGCGCGATCGGCTGTTAACCGAAAGGTTGGAGTTTTGAGCCCCCCCCGGGAGTGGTGTGTTGCTTTTTTCTTTGCGCTGATAGCTTTGAAGATATGTTCTGATGGTGGTCAGAGTGGAGCACGACTGTCTCCGTGGCGCGATCGGCTAGCGCGATCGTCTGTTAACCAAAAGGTTGGAGTTTCGAGCCCACCCCGTGGTGGTGCGGCGCTTTTTTTTCTTTGGGCTGATAGCTTTGAAGATATGTTCTGATGGTTGTGAGAGTGGAGCACGACTGTCTCCGTGGCGCAATTGGCTAGCGCGATCGGCTGATAACCGAAAGGTTGGAGGTTTGAGCCCACCCGGGGACGGTGTGTCGTTTTTTTTTCTTTGCGCTGATAGCTTTGAAGATATGTTCTGGTCGTGGTGAGAGTGGAGCACGACTGCCTCCGTGGCGCAATTGGCTAGCGCGATCGGCTGTTCACCGAAAGGTTGGAGTTTCGAGCCCAACCGGTGGTTGTGCAGCGCTTCTTTTTCTTTGGGCTGATAGCTCTGAAGAATTGTTCTGACGGTGGTGAGAGCGGAGCACGACTGTCTCCGTGGCGCGATCGGCTAGCGAGATCGTCTGTTAACCGAAAGGTTGGAGGTTCGAGCGCACCCGGTGGTGGTGCGGCGCTTTTTTTTCTTTGGGCTGATAGCTTTGAAGATATGTTCTGATGGTGGTGAGACTGAAGCAGGACTTTCTTCGTGGCGCAATTGGGTAGCGCGTTCGGTCGTTAACCGAAAGGTTGGAGGTTCGAGCCCACCCGGTGGTGGTGCGGCACTTTTTTTTCTATGGGCTGATAGCTTTGAAGATATGTTTTGATGGTGGTGAGAGTGGAGCAGGACTGTCTCCATGGCGCAATTGGCTAGCACGATCGGCTGTTAACCGAAAGGTTGGAGTTTCGAGCCCTCCCGGGAGTGCTGTGTTGCTTTTTTCTTTGCGCTGATAGCTTTGAAGATAGGTTCTGATGGTGGTGAGAGTGGAACACGACTGTCTCCGTGGCGCGATTGGCTAGCGCAATCGTCTGTTAACCGAAAGGTTGGAGGTTGGAGCCCACCCGGTGGTGGTGTGGCGCTTTTTTTCTATGGCCTGATAGCTTTGAAGATATGTTCTAATGGTGGTGAGAGTGGAACAGGACGGTCTCCGTGGCGCAATTTTCTAGCGCGATCGGCTGTTAATCGAAAGGTTGGAGGTTCGAGCCCACCCGGTGGTGGTGCGGCGCTTTTTTTTCTATGGGCTGATAGCTTTGAAGATATGTTTTGATGGTGGAGAGAGTGGAGCAGGACTGTCTCCGTTGCGCAATTGGCTAGCACGATCGGCTGTTAACCGAAGGGTTGGAGTTTCGAGCCCACCCGGTGGTGGTGTGTTGCTTTTTTCTTTGCGCTGATAGCTTTGAAGATATGTTCTGATGGTGGTGAGAGTGGAGCACGATTGTCTCCATGGCGCAATTGGCTAGCGCGATCGGCTCTTAACCGAAAGGTTGGAGGTTCGAGCCCTCCCGGGAGTGATGTGTTGCTTTTTTTGGCCTGATAGCTTTGAAGATATGTTCTGATGGTGGTGAGAGTGAAGCAGGACTGTTTCCGTGGCGCAATTGGCAAGCGCGTTCGGCCGTTAACCGAAAGGTTGCAGGTTCAAGCCCACTCGGTGGTGATGAGGCGCTTTTTTTTCTTTGGGCTGATAGCTTTGAAGATATGTTCTGATGGTGGTGAGAGTGGAGCAGGACTGTCTCCGTGGCGCAATTGGCTAGCGCGATCGGCTGTTAATAGAAAGGTTGGAGTTTCGAGCCCACCCGAGGACGGTGTGTCGCTTTTTCTTTTCTTTGCGTTGATGGCTTTGAAGATATGTTCTGGTGGTGGTGAGAGTGGAGCAGGACTGTCTCCGTGGCGCAATTGGCTAGCGCGATCGGCTGTTAATAGAAAGGTTGGAGTTTCGAGCCCACCCAAAGACGGTGTGTCGCTTTTTCTTTTCTTTGCGTTGATGGCTTTGAAGATATGTTCTGATGGTGGTGAGAGTGGAGCACGACTGTCTCCGTGGCGCAATTGACTAGCGCGAGTGACTGTTAACGGAAAGGTTGGAGGTTCGAGCCCAAGCGCTGGTTGTGCGGCGCTTTTTTTTCTTTGGGCTGATAGCTTTGAAGATATGTTCTGATGGTGGTGAGAGTGGAGAACGACTTTCTCCGTGGCGCATATGCTAGCACGATCGGTTGTTGACCGAAAGGTTGGAGGTTCGAGCGCACCCGGTGGTGGTGCGGCGCTTTTTTTTCTTCGGGCTGATAGCTTTGAAGGTATGTTCTGATGGTGGTGAGAGTGGAGCAGGACTGTCTCCGTGGCGAAATTGGCTAGCGCGTTCGGCTGTTAACCGAAAGGTTGGAGGTTCGAGCTCTCCCGAGAGTGGTGTGTTGCTTTTTTCTTTGCGCTGATAGCTTTGAAGATATGTTCTGTTGGTGGCGAGAGTGGAGCACGAATGTCTCCGTGCCGCAATTGGCTAGCGCGATCGGCTGTTGACCGAAAGGTTGGAGGTTCGAGCGCACCCGGTGGTGGTGCGGCGCTTTTTTTTCTTCGGGCTGATAGCTTTGAAGGTATGTTCTGATGGTGGTGAGAGTGGAGCAGGACTGTCTCCGTGGCGAAATCGGCTAGCGCGTTCGGCTGTTAACCGAAAGGTTGGAGGTTCGAGCTCTCCCGAGAGTGGTGTGTTGCTTTTTTCTTTGCGCTGATAGCTTTGAAGATATGTTCTGTTGGTGGCGAGAGTGGAGCACGAATGTCTCCGTGGCGCAATTGGCTAGCGTGATCGGCTGTTAACCGAAAGGTTGGAGGTTCGAGCCCTCCCGGGAGTGGTGTCTTGCTTTTTTTTCTTTGGGCTGATAGCTTTGAAGATATGTTCTGATGGTGGTGAGAGTGGAGCAGGACTTTCTCCGTGGCGCAATTGGGTAGCGCTTTCGGTCGTTAAGCGAAAGGTTGGAGGTTAGAGCCCACCCGGTGGTGGTGCGGCGCTCTTTTTTCTATGGGCTGATAGCTTTGAAGATATGTTCTGATGGTGGTGAGAGTGGAGTAGGACTGTCTCCATGGCGCAAATGGCTAGCACGATCGGCTGTTAACCGAAAGGTTGGCGTTTCGAGCCCTCCCGGGAGTGGTGTGTTGCTTTTTTTTGGCCTGATAGCTTCAAAGATATGTTCTGATGGTGGTGAGAGTGAAGCAGGACTGTCTCCGTGGCGCAATTGGCAAGCGCGTTCGGCCGTTAACCGAAAGGTTGGTGGTTCAAGCCCACCCAGTGGTGATGCGGCGCTTTTTTTTCTATGGGATTATAGCTTTGAAGATATGTTCTGGTGGTGGTGAGAGTGGAGCAGGACTGTCTCCGTGGCGCAATTGGCTAGCGCGATCGGCTGTTGATAGAAAGGTTGGAGTTTCGAGCCCACCCGAGGACGGTGTGTCGCTTTTTCTCTTCTTTGCGTTGATGGCTTTGAAGATATGTTCTGATGGTGGTGAGAGTGGAGCACGACTGCCTCCGTCGCGCGATCGGCTAGCGCGATCGTCTGTTAACCGAAAGGTTGGAGGTTCGAGCCCACCCGGTGGTGGTGCGGCGCTTTTTTTTCTTTGGGATGATAGCTTTGAAGATATGTTCTAAAGGTGGTGAGAGTGGAGCAGGACTGTCTTCGTGGCGAAATTGGGTAGCGCATTCGGCCGTTAACCGAAAGGTTGAAGGTTCGAGCCCACCCGTTGGTGGTGCGGCACTTTTTTTTCTTTAGGCTGATAGCTTTGAAGATATGTTCTGATGATGGTGGTGAGAGTGGAGCAGGACTGTCTCCGTGGCGATATTGGCTAGCGCGATCGGCTTTTAAACGAAAGGTTGGAGGTTCGAGCCCTCCCGGTAGTGGTGAGTTGCTTTTTTCTTTGCGCTGATAGCTTTGAAGATATGTTCTGTTGGTGGTGAGAGTGGAGCACGAATGTCTCCGTGGCACGATCGGCTAGCGCGATCGTCTGTTAACCGAAAGGTTGGAGGTTCGAGCCCACCTGGTAGTGGTGTGTTGCTTTTTTCTTTGCGCTGATAGCTTTGAAGATATGTTCTAATGGTGGTGAGAGTGGAACAGGACTGTCTCCGTGGCGCAATTTTCTAGCGCAATCGGCTGTTAATCGAAAGGTTGGAGTTTCGAGCCCACCCGGTGGTGGTTCGGCGCTTTTTTTTGGGGCTGATAGCTTTGAAGATATGTTCTGATGGTGGTGAGAGTGGAGCAGGACTGTCTCCGTTGCGCAATTGGCTAGCGCGATCGGCTGTTAACCGAAAGGTTGGAGTTTTGAGCCCCCCCGGGAGTGGTGTGTTGCTTTTTTGTTTGCGCTGATAGCTTTGAAGATATGTTCTGATGGTGGTGAGAGTGGAGCACGACTGTCTCCGTGGCGCGATCGGCTAGCGCGATCGTCTGTTAACCGAAAGGTTGGAGTTTCGAGCCCACCCCGTGGTGGTGCGGCGCTTTTTTTTCTTTGGGCTGATAGCTTTGAAGATATGTTGAGATGGTGGTGAGAGTGGAGCACGACTGTCTCCGTGGCGCAATTGGCTAGTGCGATCGGCTGATAACCGAAAGGTTGGAGGTTTGAGCCCACCCGGGGACGGTGTGTCGTTTTTTTTCTTTGCGCTGATAGCTTTGAAGATATGTTCTGATGGTGGTGAGAGTGGAGCACGACTGCCTCCGTGGCGCAATTGGCTAGCGCGATCGGCTGTTGACCGAAAGGTTGGAGTTTCGAGCCCAACCGGTGGTTGTGCGGCGCTTCTTTTTCTTTGGGCTGATAGCTCTGAAGAATTGTTCTGACGGTGGTGAGAGCGGAGCACGACTGTCTCCGTGGCACAAGTGGCTAGCGCGATTGCTGTTAACCGAAAGGTTGGAGTTTTGAGCCCCCCCGGGAGAGGTGTGTTGCTTTTTTCTTTGCGCTGATAGCTTTGAAGATATGTTCTGATGGTGGTGAGAGTGGAGCACGACTGTCTCCGTGGCGCGATCGGCTAGCGCGATTGTCTGTTAACCGAAAGGTTGGAGGTTAGAGCGCACCCGGTGGTGGTGCGGCGCTTTTTTTTCTTTGGGCTGATAGCTTTGAAGATATGTTCTGATGGTGGTGAGACTGAAGCAGGACTGTCTTCGTGGCGCAATTGGGTAGCGCGTTCGGTCGTTAACCGAAAGGTTGGAGGTTCGAGCCCACACGGTGGTGGTGCGGCGCTTTTTTTTCTATGGGCTGATAGCCTTTAAGATATGTTCTGATGGTGGTGAGACTGAAGCAGGACTGTCTTCGTGGCCCAATTGGCTAGCGCGATCGGCTGTTACCCGAAACGTTGGAGGTTCAAGCCCACCCGGTGGTGGTGCGGCGCTTTTTTTCTATGGCCTGATAGCTTTGAAGATATGTTCTAATGGTGGTGAGAGTGGAACAGGACTGTCTCCGTGGCGCAATTTTCTAGCGCGATCGGCTGTTAATCGAAAGGTTGGAGTTTCGAGCCCACCCGGTGGTGGTTCGGCGCTTTTTTTTGGGGCTGATAGCTTTGAAGATATGTTCTGATGGTGGTGAGAGTGGAGCAGGACTGTCTCCGTTGCGCAATTGGCTAGCGCGATCGGCTGTTAACCGAAAGGTTGGAGTTTTGAGCCCCCCCGGGAGTGGTGTGTTGCTTTTTTCTTTGCGCTGATAGCTTTGAAGATATGTTCTGATGGTGGTGAGAGTGGAGCACGACTGTCTCCGTGGCGCAATTGGCTAGCGCGATCGCCTGATAACCGAAAGGTTGGATGTTTGAGCCCACCCGGGGACGGTGTGTCGTTTTTTTTTCTTTGCGCTGATAGCTTTGAAGATATGTTCTGATGGTGGTAAGAGTGGAGCACGACTGCCTCCGTGGCGCATTTGGCTAGCGCGATCGGCTGTTGACCGAAAGGTTGGAGTTTCGAGCCCAACCGGTGGTTGTGCGGCGCTTCTTTTTCTTTGGGCTGATAGCTCTGAAGAATTGTTCTGACGGTGGTGAGAGCGGAGCACGACTGTCTCCGTGGCACAATTGGCTAGCGCGATTGCTGTTAACCGAAAGGTTGGAGTTTTGAGCCCCCCCCGGGAGAGGTGTGTTGCTTTTTTCTTTGCGCTGATAGCTTTGAAGATATGTTCTGATGGTGGTGAGAATGGAGAAGGACTGTCTTCGTGGCGAAATCGGGTAGCGCGTTCGGCCGTTAACCGAAAGGTTGAAGGTTCGAGCCCACCCGGTGGTGGTGCGGCGCTTTTTTTTCTTTAGGCTGATAGCTTTGAAGATATGTTCTGATGATGGTGGTGAGAGTGGAGCAGGACTGTCTCCGTGGCGAAATTGTCTAGCGCGATCGGCTGTTAACCGAAAGGTTGGAGGTTCGAGCCCTCCCGGGAGTGGTGAGTTGCTTTTTTCTTTGCGCTGATAGCTTTGAAGATATGTTCTTATGGTGGTGAGAGTGGAGCACGAATGTCTCCGTGGCGCGATCGGCTAGCGCAATCGTCTGTTAACCGAAAGATTGGAGGTTCGAGCCCACCCGGTAGTGGTGTGTTGCTTTTTTCTTTGCGCTGATAGCTTTGAAGATATGTTCTGATGGTGGTGAGAGCGGAGCAAGACTGTCTCCGTGGCCCAATTGGCTAGCGCGATCGGCTGTTACCCGAAACGTTGAAGGTTCAAGCCCACCCGGTGGGGGTGCGGCGCTTTTTTTCTATGGCCTGATAGCTTTGAAGATATGTTCTAATGGTGGTGAGAGCGGAGCACGACTGTCTCCGTTGCGCAATTGGCTAGCGCGATCGGCTGTTAACCGAAAGGTTGGAGTTTTGAGCCCCCCCCGGGAGTGGTGTGTTGCTTTTTTCTTTGCGCTGATAGCTTTGAAGATATGTTCTGATGGTGGTCAGAGTGGAGCACGACTGTCTCCGTGGCGCGATCGGCTAGCGCGATCGTCTGTTAACCAAAAGGTTGGAGTTTCGAGCCCACCCCGTGGTGGTGCGGCGCTTTTTTTTCTTTGGGCTGATAGCTTTGAAGATATGTTCTGATGGTTGTGAGAGTGGAGCACGACTGTCTCCGTGGCGCAATTGGCTAGCGCGATCGGCTGATAACCGAAAGGTTGGAGGTTTGAGCCCACCCGGGGACGGTGTGTCGTTTTTTTTTCTTTGCGCTGATAGCTTTGAAGATATGTTCTGATCGTGGTGAGAGTGGAGCACGACTGCCTCCGTGGCGCAATTGGCTAGCGCGATCGGCTGTTCACCGAAAGGTTGGAGTTTCGAGCCCAACCGGTGGTTGTGCAGCGCTTCTTTTTCTTTGGGCTGATAGCTCTGAAGAATTGTTCTGACGGTGGTGAGAGCGGAGCACGACTGTCTCCGTGGCGCGATCGGCTAGCGAGATCGTCTGTTAACCGAAAGGTTGGAGGTTCGAGCGCACCCGGTGGTGGTGCGGCGCTTTTTTTTCTTTGGGCTGATAGCTTTGAAGATATGTTCTGATGGTGGTGAGACTGAAGCAGGACTTTCTTCGTGGCGCAATTGGGTAGCGCGTTCGGTCGTTAACCGAAAGGTTGGAGGTTCGAGCCCACCCGGTGGTGGTGCGGCACTTTTTTTTCTATGGGCTGATAGCTTTGAAGATATGTTTTGATGGTGGTGAGAGTGGAGCAGGACTGTCTCCATGGCGCAATTGGCTAGCACGATCGGCTGTTAACCGAAAGGTTGGAGTTTCGAGCCCTCCCGGGAGTGCTGTGTTGCTTTTTTCTTTGCGCTGATAGCTTTGAAGATAGGTTCTGATGGTGGTGAGAGTGGAACACGACTGTCTCCGTGGCGCGATTGGCTAGCGCAATCGTCTGTTAACCGAAAGGTTGGAGGTTGGAGCCCACCCGGTGGTGGTGTGGCGCTTTTTTTCTATGGCCTGATAGCTTTGAAGATATGTTCTAATGGTGGTGAGAGTGGAACAGGACGGTCTCCGTGGCGCAATTTTCTAGCGCGATCGGCTGTTAATCGAAAGGTTGGAGGTTCGAGCCCACCCGGTGGTGGTGCGGCGCTTTTTTTTCTATGGGCTGATAGCTTTGAAGATATGTTTTGATGGTGGAGAGAGTGGAGCAGGACTGTCTCCGTTGCGCAATTGGCTAGCACGATCGGCTGTTAACCGAAGGGTTGGAGTTTCGAGCCCACCCGGTGGTGGTGTGTTGCTTTTTTCTTTGCGCTGATAGCTTTGAAGATATGTTCTGATGGTGGTGAGAGTGGAGCACGATTGTCTCCATGGCGCAATTGGCTAGCGCGATCGGCTCTTAACCGAAAGGTTGGAGGTTCGAGCCCTCCCGGGAGTGATGTGTTGCTTTTTTTTGGCCTGATAGCTTTGAAGATATGTTCTGATGGTGGTGAGAGTGAAGCAGGACTGTTTCCGTGGCGCAATTGGCAAGCGCGTTCGGCCGTTAACCGAAAGGTTGCAGGTTCAAGCCCACTCGGTGGTGATGAGGCGCTTTTTTTTCTTTGGGCTGATAGCTTTGAAGATATGTTCTGATGGTGTTGAGAGTGGAGCAGGACTGTCTCCGTGGCGCAATTGGCTAGCGCGATCGGCTGTTAATAGAAACGTTGGAGTTTCGAGCCCACCCGAGGACGGTGTGTCGCTTTTTCTTTTCTTTGCGTTGATGGCTTTGAAGATATGTTCTGGTGGTGGTGAGAGTGGAGCAGGACTGTCTCCGTGGCGCAATTGGCTAGCGCGATCGGCTGTTAATAGAAAGGTTGGAGTTTCGAGCCCACCCAAAGACGGTGTGTCGCTTTTTCTTTTCTTTGCGTTGATGGCTTTGAAGATATGTTCTGATGGTGGTGAGAGTGGAGCACGACTGTCTCCGTGGCGCAATTGACTAGCGCGAGTGACTGTTAACGGAAAGGTTGGAGGTTCGAGCCCAAGCGCTGGTTGTGCGGCGCTTTTTTTTCTTTGGGCTGATAGCTTTGAAGATATGTTCTGATGGTGGTGAGAGTGGAGAACGACTTTCTCCGTGGCGCAATTGGCTAGCACGATCGGTTGTTGACCGAAAGGTTGGAGGTTCGAGCGCACCCGGTGGTGGTGCGGCGCTTTTTTTTCTTCGGGCTGATAGCTTTGAAGGTATGTTCTGATGGTGGTGAGAGTGGAGCAGGACTGTCTCCGTGGCGAAATTGGCTAGCGCGTTCGGCTGTTAACCGAAAGGTTGGAGGTTCGAGCTCTCCCGAGAGTGGTGTGTTGCTTTTTTCTTTGCGCTGATAGCTTTGAAGATATGTTCTGTTGGTGGCGAGAGTGGAGCACGAATGTCTCCGTGCCGCAATTGGCTAGCGCGATCGGCTGTTAACCGAAAGGTTGGAGGTTCGAGCCCTCCCGGGAGTGGTGTCTTGCTTTTTTTTTCTTTGGGCTGATAGCTTTGAAGATATGTTCTCATGGTGGTGAGAGTGGAGCAGGACTTTCTCCGTGGCGCAATTGGGTAGCGCTTTCGGTCGTTAATAGAAAGGTTGGAGTTTCGAGCCCACCCAAAGACGGTGTGTCGCTTTTTCTTTTCTTTGCGTTGATGGCTTTGAAGATATGTTCTGATGGTGGTGAGAGTGGAGCACGACTGTCTCCGTGGCGCAATTGGCTAGCGCGTTCGGCCGTTAACCCAAAGGTTGAAGGTTCGAGCCCACCCGTTGGTGGTGCGGCACTTTTTTTTCTTTAGGCTGATAGCTTTGAAGATATGTTCTGATGATGGTGGTGAGAGTGGAGCAGGACTGTCTCCGTGGCAATATTGGCTAGCACGATCGGCTGTTAACCGAAAGGTTGGAGGTTCGAGCCCTCCCGGTAGTGGTGAGTTGCTTTTTTCTTTGCGCTGATAGCTTTGAAGATATGTTCTGTTGGTGGTGAGAGTGGAGCACGAATGTCTCCGTGGCGCGATCGGCTAGCGCGATCGTCTGTTAACCGAAAGGTTGGAGGTTCGAGCCCACCCGGTAGTGGTGTGTTGCTTTTTTCTTTGCGCTGATAGCTTTGAAGATATGTTCTAATGGTGGTGAG